>NC_135215.1:22386390-22742640 GCF_052324685.1 Brachyhypopomus gauderio | reverse complement strand
GAGCACCATCTTTGCTCCTGTTTTGCTACTTCTTTTTGGAAATAGTCGTCCCTTCCTTTTTGCTCCATCATAAAGCTCTGGAGCATTGCACACAGCTGTTCTACATCTGCGGCTAGGGTCACCAGACGGAGCTTCAGTGCTAGAGCTTAGAAGCGGGTCGTCTTCTCTTTGCTGTGGTTGACTCATTGCTGGTGGAACTCTTTTTGGCGGCATTCTCCCAGTCTTGTAGCTTGTCTTGCTTTAGGAGAGTCTGCTAACCTGTTTCTTTTCCACAGGTGACCCTCCGTGGCCGTTTCACTGAAGCCAGTCCTCTTTCGGCGTCACTCGTGCAAGACCTTGTTCGCTGCCACCATTTGTGAACGTGGGACTACGAGCGGGTGGTTATGGAGGTGGGTTCACTACAGAGAGTGAGTCGAATACAGACATTGAAGTTCCAAATCCAGGTATATTTTAATTGTGGATCCCAGCAAGTATGAGTAAATCACCAACATTCAGAACAAAAGAAAAACAGTTTAAAAAGAAAACAAACAAAAAGTACTTAAGTCCGCCAAGACACATAAGCAGTACTTCCAGTCTGGAACTGGCAATCAGCAGCCAGTCTAGCCCCTAGGTTTCTTGGGCTCAACACAGTAACATTAATTCACACCAATACCAACCAATTTAACCTCCCTTAGCCTCTGAGAGGAAGCCCTCTTATACCAGTAGCCCCTCCCCTTAATTAAGCTGGGACGCACCACTACTACTGGTCAGGGTTACCTAAAAACACAAACATGACATACACACATTACTGCAGTAACAAACAATACATCCACAGGATAACTGCACATTTTAAAATCTCAAATTCAATGACTTTTAAGACCTTTTTAATACCTCTCACAAGAAAAAATAATACTATTACTGTTGTAAAAAATGACAAACTAGGTAATAGTATACAAAACGTTTTACTGAACTGAAATAAAGAACACAGTCCACCTTAGCGAACAAAAAAATAATTTAAAATAACTATCAAATAAATATAAAATTGCACTGTTAAGAACACTCAGTAAAACAGCCTTTACAGCCTTAAAGCCTATAAACAACTAAAATATCTAAGTTGAAATGAAATGTGCCATATTTTGTCAATTGTGAATTTACACCCCAATCGAAATTTGTCCTCCGCATTTACCCATCTGTGCAATTGGAACACACACACACACACACACACTAGTGATTACTAGGGGGCTGTGTATCACACGTGCCCAGAGCGGTGGGCAGCCCTAGCCCGGTGCCCGGGGAGCAGTTGGGGTTAGGTGCCTTGCTCAAGGGCACCTCAGTCATGGCCTCAGGTCTGGGAATTAAACCCACGACCCTCCGGTCACAAGACCAGTTCCCTACCACCAGGCCATGACAGGCCAAGTTTCAATTTCAACTTGTTCTGCACCGTTCAGCACGTGAGGGCTGCCCTCACTGAAGGCCAGAGGTGTCAATTCCAGTTTCAGAAAGTAAAAGTCCTCACCAGGATTTTGCTCAGGAATTGACACCTCTGCTGAAGGCTGAATTATGACAGTTACAAAAAACTCAAAGTTAAAAAATTCGAGAAGTGCACGACCTCGCGAAGCGACAGTGCTTCCGTCATTGTCGGCACGCGGAACCTCGCGCAGGGATTACGGCAGATGCAGTGCCGTGCGCAGTGCCCTAGTGCCTGTAAATTTAAATTGTAATGGTCCCCAGTGAAGGTAATTTAAAAACCAGGACCTCACTCACTCATTTCCTCACTTAAAAAAAAACCCAGGACAGGACGTGAAATACGTCCCGGGAAATACGGACGTTTGGTCGCCCTACACAGTAGACAAATCATTTTTGGCACTTACAGTTAAACTGCAGTTAACAGTGAATGACTCGATATGCATATTACTATTACGAGTGCTATCATATCGCTTGTGTTTTTCAGATTTCATATGAGAATCCAGCGTTTTACAGCCCATTGTACCAAGTTCACATCACACCTCATACGAATCACTGGAAGGTTTCAGCTAGCCACAATATTTTTCATCCTCCAGCCACTTCATTGAATCGACATTTACACATGTCTGCATCAGAGCCTTGTATTGTTGTTCCCGCCGCAGCCCTCAAATAAGAAAAACAGCTTGCTAGGCAGTCTGATGTTTCCACCTGTTCCACCTGTACTACTGCCATCTACCATGCGGAGTATACGGCCGTTGCGGAAATGATAATTATTGTGGGATATACATCTGTAAAATAAAACAGAAAAACTGAGCAACACACTTATTTAATGCCTCCCCTCCAGACATTTTAAGACATTTTTAGACCTTGAATATGTGAAACTAAATTTAAGACTTTTTAAGGACCCACGGGTACCCTGATCCATGACATATTTCATATTTAGTGCACTTGTATATCCAGAATAATTAATTCAATGTCCATTCCTTGCGTACTAAGGTATTCCAGGAACTGTAACCCCCCTCCCCTCCTTTAGTAGGCCGAGGGCCCTTCGGCCACTATAAGAGAAAGAGCTGGCTGGGCCGCCAGTCCCCCTGAGAATCCCACAGGAACAGGTAAGTACAACATTTTAATGTCAATTACATGTCTAGTGTCTTTTGGTGATGGGTCAGACCAGAGCTACTGGCATCATCACAATATATATATATATATATATATATATATATATATATATATATATATATATATATATATATATATATATATATTAGTGGTGGGCCGTTAACAGCGTTAACGTGTTCGTTAATTTGATACTCTTATCGGGCGATATAAAAATTATCGCTGTTAATCTATTTAATCTATTCTTAACGTTGGGCTGGGAACTGGGTCAAAATGGGTAAGCAAACTATGATGACTTTCACCTTGATAGTTTAGCTCGGCTGTATTCCTAACCAAATTGCACAGTAGGGGCGAGAACGAGTTTTCAAACCTGTGAATTACAAATCGTTCGTGTGTTTACATGGATGCAGCCACGAAGTCGCCAGGTTTGCTTCATGGAAAATTCATTTTTAGGAACATAAAGTGTTACCGGAGCGAAGCTCGGAGCGGTCGTTTTCTGCATGGTCCTAGCGCTAGATTCGTCGCTATTTAAATATTTCTTTTTAACCGTTAAAACTGCAGAGGACCAAAACTGGCTTTTGAAAAAAAATACGTAATTACAAATTACGTTCTTGAGGTTAAATGTACTAAATGTTGACTTACATTTCAAATATCATGTTTAGCAGAATATACATGTTATCAACCCCTTTTAATGTACAGTATGTAGGCTTACAAATTCATGTTTAACTGAATAAACCGAACATGAGTAGCCTACATTTTATTGAGCATGTATTTTTTTTCAAGTATCAAAGTAGAACAGCTTCCTCAAGCAGTCATTGATGCATTTTGGAAACAGGAGATGAGCCCCTGGTCTAACGCACCCCCTGTATTAAGAAACCCTATCTCAAAAACTGACTTTTAGTCATTACTTGGGTAGCACGCATATGAGCCATTTTAATAGTTATTCTACATGATTTCAGTGAGATTAATCTAGATTAAAAAAATTTATCTATGCCCACCCCCAATATATATATAGTTTTAAGAATATTTAGGCCCTCCGAGAGGGCGTAGAGGGCCCTGACGGTTCCTCACTGACACAAACATACTATTCACAAGGACAGAGATTTAATTAATACTGCTTGAAAACAGAAAAGTACCTAAGATCAAATGAGTGTTAATATTTTCTTCAAAAATATTCAGTCAGAGAATGTGAGAACTCTGAATGTAAAGCACTTTGGACCACATTCTAAACAGTGCTAATCCCTGTATATACACTTCTTTTCAAAGAACACCTCTTCTTTCCATTTAAATTTCCACTTGTAATCGTAGCTTCTTAAGTGGTAGTTCCCATGGAGGTGAGCAAATCTGAGGACATTTCAGTGGCTGCTTATATTAAATAAACAGGATATAAGAATGAGTAAACTATCTGCATAGTAGTGCTGCAGCATAAAATATTGTATTTGAAGAGACTCAAGACTCAAATGTGTATTAAAATGAGAGTTCTGCCAGGTTACATTTGCAATAATAATTCAATGAATGTAGTAAGTGTATTTACAGGTTGGAGTGTAAAAATCAGTGTTTGCAGTACGTGCCTAGATCTGACACTGCTCATTAAGATGTATAACGAACAACTTATCTTATCTAGATAGCAATGCACTTGACATAGCCATAATAATGACATGTATTCTTGGTAAACACTCTTAGCAAAAGCTAACATTTGAGCATCTATCTAAATGGGTTTTCCACTACATGTATTCTGTGATTTCAGGGCTTCTTAAAGGAGGAACCATCCATGCGGAACACTCTTGCTTTTAGCACCTGGGTACAACAGGTTAATATCCAGTGATAATTTTGAATTTTTTTATTTAGTTTTAGTCTTAGTCTTTTGACTAAAATGTAATTTAGTTTTAGTCATAATTTAGTCATTGGATTTGTTTTTAGTCTTAGTCTAGTTTTAGTCGACTAATTATCAAAAGAATTTAGTTGACTGAAATATAATAGTGCAATAGTCATTATATACACTTGCACAAAATGAAACATTTATTAATATTAACCAGTTACAGAATATTATTGTTTGTATGTGCAATATATATATATAAAAACTAATTTCTAAACCTTTATTGACCTGAACTTATAGTTATTGAGCATAACAATAACAAAACATTGATGACCAGTAGGCCCGCTCTACCTGAAAACATATGGAGTTTGTTACGAACAATACCTATTACATTCTATACAGGGGTGCAGATGGCACTGGGGACGGTGGGTACATGTCCCCTCCAGATTTATATTGACCCCATCCGAAATCTAGCATCTACAAGCATTTATATATATATATATATATATATATATTGTACAGCTTGGTCCCCCTCACTTCAGAATTTCCATCTGCGCCCATGATTCTATATAAAACTGGGTGCCGTAAAAACAACAATGCCATAGCCCGAAGATGTCGTTTCATTTGTCGTATTTTTCCCGACATCATTGTCCCACATGGTTTACACACAGTCTTCTTTTTCTCAAAGTCAAAGGAGAAATGTGTCCATATATTGCCTCTTATCTTTTTCCCTGCTGACATTGTCGAGTTAACTTAGACTTGAATTTCATGAGTGACCACAGTTCACAGGCAATGTGAAGACAAATAGTACTGATTGGATGGTTACCCAGTTTGTCCCGCCTCTCCGTGTACGCTAAAGTAGTTACGGTTGGATCTCTTCTTAACTTATCCGTACATTTCACTAAACTAAATCAGGTCGGATTGGATGTCGTCGCTGGCCAATATTTTCATCTAGTTTGACGAAAATATCCATTAATTTAGTCATAGTTTTTATCCCTTCGTATAGTTTTTATTTAGTTTTCGTCTCGTTTTCATCATGAAAAAAAGGTTTGTTGACGAAAACTATGACGAAAATTATTCATCAACGAAATTAACACTGTTAATATCCAGCCCAATGTATCCTATGGTACTGGCAGTGGCGGACTTAGAAATTTGGGGGCTCAAGGCGAATTTAGCTAGGGGGCCCATCAACATTAATATGCGAGAAATAAGTCAGCTAGTCAGGGGGCCCCTACAGTGGGCTGCAGTGGGAAGGGCCCAAGGCAGTTGCCTAGCCACGCCTCTATGCAAAGACCGCCTCTGGGTACTGGATATTATAATCAAGCTAAGAAAGACTTAATGAACAAAACCTGTAAGGAGACTATGTAGGTAAGGTGAATAACAATTCTAAATACTTATGCCTTTACTGACTGGTGAAACACACAGCGCAAGATAGATCTACATCTATTTATTTGGATTTTCATTGGCTAGCTCATAAAACACTTGTGCTCCCTTACTTAAAATCTGAAACCTGATGCCCAGTATGCAAGCTGATCAAGATTATGCTTTGTCAGGGCACAAAGCCAAAAGTGCTGCATAAGGCATATTTGCTTCAGTAGACCCATTTATGTTCATGTATGGCCGTGATGAAGACCTCAAGATCACTCTGTAATTGTAGTCGTTTTCCTTTTTTTAAGCTATTGTGCAGATTATTGTGCAGGCAGAGGGCAGACACTCTGCCTATCCCCATATCCAGGGATTCCATGTGGCAAATGTGTACTAGTGGGACACCCAAACAGAGGCAGCTCTCTGGCACAGGAGTCAGAACACACATACTCCTTCTTAGTGATGCTCTCCATCACACAACCCTTTGCTTCAGCAAGTGATGCTACTATGCAAGGTATTTGAGGATACAAAGTATATCAATTTTGACCAGAATTCACTTTTAATGCTGAAAAGTAAATTGTAAAAATGCTGCTATATTGGTTAGTCTCATAATAATACTAAGCATTTAAGACTTTCAAAACCACTTGCCATTACACTGCTGCCCTCTAGTGGTGAGTGTGTACTTGAGTGTATGTGCACATTACCTTGTCATACTCATCGCGTGCTTTGATTAGCATCTGCAGTATGTCTACTCCTTTCCCCTCTCTGGATTCCAGCCTTTGTGGAGACACCCACTCACACTGACCCTGAGTATGCAGTTGCTGCTCCTGCCTAGTCAGACTAAAAACACCACAGTAATAACAGTCAGTGCAAGTGCTTGTGTGCATATGAGCGCATGTGCAAACATATAGTGTACATCTAAATGAACCCGAGCACAGACCTGTATGCTCACTCTCCACCTGCAAATGTTTCACCACATTACCTAGTTCATTTAAGGGTGAAGTTGGGTACCTGAAGCTAATGCAACACCTACAATGGACAAGCAAGCAAGCAATGGACGCAGCTGCCAATTTTTTGAAACGCTAATAAGCAGTCGTTCTTTTTGAGACCACTTTTTTTTTTGACCACTTAAGAGTTCTTTGATTATACTGTGAAAGCTAATTTTAGACTGATACACATTAGACTGGTTATAAATGTGTACGTTCCAAACACACATTTGCAGAGTCTGAACTAGAAGCAGTCCAGTGAGAATCACCTACAATAAACAGTAAAGAACAGCACAGTGGAAGCAGACTGCATATACACACTTACGCTTTTGTAAGGTCAGCAATACGCTGGCAGTCTTCTTTATCATAAAACCAAATCCCATAAATGGACACTGTAAAAAAAACAATTATCAAATTTAAAACAATTAAAGACACAAGAATACATGATATAAACATGTAAAATATATGTTATAGAATTCAAAGGCAAAAAATATTTGTATTAAATTTTTTTTTCAAAGTGCGTACACTATAATTCACCCGTATTAATCCTGGTGTGTACTTATACATTGAAATATTTAAACAGGCAACAGTAATATTTTGAACACGGATATCTCATTCGGTCATACTGTTACCTTACTAGATACCCAGCTGTTTCTGCAGTTATCCATATGTTTGCTCATTACAAATCAACACATTTCATTTTTATTATTTATAAAAATAAAGACTTATCAGTCTTTGGTATGATGTTAAACAGAATTGGAGTGTAACTATCTTAAAATTCTGGGAATTTCACATTGTGTGACTGCGTACTGGCCACAGATTTTTAATAGCATACAGAGTACAAAGGGTTAAAATGGCTGCCACAGATTTTCAGTGGGATCTGCCTGTGAAGCTTAATGGTTGCCATAACCAACAAGATTATAATCTTCTGCATTATCTACTTTGGTCGTATTATTCTGATATTTTCATTTATGCTCCAATGTTCCTCTGCCATTGATATTTATTGATGTGATGTAGCTAAAATATAACAACCATTTAAAAAATATTCAGAATTAGTTAATTATATAACATAAAAAAGGAAGAGAAATAAGCAGAACACAAAGTATTATATATGTATATAGTTATTTTCGCCTAAAATAAAAAAAAAATTCTGCTAAATTGAAATCTTCAAAGACATTAAGAAAGAAATTACATTTTCCTGAATTCAATGACGATTACTTTTTACTTGGGAGTGCACATACCTGTGTGCGTGTCTATATATATATATATATATATATATATATATATATATGTGTATATAAAAGACTGACAATAAATGACAAAATAACCTCATTAAACAACAAACAGTATTTATTAATACATATTTGAGTTATTTTGACAACAGAAGTTGACTTAACTTTGAAGTTCAAATGAAAAATGTAACTATGTACACATGTGCATGTGCACTATTATTCAACCCCCTGCTTCAATACTTTGGGGAGCATCCTTTAGCTTTTATAACTTCCAACAAACGTTTTTGGTATGTACTAACAAGCTTCTTACACCTCTCAATTGAAATGTTGGCCCATTCTTCACGTGCAAAAGCATCTAGTTCAGTGATGTTTGATTGCTTCTGTGCTGCAACTGCCTTCTTTAAATCCCACCAAAGATTTTCAATCGGGTTTAGATCTGGGGACTGAGAAGGCCACTCCAGGACATTCCATGATCTTTTTCTCAACCAAGCTTTGGTTGACTTGGAGGTGTGCTTGGGATCATTGTCTTGCTGGAAGGTCCAACGATTGCCAAGGTTTAATTTGTCAACAGATGCCATCACGTTCCTCTTTAAAATGGCCTGGTGTTTCTGAGAAACCATGATGCCAGGTACACAAATCAAGATTACCAGTTCCTGCTGCAGAAAAACAGCCCCACATCATCAATGACCCACCTCCATGCTTGAGTGTGGGGATGGTATTCTTCTGGTCATAAGCCTGGCCTTTTGCACGCCAGACATACCGTTGGTCCATATGTCCATACAGTTCCAGTTTGGTTTCATCAGTCCATAGAACTGTCTCCCAAAACTCTGTAGCCTTATCCAAATTCCTCCTGGCATATTCTAGTCGACTTTTGATGTTCCTTGTGATTAAGAGTGGAGTGCGTCTTGGAGTCCGGCCATGAAGTCCTTTTATTCAGTGCACGTATTATAGTTGCTACTGAAGCACTTGTTCCAGCCTTCATCAGGTCATTCTGTAGGTGTCTTGCACTCACACGGGGGTTTTTCTTAGTTGTCCTGACTAAGTTGCTAAGGGCCCTTGATGAAATGTTGGGCTTTCTTCCACGGCCAGGCAGGTTTGCAGCTGTTCCATAAGTTTTAAACTTCCTTATAATGCTCCCAATGGTGTCTCTTGGGATGTTATATTTTTTGGAAACCTTCTTATACCCAAGGCCCTTTAGATGTGATGAAATAATCTCCTCTCTCAGCTTTAGTGGAAGCTCCTTTATCTTTCCCATGATTGCAACTCACCTTGAATTCCTTCATGGGTGGGATTTATATATGCATCACAGCTGAAGCAAATGAAGGATCATTATAGAGTTCTCAAAGGCTTAGTTATGTTTCAACTCCACTTTAGTCCATAAAACCTGTCAGAAAGCTTTAAAAACAACAATATTATATAGGGGTTGAATAATTGTGACATGGCTATCTTAACAAAATATACTGTTACACACAAATACTATATCATGCATTTTCTGTTCTAATTTTATGTATCACTCATCCTTAAAATCTTTGGGGGGTTGAATATTTTTTATTGCAACTGTATAACTGTATATATATATATATATATATATATATATATATATATATATATATATATATATATCAGGGCCTGAATTTCAGTGCGGGATTTGCGCACTATTTCTTCGATTCCCGCAATTTTATCCATAATAATGCGGGAAACTCCCGCACACAATTACAGCGAAAACGTTCAGCAAAACAATAGCTCTGTTTGTATTGTGAGACGGACAGATAGTCGGACAGACCGACGTCCGTACTGGACGCTGCACTCTGCGCTCTCACTCTTCCTAGCACTGCAGCGGCGGCGACGTTGATCAAACTAATCCTCAGGATTCACACACAGGTGACGGTAGTAAACTAAAGCAGCAGTCCAAAGATATGTTTCAGTCCAACTGGTCAAGAATATATCCTTGGCTCGAACTTAATAGCGGTGAAATGAGCTGCTCGATTTGTAAAATGTACGGTGCTGTGCCTTTTACCAGCCGATGCTACAAAACATCGACTTTAAGTCGCCACTCGGCTAGTGTCTCTCATACAGCAGCACTGAAAGAAAGCGCGAGGCTGATCTGAAAGAGGTGGTCAATAACGGAGGAGAAGGGCAGAAAAACAGATTACTAGGGTTGCCAACTTTATCACTGAGTGAGATTTGATTTTAGGAGGGAGGGAGGGAGGGAGGGAGGGGGGGGAGGGCGTGTGTGTAAAATATTGGCCGGGGGCGGGGTGTGCGTGTGTAAATTGTTGGGGGGGTGTAAAATGGACACATTTAAGTATTATATCAGAGCGATATAAGCGAACTAGTAACTCATTGAATCATAGATGTAGATCAGAGGTAAATAAACTAGATTTTTTCAGCGTGAGAAATCGGATGTATGGCGTTTGTGCGTGTGAAGACGGCCAAATGCGTGTCTCACGCTCATTGCGTGAGAGTTGGCAACCCTGGATTACTGCAATGCATAAAATTCTGCCTGATGCCCAGTCAGCTGATTGTGATGTGATGACACATTTCAGCACACAAAACAGATGTAAAATTAAGTTATAACAAGCCTAACCAATGTATGCTAATTTCAGCTTGGCCCTCCAAGAGAGCAGTTGGAATGTTTTTTTTTTTTTTTTTTGAAAAGAAAGACCAAGGAGAGGACAGATCAGGGTAGAGAAGAACCAAGAGACAAGTTACAATGTATATATATTAAATACATATATATGTGTGTGTGTGTATATATATATATATATATATATATATATATATATATATATATATATATATATATATATATATATATATATATATATATAATGTATTTAGGTTCACCAGAAGTATCCCCCCCCCCAAAATGTAGAAATCCCCCTTATGTGACACATTTAAGGGGGGAATTCCCACTCATTTTGAAAAATGAATTTCAGGCCCTGAATATATATATATATATATATTAGTGGTGGGACTTTAACTTATTGTGCGTCCATATAATCTGCATGTCTGGAACTTAATTTCGATTAATTAATTACAGGAAAATTAACGCACTAAAAAAATTAACGCATTTAACGCATGAGACACTTTTGCACCGTGGAATGTTTCTCAGTGCACGAGTTCCAGACATGCAGATTATATGGACGCACAATAAGATCATGATGGAAATGACGGATCATGATGGATGGGAAATTTAAATATAAGAAACTTCCAGATGGAAGTACAAACAAAAATAGTGTTATTTGCACTTTATGTAGGAAGGAGTTCGCTTATCACAGGAGCACTTCCACCCTTCGGGAACATAACATCTCATTTCACTGTTATGCAGATGATCTACAACTATACCTACCTTTAAGTTTAGGAAATTGTTCCTCCCTGGATAGACTTCACGAGTGTATCACTGACATTACAAATTGGATGACAAATAGCTTTCTCCAACTGAATGTCGCTAAAACAGAGGTCATATTAATTGGTTCCTCTATGGTAACCAAAAATTTAAAAACAAATTTGGGTTCTTTAGTCCCATTTTTAAGAACAAACGTTAAAAACCTTGGAGTAATTTTCGACTCAGAATTAAAATTTGACAAACAAATAAATGCAACGGTCAAGGCTAGTTTCTTCCAGCTTAGAACAATTGCCAAATTGAAATCCTTTCTTAATGTTTTAGATATGGAAAAAGACATCCATGCTTTTATTACTTCTAGACTGGACTATTGTAATGCACTGTATATTGGAATGCATGAAGCATCCCTTAAACGCTTACAGTTGGTTCAAAATGCCGCAGCCAGATTATTAACTGGAGCCAAGAAAAGGGATCACATTACTCCTATCTTGGCATCCTTGCACTGGCTCCCAGTGCATTACAGAGTCCAGTATAAAGTAGCGCTGATGGTTTTTAAAGCTTTGAATGGATATGCCCCTGTTTATATAGAGAACATGCTTTGTATGTATACACCCTCGAGATCGTTAAGGTCTGTATCAGTCACTTTTTGTGGTTCCACGAGCTCGCCTCAAGCAGAGTGGGGATCATGCTTTTTCTGTTGCTGCACCTAAACTCTGGAATAGTCTTCCACATGACATTAGACTCACCAAATCTGTGACTGTTTTTAAATCAAAACTAAAAACATATTTTTACAAGCTAGCTTTCTGCAATTGTTAAACTGTTTTAACTGCATTTGGAGGGATGTCTTATTCTGTTTTATGTAAGTTATATGTTTTATGTGAGCATGTTTCTATGTTATTCTATTTTATGTAATTATATGTTTTGAGAGCAGAGGGTATGGTGTTTCTTTGACCTTGTAAAGCACTTTGGTTTTAAATTGTGCTCTATAAATAAAATTTACTTTACTTACTTTACTTCGTTACCACCTCAACGCAAAACATGTTGGGCTAACGCGCAGGTCAGTAATGATAACTTAGCTGCTAAATGTATTCCTAGTACGATAGGGTGACCGTATTTCCCGGGACATGTCCGTATTTTTTAAAGAGAGGAAATGTCCTGGTTTTTAAATTAACTTCATTGGACCATTAAGACTGGATTAAACTTTCGCGAGTGGCCGTAGCGCGACTCCACACGCGTTTATACATGATGCGTCATATTATTTGTGTTGTTCGCTCTCTGTGGTCAAAGATAAATGCTTACAAGAAACGCTGCACATTGCGTCAACTGATGCAAGTTACGAACTACCGTCCAGGGGTGAGTTTCCCAAAACGTTCTTAGCGCCAAGTACTTCTTAAACTCGTACGTAAGACGTAAGTTTGGGAAACTCACCCCAGAAAGACAATGTCAAAGAAAATCCAGCAGCTGTATGATGAGGAAAGGGAAGTAAAACAAGTTATTGTGAAGAGCGCCACAAATGTGGCTCTGACTGGGGATCACTGGACCTCTGTTAGCAACAAGAATGATCTTGGTGTGACAGCTCATATTATAGATAATGAATCTATAGACGATTAAGATCCAGTCATTTGCTTTGAGCATGCAGAAGACCACTTCTAGGCACTATGGAGATGCCTGTGGCAGAGGCCTGGGAAATTTAAGAAAAATATACCATCTAAAATGGTATTAAAAAACATCTTCTGATTTACTTCAATTTTTCCAATATCTTGAGCAAAACTCCCAAAATTAAACAACATTTTTGGTCAGAATTTCCAGTGTTTTGAACGGTTTTCTGCACTCCTATATTGGTCTGTGTAGTAGACTGGTGGAAAAATAAACAAGATGTTGAAGTTTATGATTATGTTCATTGATTCATTCATCATTCAAACTTAAATTAATATTTCTCATGTTAAATACTGAAATGTGATTAAAATGCGATTAATTTCGATTAATTAATTACAAAGCTTCCGATTTTTTAATTGCGTCCCACCTCATATATATATATATATATATATAATAAAAAATATATATATAATAAAAATCTAAATATAAAATCCGTGTTACTGTTTAACTGGGAGGGTGGGGGAGACTTCTACTTTGACAAGAACAGTAACTTTTGACATCACATGACCAGGAAGTCCATGTTTGTACCTCCTTTTCCCATTGACACACCACACTGAAGTTCAGGACTTGAAGGCTCCCAAAATCCACTAATTATTCAAGATTTAGACAAAGTTACTTGAAGGAAAAAAATTAAATACTGTCTGGGGTATATTCACTTAAATTTTTCAACAATAATACCAGTTTCGATTCACTAAGTTTTGTATAAAATGGTAAAATTTAATTGTTGCCATATGGCAACTATATGCAAATATAGAATGTATATAGCCTATTGGACTGTAACTGACTTATCTAGTAGTAAGCTATTCTGAGACTATGCTTACAACTTATTACATTTAAAATGGGAAAAAAATAAATTTTTATTTACATTTTGTTATTCTAACCCTAACCTTTTTTAACTGCAACATTAGGTTGAATATAAATCTCACCACTGGAAAGCATAGGAATTGTAGACTGCATTTTGGCTCTATAGCCAGTTTACATATGATGCTATCATCCTCAGAAATTATGAAAGCCAGCATCTTTTATGTTAGAGGGAAGGTGAACAGGACAGAGTTGCTCTTCCTTAAGAGCAGAGTGAGGATGAGCTAGTGGGCAGTGATGAGGAGAATGTTGTTGTGAACCTGAATGAGAGTTGTAACAGGTCAGAGTCAGGTACAGACACAGGAGCAGAACCAGAAGAAACAGGTTGAGGTATTTTATAATAAAATGCAATAAATCTTTCATACATTGTGGCATTCTATCACAATCTTTTATGTCATGATTATTTATTTTACATTTCACTAGGTGAGCAAGAGAGATGTGGCATACGTCTTACTTCAGGCGTGTGTTCCTTACCTTAGATTCCAAATTAAAAAGTAGAATTGTTATAATTTAACTGTTTAAATATTGGGTTAAATATCACTACATATAATCTGGATTTCCTTGGTCCAATTTTCAATAAAATGTTGTTTTTGAAAAAAATGTGGGTTTTATGGTACTTTCCATAACTGCACATTAGCGTTAATAAGCAGTTGGACAAGTGTACCTAATAAAGTGGCTGGTGAGTGTATATATGTATTGGTATATGTCCAAAAATATATGCAATACCATAAAGGGTGCAATACCATAAGGGTAGACTAAACACAGCCATCAAGCCTAACCCAGACTTTACCTTTGAAATAGGGTTTCAAATCTGCACTTCAAATCACATTTTTCTATTTCCGTCACAAACTTTATATTGCTAAACTACACATAAACAAGTAATGCAAAGGGACTCCGTGCTTCCACATACAGTGGTTTCTACAACAGTCTGTCACAAAGGCAACAGTGGCAAGGATGGCACCTTAATAGCATGAAAAAAATGCTGTCTATATGCTTACTTTGCGGTCTTGTTTATTCCTTAATTTAAAATGTATCTCTCCCACTTTGAGTAAGTTACTGAAACCAGTCTTCTTTTTGTAAAGTAACATGATGCTGTAACTATCACTTTTAATTAAGTTATACCATACACATTTGTCTAGGCTGGTTTACATGTAGTTTATTGGGCCTCTCACTTTAAACTTGAATGTACATATCAATGTCATTTATTCTCTTATGGCTCTTCTGCTGTACAAGATCCTATGAAAAAACTACAACTATGGTACCTCTACTGCTACTACACATACTAATTGTGTTTTTAAACTCATTACTGCAAGTCAGACATGTGGACTCGAGTCACATGACTTGGACTCGAGTCCGACTCAAGTCACTAAACTGATGACTTGTGTGACTTGACTCGACAACATTATTGAAGACTTGCGACTTGACTTAGACTTTACCTTTACTGACTTGGACTTGGAATCAGACTTGAGCTTTAAGACTTGAAAAGACTTGAAATCCTTATTTTAACTAGACTGACCACAATTGCGACGACATCTCACTCAAGCGAGCCGAAACACTCAAACGCCTAACGTTAGTTAATCTGACTAACTTAATATACTACTAATCAACTGCATCATTTGTAAGGACCTGAAGACTATTGACTCCGTGTGGTAGTGGGCACAAGAGATCTTGGATCTCCACAATTGTTTTTGTGACTGTATAAGCATGGTGCTGACAGTTAGACAAACACCACTTCCCCAAATGGGGCAGAGGGAGATACCTGGCCCCCAACAACAGAGTGATAATGGGTAGAGGAAAGGAATGAAGAAAAGGAGAGAGGCTTGAGAGGGGGCTGCCATGCAACAAAGCATATATTGTGTTGAAAGCATGGAAGTATGTTGTGTTCTGCTGCTATTAAGATGTCTCCAAGACTACTGGCTGTGCCCTAAGCAGAGAGACAGTGCAGGTCAGAGCTTGGGAAAAACCCCAAACAAAATACTGATCCCTGGGAAAGGAAGAACATTCATAATAGGTTAAGTGAGATAGGAAGAGCAAAGGAGAGAGAGAGAGAGAGAGAGACACACACACACACAGGCTGACTGACTGACAGAGTGAGAGAGAGACTGGAGGTTCCATAAAAAGCAAACT
The DNA here is from genome assembly GCF_052324685.1 of Brachyhypopomus gauderio. Lineage (NCBI taxonomy): Eukaryota > Metazoa > Chordata > Actinopteri > Gymnotiformes > Hypopomidae > Brachyhypopomus > Brachyhypopomus gauderio. The sequence continues at coordinate 22,726,692 of NC_135215.1, read as the reverse complement.
TGCTGGCGCAAGACGACAACACAGAGGAGACGAGACCACACTCAGAACTCCTGGCAACACAGCAAGACACAAAATCTGAGGGACACTGAGGACCATACATCAAGACACACGTAGAGGTAGCACAGAAGCAGGGTGGAACGTAACTTTCAACAGCACACCGAATGCTCCTGATATACCAATTCTTCATCTGAACATCTGTCTCGGAGACGGGGAGAATGCTACGCAGGTTTTTCCAGAGGAGGCTGAAGCATGAACGCTTGCAGGAGGAGCCAGATGTGCGATTCAAAGGCAAACTCATCTCAGAGAAGGAGCTGGGGTACACGTACGTGCAGCCAGGAGGTAAGGCGCCCACACACTCCTGCGAGCAGCACTATTACAAGCCATATTTAAGTCATGGCAATGTTTGTATTAACTTGCTGGAGACATACTCCAGCTCTGCACACTGTTTCTCATGTGACAGTTTGCGTGTAATGGAAGCCATGGGATGGCACTAGTGGAAAACTTCTACTTGAGCATGTTCAGTAGTAAAGCTTACAGTTTAAATTAGCAGGTTACAAGGTACTGTTTGTTTTGTTCAAATAGGGAATATCCCACAAGTGTGAAACCAAAAAAAAAACCACAGTACAAATTTGGCAACAAATCTAATCAGCTACTGTAATTTACCCAAAAATTTACTGAAACACAGCCGAAAGATTATTTTTATTGTGACTGTAAAAAGTGAATACAATGTATGTGATGTGTTTCATACACATCTGTGTTCCGTTCCATTTAATGTCAAGTATTTCCCCTGAAACTTTGGCTGCTTGTCACATTTTAACATTTCACAGGGTTACATGTATGCCTGTACTTACACTGTTTAAGACCTGAGGTTTGTTATCTTATCAGGGCTGTCTGATTGGGTCTGCAATGCTGGCAGGACACTCATAGTGAAAGTTCAGCACAGGCCCTCAGTCACACATACCTCTGCACCATAAAAGGAGCTGTGGCTCTGAGGCCACTCTCCCAGACCTGTCCTTCTGCCAGTTTTCTTCCAAAACACATTCATACAACTTAGGTTCTCTTCCACTTCCTAAGCATTTAATTTCCACAGCATGCAAAACACATCTATGCCCTGTGGAATTTTCCATACTGCCACACAGACATAAATGGATATCTTTTTGAAAAAGTGATGAGCGGCATTTCTTTTAAGATGACTTCAATAAAATATATGAAAGGAAGATTGGACTCCAATTAAAGAAATTCAGGAGAATCCACTTCCAGTCACTTACATTTGGCATTCCTATATAGTAGAAAAGGGTCTTGAAGCTGGAAGTCCAGGTCCTTAGTGATGGGTTCAGTCAGGTTGTTCATACTGAGACGGTTCATAATGGTGAAACCATGCTTGGGAGAAGCTAGCCTGAAACAAAAACCCAAAAAAATACCACACTGCCTGAAAATATTAAGGATGGTCAGGTTAAGGCATGAGATACTTAAAATACAAGGAACAAAGTTAACAATAAATTCAACAGAGCACTGAAAAGTTTTGGTCATTGCCACTTAAGCTTAAGTATGAATAACTGCAAAGTACTGTAAGTAGAGATATTCAAAATTACACACAAACACTTCTATTTTTGCTATAAATGGAATTATAAGTTGTAATTATGTACTTGTCTTCTCTTTTGTTACACATTCAGAGCTAAATCTGATGTAAATCTACTTTTGTTATAGGAAAACAAATTATACAATCAGCAGCCTGGAATAATAATAGTTGTAACAGTGTAATTTATGGCATTATTTTGCTGAATCAGCACACCACCCAGGGATATATGCATTTAGAGAAATGGAAGACAGCTCTCCTAAATTTCTTAGATGAAGTTTTGCTTTGTCCATTTTTTGTTCTAGTAATATGCAGGTTAATATCAGCATTTATTTGCTTTCTGTGATCTAATGTGTTATAATGCTGTCAAAAGCAAAATTATCTGTTGGAATTTTTGTAATTTAACATTCTGCAAAATAAATTCCATACTTTCAAAGATACTTTGCAGCATATTTTATGTGCTGAAACATCATTTTTAAAACATTTTCCAAAAGAACTTCCCCATACAGTTCTCAGGTCTGAAAGTTTGGAACTTAAGGGAGAACCGTAACTGAGTGGCTCTTCAGTGGAGTTATCTCCGCTTCACTTAGCAACTGGAACCACAAGAATACGTACGTGCTTATATACCTATATAGTTAATGCTATCAACTTTTGTTTAGAGATGTGGAGCCTCTAATTTAGTGCTGTGCGCTTTTGCCAACAACATACGGCACGATCAAATAGCTAGCCGTACCTTGTATATACAAACAAAGTGCCTTCAACGTCCGTCTTTTCCTGTAAAACAGAACAAAGTGTCAGTAAGACCGTACACCGTGATGTTCCCATTATTCCATATACATCATCCCTATCTGTGGGACATAATTAAAATAGAAGCTGAATATTTATTACATGCTCAAGGTGCATTTAAGATAAGTTATTGTGAGAAAAGCGTGCGGCAACATATTAGTTGGAGACTTACCCATTCGTTTGTTTCGTTGTTAAAACTATAAAGTGCTACTTGACTGGCGACATCAACTATGTTGTTGATATAAGGGTCTTGTCTCTGCAAAGCAGCAAGACTTATGTCTAAACCTTTCGTCGCTAGACAAGTGCTCTTGTATGATGCAGTCATGGTTCCTTGTTTGCTTATTAACTTTGACATATTACGTTAGCCAGTTAGCTAGAAACCCTTCAAGTGGTTAGGCACTGTTTTAGCTAGACTGTTAGCTACAGCAAAAAACAAAAAAATATTAGACGGCTTTCGTCCGACCGGATCCACCACTAAAAAGACTGCCAAAATGAATTTGGAAATAAAAAAAACAGTCAGACATCTACACAATAGGATTAAAAGGCTCAATTTCGTCCAAAAATCTTTGGACTAACTTCTTGCTCTTCTGTGGTATAAAGATGGCTGAAATTAAAATCATGCGACAGATCGCCCCCAGCTGGTGGCTGTATAAAGACAAAATTAAAACGTCGCGACATACACTATCATTTTTGAGCAAATATTGCATTTGTACAAATTTAATAAAAGGTAATGAGAAAAATCCATACATGTCGCATGCTATGTTTTACCTTTGTTTCTTCAAACAGGCTGTGGATATAAAGTGCTTTTATATCCCTTGTGCATAATTGTTCAAAATCATAATGCATAGGTTCATGTATCAAAAGACAAGAAATTCAGCCTGAATGGACTGTGTGAAACACAGACATCAATTACCTTTCATTTTAACACTGCCAAAACTGCTGATGTTTTCAGTTAAAACATTTATTTGCATGTTTAATTTGAATGCCAGTTATATGGACCATCTACACTACACTGTAAAAATTTTTTTTTTGTAATTTCTACAGTAAATCACTGCCAAAAATTTGCCAATAAAATACTGTAAAATAACAGTAATGTTCTGCTGACAAAAATTACAAAATATTATCATAACAATGGTAATTTACTGTAAATAAAGTACAGACTATTACCACTTATTTACAGCAAATTTGATAAACAATAAATATGTTATAATGCTGTAATTGGTCTTTACAATAATAAGCTGTAATTCTAATAATTACAGTAGATACTTGGCAACTCGAGTTACCAATAAAGTACTGTAATGTTTTACTGATATATTACTGTAAAAATTACAGTTAGCTAAAGTTTTCTAATTTATTTAAAGATCTGGTGTGAAGAATGGATTTTGACATATGTATTAAGATTTTTATGCATGCACTGAGCAAATAATACTGCATACAACAGCGTGTGTTCAATTCAGCTTTTTAAGCAGTTTCTACCTCGATTCCTGAACCCACTTCAACAGCAATTGATTACAGTGTATATTGCCAAAAGTATTTGCTCACCTGCCTTGACTCACTTGAAGTTAACATAAATTCCTCCTCTCAACCTTCTTCTTGCCTCATTGACTCCCTAGGAGTTCCTAAGAGGGCGTTAAAGGAAATATTGCCGTAAATAATCAAGCCACTTTTAACTTCATGTCCATTGCCAGTCTTGGTCATATTTCTAAACCTCTTCAATTTAGTATTAATCAATCAATCAATCAATCAAATTTTATTTATATAGCGCTTTTTACAACAGTTGTTTTCACAAAGCAGCTTTACAAGTGCTGAGTCCTAGCCCCCAGTGAGCAAGCCAAGGGCGACAGTGGCAAGGAAAAACTCCCTAGTTTTTTGCATGAGGAAGAAACCTTAAGAGGAACCAAGACTCAGGGGGGAACCCATCCTCCTCTGGCCGACACCGGTCACCATGACAACAACAACAATTTAGACAGAAAGAAATAAAGAAAAGGAAAAGATGTAGTATTGTCCATCATGGTGTAGGCTTATCCGGTCAGGCAGCAGGTGGCTGGCACTGGATAAATCGCTTGTCTCTCCTCATCTCATTTTTCCTCGAGCAGGCGGGCAGCCATGTGGAGAAAATAAAACAGGGAAAATTAGCTCTGTATGAGGACATATACAGGACAGATGAAATTAAACACATTTCTGGAGTGTGGCAGCAACTCCGGCATTAAGTTAAACTATTACAGCCTAGCTAAAAAGGCAGAACCAGAAGGTAACATAGGCTTGGGGGCATTCTGAGACAATGGCATCCATCCACTGCACTGTCAACACACTTGAGTGACCACGAGCAGTGACAGGACGACAGCACCAGCACCCCAGTCAACCATAAAACCCTTCGTCTATGAACCCCTGGATCTGTACCTTTATCTAAGGGGGGATGTTAATTATCAAACGCTAAACCAAATAGGTGGGTTTTCAACCTAGACTTAAAGATTGTGACTGTGTCAGAGTCCCGTACGCATTTTGGAAGATTGTTCCAAAGCTGGGGGGCCTCATAAGAAAAGGCTCTTCCCCCTGCTGTTACCTTATTAATTTGTGGAACTAATAAAAGACCAGCACCCTGTGATCTTAGTTGACGTGGGGGTTCATAGTAGGAAATAAGTTCCTGGAGGTATTCAGGAGCAAGCCCGTGTAGTGCTTTATATGTTAATAATAGAATTTTAAAATCAATACGAAATTTAACTGGGAGCCAATGCAGGGCTGATAGGACTGGTCTAATATGCTGAAATTTTCTAGTTCTGGTCAGAACTCTGGCTGCGGCATTTTGAACTATTTGAAGTTTATTTAGATTCCTATTTGAACATCCTGTCTGTAGTGAATTGCAGTAGTCTAATCTAGAGCTAACAAAGGCGTGCACCAATTTTTCTGCATCATCCTGTGATAATGCATTTCTTAATTTGGCAATGTTGTGGAGATGTAGAATCAAGCTTTTTGTCTAGAAACCTGACCTCAACATATGTGAGGTTTCAATTTCTAGACCTGAATTTAAATCTGAAATATCTACAATTTTCAGACTGTCTTTAGGTTGTATAATAGTACAGAGACAGCTTTAGTAGAGATATAATAGAAATAATATTTTGTTTTGCCATGTGTTTTCAGTCTGCCATGCCCCTTTTGTTCTTATCCCCTTGGTTATTGTGTTCAGCTTGTTTAGTTGCTCGTTTAGTTGCTCATGTCTATGTATTTAATCCCTGCGTTTGCTTTTTTTGGCTGTCGGTTATTGCATGCATACACATACGTAAGTTCATACTTGTGTTTTTGTTGAGGCAGTTTGTGTTTTTGGCTCTGTTTTGAGTATGGTTTCCTCAATGTCTGTTTTCCCAGTACTTATCCTAAGTGAGACCATTGTATTTTTAGCTAGCTGTGTTTGTGTCGTCAGTAGCTTGGTTTGGTTTATCAGTGTGTGATTTTGTCGTTGTCTTCGGTTTTCTGTTTTGTTAATAAAATTTTTATGCTCCTGCATTTGCATCTTGCCCAACCAACTCAACGTTACAGAATAACTGACCGAAATATGATGCAGCAGGAGTGTCTTGCAGTACTGTCCTTTTCCAAGGACGATGAGGATTACAAGAAGCATTTGGACTATTTACAGTCATTCCTAGCTAGAGATGCCACGGGTAAATCCACAGCACTGCTTTCACTAACTCAATGCCCCATTGAGTATGATGGTGAGGAGCGACACTGCCGACAATTTTTACAGTGCAGTTTGTATTTTCAGCCCAATACTATCAAAAATATTCAGATGTTATTCATGAGATCCTGTTAATTGGAAAGGGTGGACATTATTTTGGCAAACGGGACAGAGGAGGCTTGGAATGCGGCAGAGTTTTTTTAACTACTGCAAGCTAGGTTTGCTATCATTACCTACCAGGTTCCTAGTGATGAGGCATCCAAGAACTTTTTTTTGGGGGGGGGGGGGGGGGGGGGGGGGGCTATGAGCTTGAGCGTTGATCCCATAAGGCCTATCAAGCAGACCCCATCAGTAATATGGGGAGGTTTAGGGAGGGAGTGAAGATGCAGGAAGACGCAATTCTCCTGTCACCCTGTCACAGATGTCGAGGCAGCGTCACCAGTGTCTCCAGACCCACAGTCAGCATCTCCAGTGTCTCCAGACCAGAGGCCAACATCTCCAGACACACGCCCAGTGTCTCCAGTGTCTCCAGACCCACAGCCAGCATCTCCAGACCCGTGGACAGCATCTCCAGTGTCTCCAGATCTACAGCCAGCGGAGATCAGCACCCATTCCCGCAGCCCAAAAGGGGTCAGCTCCCATCCCCGCGGCCTGTTCCCATGGTCTGCTAGTGACATGTGCCTGAAGTTGTGGCCCAAGAGAGGCTTGTCCTCATGGCCTGTCTTAGGCCTCCAGAGGCTGCTTGGCCTGCTCAGCTTGCTCCAGATGTCTGCCAGATGCTTCTTGCCTCACAGACTGCTTCTAAGTCTTCACACTACGGGGGTTCTCCCTTGGCCATTGGTACTACTGCCTGCCTTGGCTCTCCTAGAGCTCCAGAACTTGTCTGAGATTGTTAAGATTTATGATGTCCTGGCCTGTATGAGTCCCCTGTCCATGACGTTATTCCCTGAACCTAGATTTGTATTGGTTCCTCCCAGGTCTGCCAGGTACAGTGTTTTCTTGGATTTGCTCATTTTTACCGTCGCTTTGTCAAGAATTTCAATGCAATGGTGGCGCGACTCTCCGCGCTGACCAGGAAGTTGTCCAGCCCATTTACTTGGTCTCCTGAGGCCCAGACAGCATTTGACAACCTCAAGAGGTTTGCACCCGTTTTCAGTATGCCTAACCCCGACCTCCCGTTCATCATAGAAGTCGATGTTTCTGATGAGGGGGTTGGGGCTATTCTGTCCTAACAGTCCGGGACACCACCTAAGCTCCACCCCATGCCTATTTTTCTCACTGGCTAACACCCACTGAGTGCAATTACGACATCAGGGAAAAGGAGTTGTTAGCAGTTAAGCTGGCGCTAGAGGAATGGAGGCACTGGTTAGAGGGGGCTAAACACCCATTCTTGGTCTGGACAGACCACAAAATCTTGCTTATCTCCAGCAGGCTAAACGGTTAAACCCTAGGCAGGCAAGATGGTCTCTGTTCTTCGGATGGTTTCACTTCACCCTTTCCTACCACCCTAGGTCTAAGAACGTTAAACCTAATGCCCTCTCCCACCAATGGGAACCACCATCAGACCATCCGGCTCCCAGCACCATGCTGCTTGCTATCAGAATCATAGCTCCCATCCAGTGGAACATTGAAACAGCCATCAAGAATTAGACCCAGAAGGGGGTCCACCTGGGCAGTTGTATGTCCCTGCGCATCTAGGAAAGATGTCATGAACTCTCTGTTCGCAGCTCTACCAGGGGTGCAGCGCACCCTAGAACTCATTAATAGATGGTTCTGGTGGCCCGGCATGGATCGAGCAGTGGAGAAGTTTGTGACCGTGGTGTGTTCGCACAGCTAGGCCTCCCGGTCTAAGCTCTTGGGCCCGTTGTACCCCCTCCCGGTTCCTTCCTGGCCCTGGACCAGCATGACCATTGACTGTCACCGGGCTGCCCTCCTCCTAGTCATCGTGGATCGTTTCTCTAAGACTGGCAAATTCGTGGCTCTGGCCAAACTTCCCTCGGTCCACAAGACAGCAAAATTATTTTTGCAATATGTGGTGCATGTGCACGGGTTTGCCTTGGACGTGGTGTCTGACCGTGGGCCCCAGATTACCAGTCATTTCTGGGGAGCATGCCTCAGTCTTTTGTGGTTTCACCCGTAGACTAATGGCCAAACTGAGAGGGTCAACCAGAACCTTGAGCAGACATTGAGCTGTCTGGCCTCCACCAACCCAGGTCTGACCATCTGATTTGGGCGGAGTATGCCCACAACACCCTGTGGCATGCATCCCTGGGAATGTCCCCTTAATGCATATGCTCCGCCTATGTTCGCCGACAGGGAGGAGGAGGTAGCAGTGCCTGGGTCAGGCTATGTGTAGCCTGGCCTGGAAGAGGGCTCGCAAAGCCCTGCTGGTGGCTTCGGTGGTCCACAGTCGCAACGTTGACAAACACAGGCTCCCTGCATTGTCGTTCCATCCCGAGCAGAGGGTCTGGTTGATAGCTAAGGGCCTGCTGGTCTATGGGGGCACCAGGAAGTTGGCTCCACGCTAACTGGGCCGGTTTAAAGTGGTCAGACAAATTAATCCAGTGTCCTACTATCTGGCGCTTCCTCCTTTTCTCCAGGTCCATCCAGTCATCCATGCTTCATGGCTCTGGCCTATCCTGTGTAGACTTCCCGGCAATCTTGCACCTCCCACTCCCTGCATGACAGACGGGGCTCTGGCCTACACTGTTGCCTTCTGGGCATCCACTGGGTTCAGGATCGCAAACAGTTCCTGGTGGACTGGGATCGGTATGGGCCAGAGGAGCAGTCCAGTGTCCCCGCTTTGCATATCCTGGATCCTGCCCTGATCCGTGTCTTTCGTTGCGATAGGATGATTGCCTTGGGCCCGCGGGGTCTTGGGCCTAGGACGGAGAGCTCTGTCAGGGCTGGCTCCAGGATCATTCCACATGCCACCACTGGGGGAAGCCCATGAGCCAGCTCCCGGCAGCAAGATCGTAATCAGCGGCGATGAGCTGCAGTCTGTTCCTCTATTTAGGAAAGGCAATTGTAGTTCATCACTGCCGAGTTGTTTGTAGCCTTTGATATGAGTGTGCAACCAGTCTTGTGTGGAGTTCCAACATTGTTTCACATTTACCTCCTTCGAGTGGTCATACTCCTGTGTCTTTCTGGCCATTCTCAAGTTTTCCATTGCTGTCTTTTTCTCTGTGATTTTTCCATTGTCTTATGTTCTCTCTGGTTTCCCTTCCCCATACTTTGTGTATGGAGGCATTTTAGAAAAAAACTAAAACTAGAAAAACTAGAAAAAAACGAACAAAAGCAGACTTACACACATAAACCTCTAGACCAAAACATGAACTATAGGCTGTTACATCAACAATGACCAGCACAGACTACACAGAAACCAGGGATTAAATACAGGGGAAGTCAAGGAAAACCAAGTACAAACACCTGGGAATACTAATGAAGGGCAGGGTTACAAACTAGAAGGAAAGAACGGAAAAACACTGAAACCAGACTCAATCAATTTCAAAATAAGAGTACACAAAGGGAAACCAGGAAATATAAACCAAAACAAGAGGGGTAGTAGACAGGAACCGTAACATTACCAGGATTCCCCACGTTACAGTCCAAGAATTAACATGAATTTTACATGTTTTGATTAAGTTGTATTGGTTATATAAACATTTAATTGGTTATGTCCATGTACTTTATTTCATACCAATTTAATAGTTTATTTTCAAGTGTGTAGGTTGGCTTTGTCTTTTCATGCTTCTCAAATTAAAGGATTTTTTATTTTAATTCTTGGGCCCCTGTCACATATGGCTACGCCCCCTCTCCTAGCTGTCACTCTGGGTTCCCTTGTGTCTGTTTTCCTTGCCCGTTAGCCTCGCCCAGCTCGTCTGTAGCCCCGGTTCCCCTGTCTGCCACGCCTCGTCATCATCATCCTCACCTGTTCCTAGTTTAGTTCCGTGTTCATATAGTCCCTGTATTTCCCCAGTCTGGTTGTCGGTTGTTTTGTTCATTCTGTCGGTTTGTTTCTTCCTGTTCGCTGTCCTGGTCCCACTCGTGAGTTTGCTCTGTGTTTTCCGTCATCTATATTGATCTGCCTGTTCTGTGTTTCCCCGTCGTGTTTAGTTACCTGTCTGGATATACCCGTGTACCTTTCTTGTTCTGGCTGCCCTCCCGGTTTGACCCATGCCTGTCCATTCGACCATGGTTTTGGTATTCCCTTTAATAAATCTCGCTCTCCTCAGCGTTTGTGTCCGCCTCCTCGCTCCGCAGCGCAAGCTGCGTTACAGCCCTACTTCCCTGACATTTCATAGATTTCCCTGTTCTAGCACAGCTCACCCAGCTCATTTGCTAGGTATCATGACATGAGTCATGTCGTCCCTGTCCCGGTCTCGCCCACTGGTCCCAGTGTAGGTCGTTTTGTCCCTGTCCCCAGTGTCTGTTCCTCCCTCCCTGTTTGGCGTGCCCCGGTGTTGCACGCCCTGAGGGGGGGTTCTGTTACGTCCAGCTCCGCCCTCCTCCCTGGTCCCGCCTAGTTCCCCGGTTCTGTGCTGTCTGTTCCGCCCCCGTCTTTAGTGCCCACACCTGAACCTCGTTTCACTCCCCTGTTCAGAGTATATCTTCCCTTCTGTTTCAGTCCTCCGTGTCGGTCATTGTTTGTAAGTGCATCCCTCTATGTTTTCCTTGCCCTCGCTCTGCTTCGCCTACCCTTATGTGTTTTTCTGTTTAGCGTCCTTGTGATACTCTGTGTCTGTTATCAGCTTCTTGTTCGGTCTGCTGGTATTCGTTGGTTTTCCCCTCGGTGTCGTTGTATAGTTTTCATTCGGTTGTGTCTTCCATGTTGTTACTGTCTGCAGCCCTACACTTTGGTTATGTTTGTAGCTGTTCTCGTACGAGTAACCCTGAGCCTTTTGTTCGTTTAGTCCTCCGTGATTTCTAGTTCTGTCTTAAAGTAATGTGTGTGTGGTTTTGGATTCCGTCAAGAGTAGTTCTGTCGTTCTGTGGTTCTGTTTTGCTGTCTTGTTTTTTCATTGTTTCTGTTACGTGGATTCTCTTGTGCCTGGTGGTTTTGTCTGTCTAGTCTGCTTCTCGTATTATTTAATAAAGTAGTAAAATCTTGCACTTGCGTCACGCCTGTCCCCCCCCTGAAACGTTACATGCATCCTAGGGCTACTTTGACAATTCGTGCCTAATGTGGTGTATTACAGATCACTTGTATCACTTATATCAAACCCAACTTTTGAAATAAGATATTGTAAATTTAGACTAATCTAAAACTGGCATAGGCCTCTCTGCTGTAAAAAAAAGAAAAAGAAAAGAAAATGGAGAATCGAATCGAGGATTTAGAGAATCGTGACACCCCTAGTGCTTATTATGCTTGATTGCTGCTTGTTGACATCCACAAGTGTTTTTAATACCTGATTGAAAACACTGGAATGAACCTCTGTTCTTAAGAGTGGTAGCCGTAAAGGGGTTGAATAATTGTGTCAATGAAGAAATCACAAAAAGGCCATTTAGTACTTTATGACAAACAATTGATGCTATTTTAGTTGCATTTAGTTCTTTAACAAGTCCTTGTAAGATTTCATTATTAACACAATTACAAATGTGCACTGAATTCCAAAAAAACCTTCAAAGCATTGGGGGTTGAATAAATTTGATCACAATTGTATTTGTCTGGTTTTGATGTACTGTTTATTATTTGGGGTAATAGTTTCACTTTTGTTAACAGAGGATTGAATTATGAGATTTTCCCTTTTTGATAAAGGATGCCACAGATGCTGCCTTAAAATAAAGCCAATATATATACAAATCAGATTCTCTACACAACTCTGCATCAATGGAATGCCCTAATACTGTCTACAAAATTCTGGTCCTTTTTTGTGTCACATGTGCACATGTGTCAGAATAGTCAATAACTATGAACCAAAACAGTGCTGTATGGTAGATGCATATTTAATAAAACTCACAATGTCCTTTTTAATAATGGATACTGCAGAATTGGCCTGTGCAGCATTGTTGTTGCAGTAGACTTCAGTATGCAAATGGACTCATTAACACATCTAAACATTTGTTCTTGTGTGCTGTAAGCATCCAAACCAATCCCAAGCATTCTGGGCATTCTCAGAGTGCTTTGATGAATCACGGCTTTCACATTGTCACGTTCACCTCCACCCTACCTGTCAGTCTTGTTGTTGTCTTCTGTCTAGCCCCTCCTCTGTCTCCCTGTCACTGCTTTGTTTTGGTGTTCCATGTGTTCTCCTGCCATGCCTCTGTCATTTTTAGCCATGCCCCTTGTAATCATTGTCACATGTTTCTAGTTTAGTTCCCTTGTTAGTCCTATTTATAAAACCCTCTCTTTCATCTTCTCTGTGTTGGTCATTGTTCATGAGTCATGGTGTTAAAACTTGTTGCATGTATGCCTAAGATGGAAATGCTATTTGATTGCTATGTCTTTGTTTAACTATGTGTCAGGATTGTTAGATGTTCATTGGTGTGGTTTGTCGTATTGCTTGGTGTGCATGTGTTTGAAGCTTATGTGTTTTTAGTGTTTGTTTGTAAGTCCTTGTGCTATACTTCTTGTGTTTAAGGCTTAGATGGAAAGGCTGATTTTATGTCTTTGTTTGAATATGTATCAGGATTTCCTGTTGGATGTTCTTTGTTGCTGCTGGCCATATTGTTTAGTTTGTATGTGTGTTGATGTTCATGTATTTTTAGTGTTTGTCTGTCCTGTCAAATACCTTAAAAGATTCAAACTTGCATCCTACCACCTCCTACCCAGTGTTACACACATGATATAACAAGAGTAAATGTTGTTTTAAAAAAATAATACTGGCTAATAGTTAATCATCTCAAAGAGTGACCGCTGCTTTAAAAATATTTTACAAAGCATATTACAATTGTGATATGTAGCTTGTAGTTGAAATATAATTGCAATGTATTACTGTCGTATTGATGAACTCTAATCCAAATTGAACAGAACCTTAGAGAAGTGTTTTTCTCCCTAAATGCAGAAACTTTAAAAATAAATGCTCTTTGGACACTGTCCATAGGCTTACTTAATCTCATAAAGTAATGTGCAAGCTTTTCACATTTGTTCTGAAAATGAGACATTTCTAAAATTATCTAAAAATCTACTAAATGCATGTACAATCATTGGTCTTTTTTTAGGTGCACACATTTTACAGATGCATTTTATAGGTGCAGTTATAGACTGTAGCCAACCTAACATCATACACAATTAGTTAGCTATGCTCAGTGAAAATCATAACTGCTGTTTTTCTGACCATGCTAACCAAATGTTATTTGGAGGCAGAATGTTCAGAAATCTTGATCCCACAATTCCCAATAATTACTGACCTACATCTAACCTTTGCAAAATCATTGAAAAGATTGTGTCAACACAGTTGATATATGTTAACGCAAACGAAATAAATGACGCTTTTCAGTCTGGGTTCAGAGCACTGAAACAGCACAAGTTAAGGTAGTAAACGATACGAGATTAAATAAAGATCAGTCCTGTATCTGCTGGATTTAAGTGCCACTTTTGACACTGTTGATTAAGGAATCCTTCTTGATTGACTCCAGAACTGGGTAGGCCTTAGTAGCTTAGTCTTGGACTGGTTTAGTTCTTATCTAATGGGCGCAATTATTATGTTCTTCCTCCAGACATCAAAAAATAACTTGTGGGGTCCCCCAAGGATAAATTCTTGGGCCTATACTGTTCAACCTATATATGCTTCCGTTACCCCATATCATTAACAAACATATTAGTTGTCTTCAAAATGTAGACGATGCTCAACTTTACAATTCTTTAGAACCTAAAGCCTTAAAATAAATTCACTCACTGTTTGAGTGCCTAGGTAATATACAGACATAGATGTCGAACATTTTTTGCAATTAAACAAAGATAAGACTGAGGTTCTCGTTATTGGTAGTGATTCACAAAGAAATGATGTTCAGACTTATAAAATAAAATAAAATTTATCTGAAGGACAAACAGTGTGTAAAGAACGTTGACGTCACTTTTGATCATAATCTGAGCTTTAATCACACATCACAACTATGTGCAGGACAGCATATTTTCACCTTCAAAATATCGCTAAGATTTGAGACGTGCTCTCTCCTGCTGATAGTGAGAAACTATCTGAATCTGTAAATCTGGGGATTTGGTAGCATCTACCTATCATGCACACTACCTATCATATTATGAGACAGTTTCATGTGAACTGGACTGTGTAAAGACTACAAACAATGGCAACACTAATAATTAGATCTTTAATACTCTAGACAAAAGTTATTTTACATCATAGCATGAACTTTAAAGGTAGAAAAAGTACCTACATTCACTTGGTGTATGCTAGAAACTTTTTTCATTGCCAGTCAGTGATAGACATCTGATACTCTGACTAACAGATGGGCTGAGCAGGTAGGACGCAGATGCAGATTTTTGGAGTTTTAATAAAAGAACTAACACAAAAACAACATACTCATACAAAGAACAGAGGTGACATGAACGGCTAAACATGAAGACACAAGTAGCTTGAACTACAAAAATCATTAACAAAAACCAGTACTCACAACTAGAACGTATGACTTACAACTCGCCACATACAACTCGCAATTCACAACCTACAATAACACAACACTAAAGACCAAACACAGGACTTAAATACACCAACTAAACTAAAGGAACCCAACAAGACACACCTGAAAGCAATAACGAGGGGCAGAGAACAAGGCAGCGGTGTGAAAACAGACAACTAGAAATTTCAGAATAAAAGACTCAAACACACAGAAAACAAAACAAAAGACATGACTGACAGGGGAGGCAGGACCACATGACACTGACAGTCATTTATTGTATGACTGGATCATTTCACAAAATCTATTATACACTCACTGGCCACTTATTAGGTACAACTCTCCAAAGGTTCAATAACGTAAATGTCGAATCAGCCAATCACATGGCAGCAACTCAATGCATTTAAGCGTGTAGACATTTACATTTACGGCATTTAGTAGACGCTCTTATCCAGATCACAGAATTCATCCTAGGTAATAGTATGGATAGGCCAGAATTCAAGATACCATTGAGTCAGATTACTACTAAACTACAGGAGTCAATGTCATTACCTAGTGTTTTGCAAGTTAAATGTTTGGTAAGAAGCACAAATAACCATAGACAGACATACAATTTAAGAACAACGGCAAGTGGTATCTGCTGAGTTAGTGCTCTGTTAAGAACTTAACAAACAGGTGAGTCTTCATTCTACGCTTGAAGATAGCAATAGACTCTGCAGGCCGAGCAGCTCATGGAAGATCGTTCTACCATCTTGGAGCCAGGACAATGGCCAAGACGATCTGCTGCAGTTGAAACCGAGCATCAGAATGGGGAGGAAAGATTATTTAAGACTTTGAATGTGGCATGGTTGTTGGTTCCAGACGGACTGGTCTGAGTATGTCAGAAACTGCTGATATATTAGGATTTTCATGTACAACTATCTCTAGGGGCAGTCATGGCCTGGCGGTTAGGGAACTGGTCTTGTGACCGGAGGGTCGTGGGTTCGATTCCCAGACAGAACATGACTGAGGTGCCCTTGAGCAAGGCACCTAACCCCAACTGCTCCCCGGGCGCCGGGCTAGGGCTGCCCACCGCTCTGGGCACGTGTGATCCACAGCCTCCTAGTAATCACTAGTGTGTGTGTATGTGTTCTGACTGCACAGATGGGTTAAAAGCGGAGGACAAATTTCGATTGGGGTGTAAAAATCACAATTGACAAAATATGGCACATTTCATTTTCATTTTTCATTAGTGTTTACAGAGAATGATCCGAAAAAGAGAAAATATCCAGTGAGTGGCAATTCTGTGAGCGCAAATGCCTTGTTGATGCCAGAGGTCAGAGGAGAATGGCCAGACTGGTTCGAGCTGATAAAACGGCAACAGTAATTCAAATAACCGTTACAACCGAGGCATGCAGAAGAGCATCTCTGAATGCACAACACATGGATCTGTGAGGCGGATGGCATCAGATGGCTAATTCCAACAGGATAACGTGCCAATCTTTGCCATGAAGGATTAAGGCAGTTCTGAAGGCAAAAGGGGGTCCATTCCGGTACTAGCAAGGTGTGCAAGTAGCCAGTGAGTTTGTATATATATATATATATATATATATATATTAGGGGTGGGACACGATTAAAAAAATTAATAGAATTAATCAGAAGCTTTGTAATTAATTAATCAAAATTAATCGCATTTCAGTATTTAACATGAGAAAAATTAATTTAAGTTTGAATGATGAATGAATCAATGAACATAATCATAAACTTCAACATCTTGTTTATTTTTCCACCAGTGTACTACACAGACCAATAGATGAGTGCAGAAAACGGAGCAAACAGTTTTCAGAACACTGGAAATTCTTTAATTTCCCAGGCCTCTGCCACAGGCATCTCCATAGTGCCTAGAAGTGGTCTTCTGCATGCTCAAAGCAAATGACTGGATCTTCATCATCTATAGATTCATCATCTATAATATGAGCTGTCACACCAAGATCATTCTTGTTGCTAACAGAGGTCCAGTGATCCCCAGAGCCACATTTGTGGCGCTCTTCACAATTACCTGTTTTACTTTCCTCATCATACAGCTGCTGGATTTTCTTCGACATTGTCTTTCTGGACGGCAGTTCGTAATTTGCATCAATTGGTGCAATGTGCAGCGCTTCTTGTAAGCCTTTATCTTCGACCACAGAGAGCGAACAACTCTGCAAATAATATGACGCGTCAAGTTTAAACGCCTCCGCCGCTCGCACGAGGTGTGCGGAGTCGCGAGCTACAGTCACTCGTGAAAGTTTAATCCAGTCTTAATGGTCCAATGAAGGTAATTTAAAAACCAGGAACCATTTCCTCACTTAAAAAACAGGATGTGAAATACGGACATGTCAGGGGAAATACGAATGTTTGGTCACCCTATCGTACTAGGAATACATTTAGCAGCTAATTTATCATTACTGACCTGTGCGTTAGCCCCAACATGTTTTGTGTTGAGGTGGTAACGAAGGGTGGAAGTGCTCTTGTGATAAGCAAACTCCTTCCTGCATAAAGTGCAAATAACAATATTTGTGTTTGTACTTCCATTTGGAAGTTTCTTATATTTAAATTTCCCATCCACCAGCGTAGCCTCTTCAGTCATCTCCATCATGATCTTATTGTGCGTCCATATAATCTGTATGCCTGGAACTCGTGCACTGAGAAACATTACACGGTGCAAAAGTGTCTCATGCGTTAAATGCATAAAAAATTTTAGTTCGTTAATTTTCCTGTAAGTAATTAATCGAAATAATGCGTTGTAGTCCTACCACTAATATATATATACACTACCGTTCAAAAGTTTGGGGTCACCTAGACAATTTTGTGTGTTTCCCTGAAATTTCATACTTTTATTCATCAAATGAGTTGCAAAATGAATAGAAATATAGTCCAGACATTGACAAGGTAGAAATAATGTTTTTTTTTATTTGAAATAATTTTCTACTTTAAACTTTGCTTTCGTCAAAGAATGCTCCCTTAGCAGCAATTACAGCATTGCAGACCTTTGGCATTCTAGCTGTTAATTTGCTGAGGTAATCTGGAGAAATTTCAACCCATGCTTCCAGAAGCCGCTCCCACAAGTTTGATTGGGTTAATGGGCACTTTTTTCGTACCATACGGTCAAGCTGCTCCCACAACAGTTCAATGGGGTTGAGATCTGGTGACTGCGCTGGCCACTCCATTACCGATAAAACACCAGCTGCCTGCTTCTTCTCTAAATAGTTTGTGCATAATTTGGAGGTGCTTTTGGTCATTGTCCTGTTGCAGGATGAAATTGGCTCCAAACAGGGTATGGCATGGTGTTGCAAAATGGAGTGATAGCCTTCCTTATTCAAAATCCCTTTTACCTTGTTCAAATCTCCCACTTTACCAGCACCAAAGCAACCCCAGACCATCACATTACCTCCACCATGTTTGACAGATGGTGTCAGGCACTCATCCAGCATCTTTTCAGTTGTTCTGCGTCTCACAAATGTTCTTCTGTGTGATCCAAACACCTCAAACTTTGATTCATCTGTCCATAACACTTTTTTCCAATCTTCCTCTGTCCAATGTCTGTGTTCTTTTGCCCATATTAATCTTTTTCTTTTATTGGCCAGATATGGCTTTTTCTTTGCCACTCTGCCCTGAAGGCCAGCATCCTGGAGTCGTCTCTTCACTGTAGACGTTGACACTGGCGTTTTGCGGGTACTATTTAATGAAGCTGCCAGTTGAGGACCTGTGAGGCGTCGATTTCTCAAACTGGAGACTCTAATGTACTTGTCTTCTTGCTCAGTTGTGCAGCGGGGCCTTCCACTTCTCCTTCTACTCTGGTTAGAGCCTGTCTGTGCTCTCCTCTGAAGGGAGTAGTACACACCATTGTAGGAAATCTTCTTGGCAATGTCTTGTATGGAATAGACTTCATTTCTCAGAACAAGAATAGACTGTCGAGTTTCAATTGAAAGTTGTTTTTTTCTGGCCATTTTGTGAGTTTAATCGAACCAACAATTGTAATTCTCCAGATTCTCAACTAGCTCAAAGGAAGGTCAGTTTTATAGCTTCTCTAATCAGCAAAACTGTTTTCAGCTGTGCTAACCTACTTGCACAAGGGTTTTCAAGGGTTTTCTAAATATCCAATAGCCTCCTTACACAGTTAGCAAACACAATGTACTATTAGAACACTGGAGTGATGGTTGTTGGAAATGGGTCTCCATACATCTATGTAGATATTGCATTAAAAACCAGATGTTTACAGCTAGAATAGTCATTTACCACATTAATAATGTATAGAGTGTATTTTTGATGCATTTAATGTTAGCTAAATTGAAAAAAAAAACTGCTTTTCTTTCAAAAATAAGAACATTTCTAAGTGACCCCAAACTTTTGAACGGTAGTGTATATCAGTAGCGAACCGTGACCATTAAACCTGGGCCTGCTCCCATCTCAAAAAAAATTGTTGTGATCAAGACTCAACAATCAAGCTAGCGGTGGTACGCTAACGCTAGCTAGCGTTGCCACAGCAGGTGGAAATTATCATACAGTTAAGACTGCCCACTAAGAGGGAAGATATGATTGGTCAATTTTACTGTCATTTGAAACTGGTATTGCACTGAATTATAACTGCCTGGCCCTCTGTAAACGAACATCGGGACCACCAATCACAAACATTCTGCGGAGGCATCACAGTCCTGATAGGGGGAGACACAGGCCCACACTATTAACCTCTCTTAACCTCTTACGTTCCAACACAGATGGAATAGACACGGTTGAATAATTTATTTGCTTATATTTTTGTAATTGTTTAGATGTCGAGTGTCAAACTGTAAGTAGATAGGCAGGTGCATAAGTTTGTGCACCAAAAAAAACCCCATAACTAAATATTTAGTAGATCTTCCTTTCGCAGAAATAACAGCCTCTAAACGCTTCCTATAGCTTCTAATGAGAGTCTGGATTGTGGCTGAAGGTATTTTAGACCATTCTTCTTTAAAAAGCATCTCTAGTTCATTCAGGTATGATGGTTTCTGAGCATGGACAGCTCTCTTTAAGCGACACCACCGATTTTCAATAATATTCAGGTCTGGGGACTGAGATGGCCATTCCAGAACATTATACTTGTTCCTCTGCATGAATGCCTTAGTAGATTTTGAGCAGTGTTTAGGCAGTGTAAAATGGACACAGCGAGAAAAAAAAGAAAATTTTCAACATCCTTCGCTTCTGTTTATTCGAGATTTTGCTTGGTCTGCCACTTCGAGCCTTGACTTGAACTGTACCTGTCTTCTTCCATTTTCTCACAATGTTTCTCACACTGGAGACTGAAAGCTGACATGTCTGAGATAGCTTTCTGTATCCTTCCCCTAAACCATGACGGTGAACAATCTTTGTTTTCAGGTAATTGGAAAGTTGTTTTGAGTCTCCCATGCTGCGACTCTTCAGAGAAGATGCAAAGAGGATAAAAACATACAATTGCCACTCTTAACTACCCTTTCTCATAATTGGAGTCACCTGTGTATGGAGGTCAAGGGTCACTGAACTTACCAAACCAAATTTGAGTTCCAATAATTTGTTCTAAAGATTTATAATAAAATGACAACAGTGCCCAAACTTATGCACCTGCCTATTTTTGTTTAGACAATTATTGCACACTTTCTGTATATCATCATATAAACTTCATTTCACCTCTCAAATATCACTGTATTTGTCCCCTATATGATATATTTAACTGAATATATAATATATATATATATATATATAACATTTGTGTGATTATATTATCCTGATTTGATCCTCATTGATTTTAGGGAGACTAAGAACTCTGTATTTGTGCACAACAGAGTGAAAGAAAGAGTGTGTGAGAGATGGAGGTGGTGGTGGGGAGGGGTGTAAAGCAGGGATGTCTCTAGAGAAAATGGGATGTTTTCCCATGGTCAGGAGGGGAATGCCTGCTCCCAAACTCATACTTGGGCAATAAGGCATTTGATGATGACGGATCTGAAGTCTTCTTGTGTAAATTCCCAGGCCCTTCCAAACCCTTTATCAACCTACCCTGTGGTGGTTGTAGTTTATATGAACAGAAATGACAGGGAGGAGATTAACTGAATGTATGTCTCTTAACTGGATTTGATGAGTGGTAACACTGACATATTAACTGAACTGTGGTAACTAAGAAACACATTTTCTCTGCTTCACTTGTTGTGTAACCTTTGATATTGATATGTATAACCTTAACCACTGCAGATAATTATGTTTAATATTGCAGGGGGGTTAGGAACCGTTACGTAATCTTTTTCAAAATGGCTTAATGCCACAGACCAACTAAAGTTAGTCCAAGGGGTTAAATAAACAAGTATTTCAGATAACCCAAAATCCGGGTCAGAGTAAATGTCTGTCCCGTTCTTTTATCTACAAAGAAGCTCCATTCGATGTTTTACTCTCCCTACGGAGTTAGTATGTCTGGAAAATCGCGGACGATTTATTCTATTTTGTAGCGCAGTAACATCTGGAAGCAGTCTGAGAGTCTACATGGGAGGGGGGGTTTGGTCGTCACCCCTCTCCAGTGTGCGCTCTCCCCCTCTCCCTCTTCCTCTCTCCAGACAAGTATTACTGCAGAGAGACAGCCTAGCGCTCTCCGCAAGGCCACCGAGAACTCCCGTTTATTTCGATCATGGACTGGACACGACTGCTTTTGGACTCTAATTCCTAATGGTGCGCACAAACTATGCCTATTTTGGAACACCACAGATGGAATCGATATGATCAGAAGATTTAACCCTGTGTGATCCGATGTGGAATACATACCTTTTACCTTGCTTTTGTTAGATTACAAGCGGTCTCTTCTTATCCGATAGTCAGATCCTGATTTTTGTGCGTTTCGTCAGGCATTTGCAGCATACTATTGTAAACACTTCTAAGCAATCTGATACGATTTTGGTTATCACTAGCAGCAAGTGGTGCTAGTATCGCGTTTCTTGGGTAGGGCCCGGATGTTCCAAGGATGCACTGGTTCGTTTTCTTAGGTGGCTCCAGCGAATACCTATTTCTGTTTTTTAACTCCATAATGGGAATTAGGTAATATTAACTCAACCAAAAGAAAAGGAATATCTTGCGCTTTACGTTCTTCATTTTCTCCCCTCCCTGATTTCTTTCCCATCTTGGGTTGCTCCCCCCTCCTTTTACAATCTTCTTCATTCACCTACGGATAAAGCTGGACTACATATATGGTAAATGAGAGCAAAAACATGTACATACCGGAGGAAACCCTTGAAAACCATCAAGGTAATTTTTACATTTATTATCGCTGTTTGAAAACTGTGTGTGCTTCTGCGTATGTGTGTGTGTGTGTGTGTGTGTGTGTGTGTGTGTGTGTGTGCGTGAGCGCGCGCGCGCGTGTGTGCCATATGGATGGGCTGTTAGGGAGGGGAGACGTATGATGACTGTCTTGGCTTTGTAATGTACATGAAACGGAGGTGTACCATATCATCTTCAGCACAGGGACATGTGCTCTTCGTGTTGATCGCGCTACTCTGATTTGTCATAATTTGTGATAGAAAATCAAGAAAGAGGCGGCCGTACGTCTCAATCACGAAATGACTATATAACTAGACGACGGGTATGTTCGTAAGATCAATATATTGCACTGAAGGACAAGATAATACTATAATTGATAAACTTGTGGATTTTATTTCGAGGCAATGAGTACGGGTTAAAGCTACTGGAGGACGTATCGTGGAACGTGTATCGGCGTGTGGCCGTAGTCACAGATGAGACGCACGCAGATGTGAATTGACTTTCTTGACAACTTCATTAGTAACGAAATTCCTTGCAACAATGCTGTGTTGCCTGTTCCTATGGATTCAGTCTGTGCTTCGTGTATTACAGCCTGAGGGATGACGGCGACATAGCCCATCGCCTTAATTTAACACGGGTGGTGCAGCCCAACTGTACAGCAACTGTCCAGAGACCTACAATATGATTTATCGCTTCCGAGTTTGGGTACAGTATTTTGTTAGAATGCATGGTTATTACTGTAGTTTGTGTCAGCAAACAGTGCAAATGAAGCTAATTTTTGTCACTCGTTCAAGTGTTCAGAGCTACACACTGTTGCGTGGCGCAGAAAGCCTATCTGCTACTACAGCTTTTATGCAGTTTGTAGGCTTCAGTAATTTCAAAATTGTAAATATTACACATTGCGTTCTTGACATTAATATTTCTCGTTTTCAACGTTGTTCATAGACTTCAATATCGGGCTTCTGGCGCCGTGGTAACGCAGCAGTGCACAGTAGGAAATAGCAACAGCGACGGTGTAGGCCGAGACGACCCTACATTCTTGGTTCTAAATTTGCCCAAATGCCATAGCAATGGTTCTGTGTTGTGTCATTTTCAGTTAAAAAAAATATCATTAGACTGTTTTTTATTTAAGGTCATTGAATGGTGGCGAAAGTGATTAATATCCAACTTTGACTTTAAAAAAGTTTCTGTTCATAATAACAATTATAACAATAATGTATAGTATAATGTAATCATAATTGTTTTAATTATTACCACTTTCGGCTTATATCTGTTCTATATATGTTCATCTATCTGTTCTAATTTAAATATAATTGTAATACTTAAAAAAAGGAATCAATTTATACATGTAACAACATTACATTCATTTTTCTTTCTTCAGAAACGTATCCGTAAATGTCAGGTAGGCTATTTGCTCTCGGAAATTTAGCACATGATGCACCATGGACGGCAATATATTAAAAATAGTATATCATAGGATCTATACATGCAGTGTAGTTGTCTTTGTTCGATAAATAGCCATATTTTAAAATACCATCTATATTACAAAATAAATAAGTGACCCTTCATAGAGCAAACATAATACAGGCATGTGACTAAGATTGTGTAGTGTAGGTGGCCCAAGCAGATGTTAATGTTTGTGTTCTTGCAAAATGCTGCTGATGTAGGAGAGTGGAACATATGGGGTAAACACAGCCTCTGATGGGCAGTAGTATCAGCTCAGCACACTGATGAGCATCAGGGAGATTTCTCCCAACAAGCCACAGTGGACCATGGGAACGTCGTGTGGTCATTTTTATCAGAATATGACTCATAGCTCAATTCGTGGTCTTTAAATGATGCATTAAAATGAAGCAAAGCCAGGAAAATTAGGTAGTGATTTTGTAGTGCTTCAGTGCTCTTTGTGAAGTTCTGTTTACCTGGTGCTTTTGTATCAGCATATAGATAAAACAGCATTTTTACCTAAATGGCAGTGGGAATTTTAAATGACTTTTTTCAGATTTTATTAGCATGTGAAAATACATTTGTCTTATAATAATGTACTTTATCATCACTGACTGGCTTACAGTTTGTTAGAGATTTAAGTGGTATAGGAACGCAACGGGCTATCATATATTTTTTAGTGCTGTCAATTCCAGGTGCCGCGATTAAAAGTCCTCACCAGGATTTTGCTCAAGCTTGCTAGATTTTCTAATTAGCAATCCAGGTAAAATTAGTGGAATCAACACAATCCAGGAAGCCTGAGCAAAATCCTGGTGAGGACTTTTAATCGCGGCACCTGGAATTGACAGCACTAATATTTTTTCTTGCTGCCATTATTTTATTGATATGATACAGATGAGTTGTGAAATTATTCTTGTTTCATAATGGTTCTGAAAGTATCAAGGTGAAACTTGGTGTAATGGTTAGCAAGGCTTCTCTGAGGAAGATGCTGGTTATGGCTAATGGTTGTTATTATTGCAAAGTTTAATAACGCTCCATCAAGTTTGCCCTCTTTCTCCCTCTTGGGCTGTCTGCCAGACACATATTGCAGGCAACACCGGTCATTATGAGTATTAATTTGTTTATGATGAATCTCAGAAGGCCTAGTGAGGCTCCAGAACATAGTCAGAAATGGCTGGGCAACTGATATCAGCTTTGTGTGGCCCAAAGCACTTGTCTTTCATTGAGCTGTGTTATGTGAGTGATTTCTCCTCTCTGGGTACAGCTCTCTATCTGCCATTTACTCAAAAGCATGCTTCACTTTCATCTCCAGATCAAGTTAGCCTCTACATCTATTCAGGTTCAGGTTATCAGCACCACCTGAAGGCAAGAGGTTGTTAAATGGTTGTCTGTTGACGATGATGTTATTTGCTCATTGAGATTTAACCAAAGGAAAAAAAATAACAAACTGTGCACTTTTCTAATGTGCTTCCTGATCACGTTATCTTAGATTAAGTATAAATCCTTAGTCTGCACAGAGACATGCAAGAACATGCAAGAATAATGTGATTATTAACCATCACTGCGTGATTACTAACCACCACTTTCTCTGTCCTGATGAGAAAATATAGTATCTGTAGTGACCTCTCATGCATACTGACTGTATTTAATAGAACTGATGTACTGAGTGAGAAGTATGTTTATGGAAGTCACAAACATTTGGGACTTTGAGAAAGAAATATGCTGGGGTTATTCCATGTGAATTCTCTGGAGAGAAAGGGGGTTCAACACCACTGGTCCTGGGGCTCTATAAGGTAGACAGTGAGGTGAGAGGTTGCTTTGGACAATTTGCTTGTGAAAATGTTTTGAAGAAAAGAAAAATAAAATGTATATTTTAGGAGACAGCTATTTTGTTTTAATGTGTGTTCTTTACTTTAAAACTATACCTTAGATGTGGACCTGTCTAGTTAGTCTAGTTCCCCAAAACACCTGAGTTAAGGAAACAAAAACAAAACCGCCCACTGATATTTTTAAACATTACTTTCTTTCCATCAATTAGGTTTTGTAATCTCCATGTCACTTTTTTAAGTAACTGCTCCAAAGACCTATGATGGGTGTTGCTGTCCCCCTGTGTGATTTGACATGGTCTGTTACAGAGAGAAGCAGGGTTCACAAGGGATAGAGTTATAGAGAGAAAGAGCCTGAGAGCAAAATAATGAACATGTAGGATGGTGCTAAAGGCATGAGGGGAAAGAAATGAGGTTATCCAATAATATCTCCTGTGTTCCAGACTGGAAATCCACAGTGAGGCCTGAATGAGTGCAAAGACAGAGAGGAGGTTACAGAAAGAGGGTCGTAGCACTAGCCGACCAGCTCAAGGTGTAGCATGGAGAAACTCAGCTTTACATTTAGTGTAAAAGAGTAGTGGCCAGTCATACGTTTCATGTTGATTAGAATTAATGACCCATGTTGCGGTGCTGTGCGAGTTGGCTGGTGAGATGCTTCAGGTCTTTTTGTTCGTCTTCCATTTTGAAATGCAGTTCCTTTAATTCCTGCTAAGGCTTGGAAGCATTGCTGCTACTGTTATACCATGCAAGGAATCAGTTTGAGCTCTTCACCTTTCTTTACTTCTCTCTCATTCTCTCTCTTTACCTCTCTCATTTTCTCCCATTGTCTCTCATTCACTGTCTCTCACTGTTCCTCACTCTCTCACACTCTGTCTCTCTCTTACTCTCTCTCTTAATTCGGGTGTTTTGGGGAACTGGACTAACTGGGCATATGCAAGGGCTAGACTATATCTTAAAATTGTGGTTCTAATATTTTGAAAGGAAAATGTAATTCAAATCTACAACTGAAGTCCCATAGATTTCTCCCATAGAAGAAAACATGACTGTTTAAAACTGTATTTTCATGTTAACAATATATTATTTATTAAACATGCAAAAAAATAAAAAGTAAGTACTTAAAATGTAAACATCGTCACATGAGGAAATATCCATCTCTCTCTTTCTCTCGCTCTCTCTTTCTCTCTCTCTCTCTCATAGTCTTGCTTTACTTTACTTACTTACTTTTGTTCCTCCATTAACCATTTGAAAATAGCCAACCAGTTCTATAAAATGCTTATATGCCTCTTCTTGTTTGCTTGTTTTAATATGATCACAATATCTACTTTCCTTGTTCAGTCCACAGATGTGTCCAGTCTGTGATGTACCCAGAGTTTCTTACAAAGTCAGGGCATTAGTTTGCTTTTTCAGGCTATACAGCATCTATGCAGTACTAAAATAAAAAGGCTGTTTGAATTATTGACTGGTGGGATACATCATGTACAATCCACAGCTGGTAGGGCCTTTGAACCAGGGACTGCAAAATTATACCCAGAATACAGAAGGGCAGGCACTTATTGGCTTCACCCTCAAGTAATACATTTTTTAACATACAAATATACCAATTTGGGAGGTTCTTCAGTTTGTCCCAGCAGGGCTAAACCTGTAAGGTGTCTGATAAAAAAATTATGTAACACCCCCATGAATAAAACTCAAAAACATCAATGAGCAGTTGTTTCTAGCTACCACTAATGTAGTCTCTGGTCCAGTGTCAGGGCCGGCCCTTCCATTAGGCAATATAGGCAAATGCTAGGGGCATTGTCTGTCCACGGGGGGCGCTCGCGTGCATGCGGTTTTTATTTTTATTTTTTATTTACAAATGAACAATTAATAAATGTGAGTAAAGTCCAGATAATCATAATTTAGTTGATTAGTCAAATTAATAATTATTATAATAACAAAACACACGACACCCATCACCCGCGCGCCCGCCCCCGCGCAAAGAAAAAAAGTGGAGGAAGAAAGGTGGCAAAAAGCCAGAAGTAATATAATGGTAATATATGGTGAGTTACTAGCTAGCAAGTGATAGCGCCAGTTATCCCCTTCCCTAAACTCATTAAAGAAATTTGAAAAGACCTCATAACCCCCCATTTTCACTAAATAAGCATGTCTTAATCCTCGTTGATTAGAGACTCCCTACAAGTAAGTAGATCTTACACACTGACTCATAGGTTTGCTGGTTCTCCCTTTTTATTTGAAACAAATCCAAAATGCTGCCAATCTGTAGCAGTGGTGTTTTTCTTTTAAACCAGCTCGCTTGAATCACAACTAACACTTGTCGTCATTGTGGCTTTTTCCCCTCTATGATCTTAGTGAACACCGCCACTCCATAAACAATCAGTGAGCTCCAACTGCTGACCCTGCCCACAGATGTTTTTAATGCATGTATGCATTACATACACATACATACATTGCGTATACGCAAAATGTCTTTTTTCTTCAACGTGCAGATTTGGCACGTTGTGTCACATCACGTGGTTAATATACTGCCACAATTTTACAATACTGCCATCATACTGCCCAATCCTAGTAGGTGCTATTATTAGCTTAGCTCAACAAGTTTTTAAAATAAATATATATTAAAACACAC
Organism: Brachyhypopomus gauderio; assembly: GCF_052324685.1. Classification (NCBI taxonomy): domain Eukaryota; kingdom Metazoa; phylum Chordata; class Actinopteri; order Gymnotiformes; family Hypopomidae; genus Brachyhypopomus; species Brachyhypopomus gauderio. Next base: position 22,698,922 of record NC_135215.1, on the reverse strand, counting down.
ATATGCTCCTCTGTTAATTTCAGATGCACTTTTGAAATAATAACAATGTTGCAGTAGGCAAAATGCACTGATTTGCATTGGTGGTAGTTGTTTTTTTATTTCTATTTTTTAAATTATTAATATTTAAAAGTTCTCTGCACTACTTTATATAAAATAGTTAAAAAATTGTGCAACACCTTTATATTTATTTCTTGTTATACAGTAATATTTACAATTCATTTGCTTTTTATTTGTTTCTTTAATACTGATACAGTCAACCCAATAATTGTTGATGCAGGGGGCACCAACCAAAATCTCGCCAAGGGCATCACATTGGTCAGGGCCAGCTCTGTCCAGTGTAATAAAGCATTGGGCTTTTGGGATTGGGTGGTTCATCAATCTATCTAGATATGCAGATGACAGCAGGTATTCAGATATGCAGATTTTTAACACTTAGTTTTGATAAGTTTTTGATAAGGTTTTCTGTAGACCTTGAAGCCACAGAAAAAAGCCTTGTTTCTAAAGTAATATTTGGTTTCATCACCTACAATAGTAATACAGTACATTGGCTATCATTTATTAATCTTTTAATCACTTTCATGGAATGGAAAGAGCATGAAATGGAGTTATACACAAGTTATACTGCAGAAGTATATTAATATACTAAAGATAGTAAAGCTTAGCAAATATTATTCTAGCTTAATTAATTCTTGTTCCCTGTAAACACATACACACACTACATCCTTTAAGGCTGAAAAATCAGTTTAGCATGTCACACTACACATCACTGAGTCATTACACACCATTGAAGCATTTGTAAAATGCCCTACAGCAGTGGAGCAATGAAGAGTATGTGTGTCTGTGTGTGTGCGAGAGTACAAATGTATGTATTCATTTACGTGTGTTTGTGTGTGTGTGTGTGTGTGTGTGTGTGTGTGTGTGTGTGTGTGTGTGCTATTGACTGTGTTCCACTTGTTCATGTTTGCCTTTATGCATAAATATATATACTGGAAAATCATGTGTGTATATGAACCATGTCCATGCTACTCTGTGCATAGTTGCATTGCTTGTGGCTAGTGTTAAAGTGCGCTTCAAAATGTGTCTCTATGCACATCCACAGTGCATGCTCAATATGGATGTGTATGTGTTCCCATGGGTGTTCCCAGCTGAGTATGTGTGTTATGCATGTGTCAATGTGTATGTGTGGTTAGCTGGTGGTCAGTATTTAATGCTTAGTTGAGCAGATGCCTCCTAATCAGCTCTAGGAGCTCTGTGTCACCCCCAGAGCTAGGGAGAGACCAATTTAGAGATGGATTGATGGATGAATGGAAAAACAAAGGAGCTGATATGTTCATTGCAGATACAAAAAACAGCTGTGTGTGACATATTAGCACTGCTGCCTAGCTGGCATCGTGTGTGTGTGTGTGTGTGTGTGTGCATGCATGAGTGAAGTTAGACAGGTAGTATAATTGCAGTCTTGTCACTGGAAGTAGAGATTATGGGAGCACAGATAGTGTTTGTATGGCACTGTGTGGAAAGAAACAGCTCTTCAGTCTCTGTGAATGTGTGATTCTATGTATGTTTGTGGGAGTGAGAGAGAGAGAGGGAGAGATAGACAGAGATAAAGGTTGCCTCTGTACTCTTGATTATTTTAGATTTTTTCCTCTCCTTTAGGACTTCATCTTTTGTAGTACAACCATGTGTGAGGCACCTATGTGGTCTATAAAAAGGAGGGCAAAAAAAGAATGAGCCCATGTTCAATACCTCATAAGTGTGTGACGGCCCATTAAGGCCCCCATGTGTAACAGCATGTGGGTTGTGTGTGTGGGTGTTGGTAGTTTTGGGGAGTTCAGGTGGTTTTAAATGTAGCTTAATGCGCTTATAGGTATTAAGACATCAGTGAATATGAAACCATACATTTATAGGATGTAGGTAGCTCTCTTTATAATATGTGTAACACTGTTCATCCCTTGTGCCAATGGTTTAGTATTTTTAAAACGTACTTTTCTATGCTAGGAGGGCACACCAGCAAGAAGTCAGACCATAGGTCGGGACAGTAGTAGCATTTTATTGAGTGTAACGTGGCTTGCGCCACGGAGCGAGGAGACGGACACAATTGCAGAGATGAGCGAGATTTAATACGGGGAATACCAAAAGCAGAGTCGTAATACCGGGCGCAGGTCATATCGGGAAGGCAGTCCATACAAGAAATGACAACAGACATACTCGGACAGATAAACCAAACACGACGGGGAAACACGGAACAGGCAGGTACTCTGGTAGCGGAAACAATACTCACGAAGAACAGGTATACAAAGCACAAGGCACGAAGTAGACAAAATCACGGATCACACGACTGGGGAATGACGGGACTTTATACATAGAAACTAACTAGGGACAGGTGATAGCAATGACACTGGGCGTGGTAACAAACAAGGAAACACGAAGACAAACGAGCAGGGCGGGACAAACAGGCAGGGAACACGGACATGAGGGAACCCAAAGTGACAGCTACGAGAGGGGGCGTTGCCCTACGTGACAGAACCCCCCCTCAAAGCGTGCCACTCCGGGGCACGCAAGGGCAGACAGGACAGGGACAGCGGACACAGGACAGACCGGAGGGACAGGACCAGACAAAATAGGACGGGGGACCTGGGACACGGCAGGGACTGGAGACAGGGAGACAGGCCAAGAGCCGGGCCGGGACACGGCATGACACGGGACACAGGGGGGCAGGACAGGGCCAGGGCGAGGCACAGGAGCAGGACTGGACCGGACAGGACAGGGGACAGACACTGGAGCGGGGCCAGGGGACAGGGCAGAGGTAAACACTGAGGCAAACACGGCTTGGACGATGGTGACGGGGACAGGAACAAGGTGGGTAACAACTCGGGGAACAGACACGGGGACCGGGACAGAGACGACACCACAGGAAACAGACACAGGAACAGGAACATGGACACGAACAGACACAACCACGGGGACAGGGACCAAAACAAAACCAGGGACGGGACCAGGGAGCAAGGGGAACACGGGCAACGGAACATAGGAGGTACATGGCGGAGCAGGGGGAACACAAAGTCCATGCCCAACAGGGGGCAGCACAGTCTCTTGGGGCACAGGCGCGGGCGGGCAGCGGGCACAGGCGCGGCCGGGCGGCGGGCAGCGGGCACAGGCGCGGCCGGGCGGCGGGCAGCGGGCACAGGCGCGGCCGGGCGGCGGGCAGCGGGCACAGGCGCGGCCGGGCGGCGGGCAGCAGGCACAGGCGGAGCCGGGCGGCGGGCAGCGGGCACAGGCGGAGCCGGGCAGCGGGCACAGGCGGAGCCGGGCGGCGGGCAGCGGGCACAGGCAGGGTCCGCTGGCGGGCAGCGGGAACAGGCAGGGTCCGCTGGCGGGCAGCGGGAACAGGCAGGGTCCGCTGGCGGGCAGCGGGAACAGGAACCGGCGTGGACGACCCCTCCTGGGTCGCGGGGACAGGAACCGGCGTGGACGACCCCTCCTGGGTCGCGGGGACAGGAACCGGCGTGGACGACCCCTCCTGGGTCGCGGGGACAGGAACCGGCGTGGACGACCCCTCCTGGGTCGCGGGGACAGGAACCGGCGTGGACGACCTCTCCTGGGTCGCGGGGACAGGAACCGGCGTGGACGACCCCTCCTGGGTCGCGGGGACAGGAACCGGCGTGGACGACCCCTCCTGGGTCGCGGGGACAGGAACCGGCGTGAACGACCTCTCCTGGGTCGCGGGGACAGGAACCGGCACGGACTGCCTACGGGCAGCGGGGACAGGAACAGGCACGAACTGCCGACGGGCAGCGGGGACAGGAACAGGTATGAACTGCCTACGGGCAGCGGGGACAGGAATCCGAGGTGAGGAGATGCACTCGGGGGGCGGAGCCACCAAGCCGACGTTCTCGGGGGGCGGAACCGCCATGCTGACGTCCTCGGGGGGCGGAACCGCCAAGCCGACGTCCTCGGGGGGCGGAACCGCCAAGCCGACGTCCTCGGGGGGCGGAACCGCCAAGCCGACGTCCTCGGGGGGCGGAACCGCCAAGCCGACGTCCTCGGGGGGCGGAACCGCCAAGCCGACGTCCTCGGGGGGCGGAACCGCCAAGCCGACGTCCTCGGGGGGCGGAACCGCCAAGCCGACGTCCTCGGGGGGCGGAGCCACTATACTGACGTCCTCGGGGGGCGGAACCGCCAAGCCGACGTCCTCGGGGGGCGGAGCCACTATACTGACGTCCTCGGGGGGCGTGTCCGCCAAGCCGACGTCCTCGGGGGGCGTGTACGCCAAGCCGACGTCCTCGGGGGGCGTGTACGCCAAGCCGACGTCCTCGGGGGGCGTGTACGCCAAGCCGACGTCCTCGGGGGGCGTGTACGCCAAGCCGACGTCCTCGGGGGGCGTGTGCGCCAAGCCGACGTCCTCGGGGGGCGGAGCCGCCAAGCCGACGTCCTCGGGGGGCGGAGCCACCATACTGACGTCATCGGGGGGCGTGTCCGCCAAGCCGACGTGGCTTGTACTCCCCCCCAAAAAATACATGGGGGTGTCCTGTGGAGTAGCCGTATGTAACGTGGCTTGCGCCACGGAGCGAGGAGACGGACACAATTGCAGAGATGAGCGAGATTTAATACGGGGAATACCAAAAGCAGAGTCGTAATACCGGGCGCAGGTCATATCGGGAAGGCAGTCCATACAAGAAATGACAACAGACATACTCGGACAGATAAACCAAACACGACGGGGAAACACGGAACAGGCAGGTACTCTGGTAGCGGAAACAATACTCACGAAGAACAGGTATACAAAGCACAAGGCACGAAGTAGACAAAATCACGGATCACACGACTGGGGAATGACGGGACTTTATACATAGAAACTAACTAGGGACAGGTGATGGCAATGACACTGGGCGTGGTAACAAACAAGGAAACACGAAGACAAACGAGCAGGGCGGGACAAACAGGCAGGGAACACGGACATGAGGGAACCCAAAGTGACAGCTACGAGAGGGGGCGTTGCCCTACGTGACATTGAGCTTACCCAGATCTGTTTTCCTGCCTTATGTGAACTATATGTACCTTTTTTGTTTTTTATGCCTAACATGGAAGTATTATGTTGGGTGTTGGGAATGGGATGTGAGATAGGAAATAGCATTATTGAGCTATAAGTGATCTGTTAGTCTCTATTGAGGGGGAATGTATTTGGTGAATTGTGTATGGTCTCACCCATGCTGTTAAAAGTGGCCAAGTTGCCATGTGTTAAGGAGTCCTTTGGTTATTCGTCTGGCCAGAATGTATGTGTCCCCATAAGGGGTAATAAATGTATAAATTGACTCTCCTTGTTGTGCTCCTTTGCCTTTGGTCACACCCTGACGAAGTGTAAACCTAAAACCTATTACAATCTATCCTAGAAAGTTCAGAAATTAAGTATACACTTAAGACATGCTGAGTCTGGTAGTCACAGCAGCATACTACCTCACAGGCCTTTCAGTACAGTAGGTGCTATGGTTTTATCATTTAATTGTTTCAGGTTTCGCCACATTAAGATGAACATACACACTTTGAACAGAACATTGCAACAAAAAAGGTGTGGGAGATGGAAGGACAGGGCAGAGAAAAGTGAAACAGGTGAAAAGAATGAGAGAGAATGAGAATGAGAGAGTGACAGAGGGATCCTCACTACAGGGTTAACACTGTTCATTTTTTGTGTAAGTGGAGGAAGCGTGAGCATCTCCAAACTCATCAGCTTATCTAGGCCAGGCCTGATGTGTCGGCTCCGAGCGGATATCAGATCACCTCCCCACAGACCAGTCTCACTTTCCATCCCCTAGCCACTTTTAAAACCCCAATATTAAAGCATGCCATCTCGCTGGGCCTAGCTATGCCCCTACACTCACTCATTGAGCTATCTTTACCTAGCCACAATGTGGACCAACAAGAAAGCTTAGGAGAGACAAAAATTGCACAGGCCTCATTTTTGATTCACTCTTTGGTTGCTTATGAGAAATTAGTGTTCTGTTTGGCATGATGTAAAATGTTTGAAGTGAGGTATTCAAATGAATCCTGTATAAGCATGCGGAAGATGACTGTGAAAAGAGAAATATATTACCAGTGTGTCTGACCTTTGGAAATGTTGGCTGGGTGTCCTGTCCGAGTAATTGTGCTCAAGGTGACTTTTTCCTCCCTCTACCTTGCCCTAGTTTAACAGTACCGTAGTTCTGGTTTGGCATTGCATGTTTAATTCATTAGAGGACACTCTTGTCCAGCCTTCTGATCGAAGCATTATGGGTCTAACTGTGCTCTGGGCTCCAAAGCCCCATATTGAGACACCTTTAGCATTCCTTTAGCAAAGCACTCAGCTCCTTTTAATGCTCCAGCAGAACCTTGGTAAAGAATGTTTGGTAGTGGCACTGCTACATAATTCCGCCGTGTCAGATGTAGCAACCACTCCATTCCTGCTGTCATCTACGCCGTGTCAGGTGTACCAAACTGCTCCACTCCTGCTGTCATCTCTGAAAACTGCCAGCTTCAGCTGCATTTGCCAGTGGAGGACATTTATTTCAATGGCTGGAACAGAAGCACATATACTTCACAATCCTCTGCTCAGCAAAGGGCTCTCCAATCGCTTCCCCTTGTTACAATCACTTTGTCACATTCACCCAGCTATACCACTAACACCGAAATTAATGACACTTCACTATTTACATAATTAATGAGGCATGCTTGTGGATTTTAATTACATGGCAGCACTGCATTGGTAATTCATTCTTTTCTTGTTTGTGGGTGTTTAATCAGGGAGTTGTAGATGCCTGTTGTGTTATGTCATGTGTAGAAGGGGTCTCCTATCCAGGATGTCGGGGGCGTTGCAGATGCTGTGTTAATGCGGAGGACACTGATTAACGCATGCCACCACATCTGCTAGCTGTGGAGATTCTGTATTGGCTATACTCAACTTAGGATGCATGGTCAGGGTTTAACTAACTAATAAATCTAATTATTCAGCTTGACAAAGCACACAATTCTGACCTGAAAGAAAATGTCTTGATTCTCTCAAGTTTACGGACAAACTGCTGTTCTGACATTTAAAAGTAAAGTCATCAGACTGTGATGATGATTCTCTTTTTTAATGTTCTGTTTCACATCTCTACATGAAGACTGTGCATGATATCATGCATACATTCTTCCAAAGTTATAAAGCACAAACTATTGAGATTTTGTATGGATGGATATGTATGTGTGTGTATGTCTGTATGTCTGAGTCTGTGTGTGCTGGACAGAGTATAAAAGAGTTGTGGTTGATGTCTTTGGTTCAGACAGATTTGAGTGGGTGATCTCAGAATTCTCAGAACTCATGTTTGGTTCATTCATCATTCAGGTCCCGGTCATTTTCTGAACATCTCCCAATATGGTTAGGTGAATTTTCTGTTTGTGTTGTAAACTGTTATAAAGCAGGAGTATGAATAAATCAGAAGTGAAAATCAAAGATAGAGGATGAAAATAAATTATGCATTACATGTTTTTGGTTGTTTTGGTGTGTTTTTGGAAGTGTGTGTCCATTTGTTTTTACATTTAATATTTTGCACTAATGCAAAAGCCACTTTTGCGTTCAACAGTTTTTTCTCATTACTATGACACAGGCACTAACAGGAACAGCATGAGTCAGTAGCAAGTGGGGCATGCGTCCAACTGGAATTCTTGCATATTCAGTTTAAGATAAGAGAGCTTATGAGAATATAAACATAGCCTTTGAGTGATTAAGGAAGTTACAGCCTCTTCGTTTCCCTCCTTCTCTCCTTTTATCCATCTCTCTTCATCATCCAGTTGTCCTGCACGTTATGCTCTATTATCTCTCTGTCTATATTTTCGCTTTGTCTTGCCAGACCTCTTGCCTCCTTGTCTTGCCAGACCTCCTGCCTGCCTGTCACTCCTGGCCTATAAAAGCAGCAGGCCAGGGGCTGATTAGTTAATGTGGGAGTCTCCCCTTCAAGGTCAGCTCACCAGATTAGATTTCCTTGGATCATCTTCGAACACAAAAAGCTACACCCCCTGAAAAATTTAAGACACTGTCATGCCTTTTGTAACTGAGAATGTGGTATGCCTCCAAGGCTATGAGCATTATTGACAGCTGCTGTACTTTTGGGGTTGACCTGTTCCTTTTAAGACAGAAGGTCTGAGCTGACCTTTCGTTCCGGTTACAAACATAAAGAGTCAGTGCTTGTGATTGGATTGCAATGTTTTTTGGGTTCTGATTTGTCTTTTTTGTTATGCCACTTGATGTCATGTGAGTGGATTATTGTATAGAAGATTGAAATTGGTATTCAATTGGTATTCATTAGATTGGTATGCCATGTTAGTTGTTGTCGTGTGAAATGAAAGACGTTGATGATATAACTTGCACTTTACTTTGTTTGATTCATCTTTATCTTTTTCAAAATACTTTTGTAGTTTTTTAGTAGCCATTATAATCTCGGCAAATGCTGATCCTGTAGCGTGTTCAGCTCCGCTCATTTGGACTGTGCAACTGCAGGGCGTGATTTATTAATGTGTAGTAAGGAAGATGCCTATTTATTTATTAACAGAAATTAGGATGATTTTATTTGACAAAAGGCTATATATAACGCAAACAAAGACATTTCATGTAACAACTAATGCTTAGCTGCATCCTTGGGCACCCCCATGCAGTTAGAATGGTACATTCGACTATGACGTTCATAGTCGACTAGGGGGTATAGTCGACTATAGTCGAATCAGCGACTATTGCAGGTCACCCCTAATCCAAACAACAACAAATAATAAACATTAATATTATCCAGAATCTTTCCTTCCTAGTAGATAAAATTGCCTTTAAATTATTTAATTTAATGAGCAATTTAAAAAAGAAGTCTTAGTAAAAAAAATAAAAAATAAATTAAAACATTCAGAACTTCAGAGCACCAGTATTGCGCTTTTAGGGATAGTTACAATTTGATGATTCTTATTTTTCATGGACAACAGAATACCAATTGATGTTATGTTCAGAGTGACATGGATTTGCACACAGCATATTTCTGACTGATGTATTTCTGAATACTTGAAACACTGACAGCTTTGGTCAGAGGATCTTAGTCCAGTCCTCAGGGATCCCTGGAGACCAAATATTTACTTCTGAGCTCTTGTTTACCTGCCTCAGGTGGGTCAGGAGCAGAGGTAGAGTGATAGTTTGGACTGGCTTTGGATGTACATTGATTTATTGAGACTGGCTTAGGTTAGACTCATGTAGGGTTGCAACGGTGTGAGATTTTCACGGTATGATAACCGTCTCAGAAAATACCGCGGTATCACGGTTATCACGGTATCACAGTTCGTATATTATTAAAAGATACACTGACCCTTAAAGAAATTACAACAAAAGTTTTTTTTTTGTTCAATGAACTATTTACTATACTGGAACTATTGTATACAAAATGTCTCCTTTAAAAAAAACAAGATGTACATGTGTTTATATAAATACTGCAAAATTAGAAAAAACCTAAATCATGGATTTCAGTCCAATTATTTAAGTTTAAATTATTTAATATCTGATAAACTGAGCCTGGGTCTGTGTCTGATCAACAACTGTTGTAAACAAGTTGGAATATAACCAGATAATGCAGAAAGAGAGGATTTATTTCTGACATGATCCTCACAATAGATTTCTATTTTAAGGCTTTCACATCGAGTCTGGTTTTAACATATGAAAAAAAGGGCACGTTAGAATTTGAAAATGAACGCATGTAAATTAATGGCGTCTTTCACATCCAAGGACCATAAAAAGCTAGGATTATACTTTAGCGAGTGACCGTAGCGCGCGACTCCGCACAGTTCTCCTGTGTTAACAAATACGAGCCTCTTGTAATTCCAGGACGAAACATGAGAGAACGTGAAGACGTTAAGATTGGGTGTTTTGAAAATAAACAACTATTAAATAATGTGATAAAGTGAATTCTTTCGAATCATTTCGAGTATATGTATAAATATTTAACTTAATTAAGTTTAACGTGCTGGGAAATATTGAAATGGACCCTGATAGTGTCGTACAAGTGCTTTAATTCCATCTTATAAAGGTGTATGAACCCTGCAAACACGACTTTGTTCATTGCGCTCGCGCACGGCTAGCCAACGCGATTACGTCATTTTCGCCGCTGATTTTAGTTTAGCCTTTTTTTTTGTTAAAAATTTGTTAAGTCTGATGCACTTTCTGCCATTCTCACCGCTGTGTGCTGAGTAGCTGAACCGGAGCGGAGTTGCGCATGCGCGGGTGAGTTTCTCCGCTGGCTTGCCTTTTACCGGTAATAAGCAAACGCACACAGTATGATAACCGTGCATTTTAATACCGTGGTATACCGTGAAACCGGTTACCGCTGCAACCCTGGACTCATGTGGACACTGGTTGGTCTACAGCAGTGGTCTACAGCAGTCACCAACTCACTTCTTAGCAGAGGTTACATTTACTCCGTTACATTTACTCAAGTAGTTTTTTGGACAAAAATGTACTTGTAAGAGTAGTTTTAATATGAACGACTTTTACTTGAGTAAATATGTGCTGAGGAAAATGCGACTTTTACTCCGTTACAATCGGATTTGCGCTGTGCGCTACCGTTACTTTCGTTTTGTAAATAATTCATCTTTTCAGTGAGAAGACTGACCAACGTCTCGTCACCCGAGTATGAGTATGAGTGACCAATCAAATGAAGCCGGTCAGTCACGTGATCACATAAGCAAACTTTCTCCACCGGTAGCAAGAAAGTGACAGAAAAACCTACCGAGCATCCCTGAACTCATACAGCCAATGTTCACATTACAAACGTGTAAAAGGACAGTTAATGCACTGTGAGTTATGTCTGCTAAAACGTGTGGACATTTCAGCCTACAAGAACTCAACATCAAATTTGAGGAAACACGATACGATAAGTTTGCCGTGTGTATAATTTTGTGTAATGCTATCTCTGAGGTATACATTTGTATGGTGTAATTAATAAATGTAACGCAGTGCAATACTAAAAACCAATTCAAACTAGCAATATATGATGATTTAGTTGAACCAAAGTTTGCTACAAATTGGCATCAAGATGTAGCTACACGTATTGGCTGACAGTCTCATCAGTTAGTGCCTTTGTGGAACACATTAAAGTTAAACACAGGTTTACACACAAGTTAAACATAAAGTTACACAGGTCTAATAATTAGGAACAAACTAAAATACAAATTATTTATAATAAATACATTTTATATATTGTATATTTTTATAATAAATTATTTTTGTTATCATTAAAAGTCAGTTTCCAGTAATTCAATTTCCCATGATGTAATTTATTGACACGAGACAGTACTCATGTATTTACTCACTACTTGAGTAGCTTTTTATCAAAGTACTTTTTAACTTTTACTCAAGTAAATTTTTGGATGCATACTTTTACTTTTACTTGCGTAACATTTGGTTCAAGTAATAGTACTTTTACTTGAGTAAAATTGTTGAATACTCTACCCCTGCTTCTTAGGAAAGTACCGTCCTATAGAAGGTCTTTATCTGTATCAGGTTTTGAGAAGGCATTGGTTAGCAGGATAGAACTCTGTAATATAAATAAATGTTTTGCTCACCATATGTGTCACCTGGGGCAGTCATGGCCTGGCGGTTAGGGAACTGGACTTGTGACCGGAGGGTCGTGGGTTCGATTCCCAGACAGGCCATGACTGAGGTGCCCTTGAGCAAGGCACCTAACCCCAACTGCTCCCCGGGCGCCGGGCTAGGGCCGCCCACCGCTCTGGGCACGTGTGATCCACAGCCCCCTAGTAATCACTAGTGTGTGTGTGTCTGTTCTGACTGCACAGATGGGTTAAAAGCGGAGGACAAATTTCGATTGGGGTGTAAAAATCACAATTGACAAAAAATATGGCACATTTCATTTCATTTCACATTTCACCTACTTGCAGTATTTAGGTCTGGCATAGTGTACAGAAGGCATGAAATTAATATTTCCTACTATTTGAAAGGAAGGAAAGTTTTTTTCCCCAGCATTTTTACAGTTGCAAAAGCAGTAATGACAACTTGCTAACTGACTAGCATTAGTCAGTGACTTAGCTTACTCCAATACATCCTGGTTTCTGAGTGTGACTGTTATTAAGCTCCTGCTCTTTACTAAGCTTAAATGACATATTTTGTGTACTGGAATTCTGCACCTTCAGTACTTTTTAGCACTGGATCAAAGGGAGTAGATTGTTTTGATAAAGACAGTAGATGTTATTTCAGTCAATGGTAATATAAAAGAAGAATGAATCAATAATTTATTAATGATCATTTGTCCTCAAATAACAATACATTTTGGTTACACAGTACTAGGAATGTCCCGATCCAGCTTTTTGAACTTCCGATCCGATACCGATATTTATTTGCACTTCCGATCCGATACCGATATCGGCCGATACCGATACCGGCCTATCCGAGCATGTATTAAAGTTTAAAGTTATTTAGCCAACTTACTTTGTTGTCAAACTCATGTTGAAAAGCGTTTTACTCTTGATAACAAGTAGCCAGCTGAATTAGGTGTGTTTGAATAATACACAATGGTTGGTAAGGAGAAACTGACCTGTTTATTTAGCAATTAATAAACTCAAAATAGACAAAATATTAAATAACAAACAGAAATAGCATCAGTAAACCAAGGATTAAAAAGCCACAAGTGCAAATAATATTGTAAATTATATTAAAAAAAAACACACAACCTGAGTGGAAAATAGTCTATTATTAACATTAACATTAACATCCATCAGTGCTCTTGAACAAGTGTAAACCAAAGCTTAAAAAAAAATCCGTGCACATATCGTAAACTAATTAAAAGCAAAATGCCTTCTACTCCACACTTTGCTGCTCCATCCCCATCTATACACTCCCTTCAATTCAAACGTTTCTGCCAGTGTTAGTTGTGTAGGACCTTTCTTTTTGTCTTCGGTTTTCATTAGAAACTCGTCATGTTGTTTATGGTGGTATTTCGCTAAATGCTTGATTAGATTGGTGGTATTAAAAGTTCTTACAGCTTTACCACAACGCTTGACTTTACTGTGGCATATGTTGCACTCTACCTCTTCGTCTTTGTCATCCTTTAAGGTAAAATAATCCCACACAATTGACCGATAACGGACTTAAAAAAACTGGATCGGGAGTCTGGATCGGCATTTTCTCGTGTCTGCCGATCCGATACCGATACGCATTTTTTGCTAATATCGGCGGCCGATCCGATCCAAATATCGGATCGGGACAACCCTACACAGTACATGGGCAGAGGCGGACGAAGTACTCAATTTCATTACTTGAGTCAAAGTACAGATACCACTGGTCAAATGCTACTCCGATACAAGTGAAAGTTGCATGTTCAAAATCTTACTTAAGTGAAAGTACTGAAGTACTTGCTTTTAAAAATACTTAAGTATTAAAGTACACCTTCCGTCACATTTGTAAAAAAGTTATAGTTTAAAAGTATTATACATCCTACCAAATCCTCTTTGGGCATAATATTCATACAGTCTTTGATAATAATACATAAGGCATATTCCAATGATGTACATCATTCAGGTAGCGGTAGCAGAAAAGTTTAACCTACACTTTAGTTTAAGGAACAAAAACATTTTCTAAAACCACAATTCACTGATTAGCCTAGCCTAACCTGTTTAAGCAAATTATGTTACCATATTAAAAGTCATTAATAAAATTATGGTTTTCTCTCTTTGCTAGTTAGGTATTCAGTCATCCAATACAACATTATGCTACAGTCAATATAAACAAAGACAAAGTAAAATTAGCAGTGTGGCATCTTGGTAGTCTAACCTTGCTACAACCTTTTGCAGTATGGCTAAAGCCCACCAACTCCATGCCACCCAACATGCTAACAAACTCTTTTCAAACTAGAAATAACAGCCACATTAGAATTATTGACATTAATTCTACACTGACATTAGAATGGAAACATTATTTGACAAGATTCGATTAACCCACACGGTTTCCCTTATTGATGTTTCCGTAGTTTGAATTACTTGCCAATATAATGTTAACATTATTTATAGTGATCCTAGCAGACCTAGCAGTGGAGTGAGCAGGCAAAGTCATTTCACTAGCCTTACTGCAAAGCTCCTCTGACTACATCACTTAACAAAACATTTAGGCTGCATACCGTAATATACTTCCTCAGGTGGGAGGGTGAATTTTGGTATGCAGTGATATAGTTTGTTTTTGGCAAATAAAGCATGCATTTAAAACGATAGGAATGATTCATCCGTTCAGAAAACTGGAACATTTTGTCGAGATACGGCCATGGGTGCAAAAGAGCATGCCAGGGTTGCCAGCTCTCACGCATTGAGCGTGAGACACACGCATTTGACCGTTTTCACACGCTCTCACGCCACAGTTCCGATATCTCACGCCGAAAAAAAATCTAGTTTATTTACCTCTGATCTATATCTATCAACCACCGGCGATCGCGATATAATACTTAATTTGTGTCCATTTTTCACCGCCCCGGTAACGTTCGCCACCCCCCCCCCCCCCCCGATCAACAATTTACACTCACCACCAAGTCCAGGTTCAAATCTCCCTCCAAGCGATCTTGAAAAGTTGGCAACCCTGGCATGCTCCATCACCGCAGTCTCCGCTCATGTTGCTGTTATTTAGGAAAAGAACGACTAGTGACACCGAACTTGATTTTACACCTCACAGACACATCCTTGATTGCTGATAGGCTGTCACCTGTGAAAATACTATCGGGGGAGGGGAGGAGAGTTGTGTGTGGAAGTAATGAGTAACGAGAGCTGGACAGAAATGTAGTGGAGTGATAAGTACTTTATTTGTTATTCAACTGTAGTGAAGTGAAAGTCATAAGTATTTTTTTAAAAATCAACTTAAGTAAAGTACAAATACTCAAGAACTGTACTTAAGTACAGTACTTAAGTAAATGTACTTCGTTACTGCCCACCTCTGTACATGGGTCAATAATAAAAGCTTCATGTTTGCATGCCCTTACAGAACCTGATATCTTCAGAGTACTCTTGCAGTGAAGTCCCTTCATAAAAATCCCTTGTGACAACTTATCATCTTAGATTTGGTTTTATGCCCAGCTCTTTTTTGGCACTAAGGTCAGACGATCTTTCCTCTCTGAACTTTTTGTAGGCCCATTTAACTCCTTAGCCAAATGGTTATCTTTTGCTTCAAACTTACTAAAGAAATCATTGTTTATTTGTTTTGAACAATTTTGAACAATGAGCTTTGGAATTACCAAAGTGAAAAACTTGCATCCCATCTAGGTAGTGCTAATTTCTCTTGCTATTTAACAAGCAATTTATTGTGTTGTTAGCACAAAAATAAGCAAGAACTAGCATGCTAGTCTTGTTTTCTCTAACTGTATCCTGGATTTTATTTAGCCATCTGGTTCTCATCAATGCTAATCATCCAGGACTCCCATAATTCCGTGTGACGGCACATAACAGCACACAAACATGGGCTGCTGATGAATGCTAGCCAGATGACGAGGCAGAGGCCTCAGGCCCATCCTGCTGTCTTGAGTGTTTTACTCATGTGTATTATTTCAGCAGCTTCAGTCGTCTCTTTGCTTTAGAAGTTCTGAACCGGACAACACGCTCACTTGCCCACTGCTGCCAAACAGTGGCATTCCTGATTCCACTAAATCAAGGCCATACGCAAACACTTCCCATCATCTCACTTGCTGCACTTAAATTTATTGTGGCATATATTTCTTCTTACACACTGGTGTGTTGGGATATTTGTATCCTTCATGATTAGTCATCCAAGACTTACAAAATAGGGACTTTTCAATTAAACCTGCTCCTCCAAAGGGATGTTCAGAAAAAACCTTTTTTGTCCGTCTTCTCTCTTGTTCCAGTGCATTGTAAATATTTGTGATGTCATTTTTTTGTTTGCTGTGCTGGAGAGCAGTTACTGAGTGGATGTGGCACTACATTTTCTTTAACACAGAATGGGCAGACTCCATCTAAACAGTTTACTCTCTCTGACAAAGCAGAGATGCACCTGCTATACTAGCCACATCAGCATAGCACACTCCATCCCTGTTACACTGTGCTGGCCTTGGGGACTCAGTGCTTATATAACCTATATATAGTGAATCCACACAAATAAAACAGTTGGCCCCTTTACTTTATCTACTGTACTTTGGTAGACAAACGTTACTCCCAATGCCCATAAATACTGGATTAGACTAGAGTACATACATAGGTCTATTATTCTGTAGACAATACATGATATTTTGTAGACATTAAAGTTCAATTAAATTGCTTGAAAAGGCCACATCAATTGTTGGCCTGAAATCATGTTAAAAGTGCAATTGATGCCTCTGTATAAACTGTCAAAAATATCTTTAATCAAGCTTTTGGGATTCTATTTGATTATTTTTATGTCTATCATCTTTCAGTTTCATGATATATGCTAGTAGTCAAATTGCTTTCTGAAGATTTTTCATTTATAGCTTACATACATTGCCTTAGTGGAGGAAACTTAGCTGTAAATCTTACCTACCCATTATGTTAATGAAGATTTGAAAAGATTCAAAGTCTAATCTATCCATTAGGACCAGTAAATAAGGAAAAAGTGTAGTTCACAGAGATGATTTGTGAGACAAGTTTTACCAGGTTAGGGGGTCAATACCTCAGATTAGAGGTCAAGATTACCAGAGCCTTTCTCTACCTAGAATATGTCTAGATTTTGGCATTGTCTCATCTACAACTTTGTTGCACATCTGTACAACCATCACAGTATAGACACGAATGTCATTATTTCTGGTGTTCTGGGATCTCAGAATTAACTCAAAGGTTTCAGGAGCCGATTCGGTGATAAGGGTGTGGAAACTCATTAAGTGTTGTTGGGGTTTGTGAACAAAAGAAGCTTGATCACAAGCATATCCAGAGCACACACTGACTTTTCTGAAGGAAATGCCAAAAGTCAAATAAAGACCAGTAATATATAATTGACCCATAATCAAAAGATCTGCAATCATATACCATGAGCCATGAGGTTCTATATGTTGGATATTCACAAAACATAAATAATGATTTACATGCTTTATCATACTTTTTTGCATATAGGTGTGAATTGTTGAGTAAAACAATAAAGAAAAACTCAATGACAAAGTTCACACTGTAATCAGCATTAACAACTCTACTATTTAGGCAGACATCTACAGTCCCTGACATAAGTTCTGTCGCTTATCCATGTTGTGGAAACAAAAGCCTATAACCTGACCTTAAATTCATCGATTGGTTTTAGAAATGACTCATATGAAAGCTGAAACCCTCCCAAATGAGATTTCATTTACGAAAATAAATTTGCTTTACTGCAGAAATATTGATCATTTAATGAACACAGAAAGGTCAGATTTTGGCAAGACAAAGGTTTTGTCGCCTTGTCATATAATGCACCCAATCCTAGTTTACAGCCTCACCTGAGCTCACTAATTGATTGGTTAATTAGTGTGTGTGTATAAAAAGAACTCCAGCACCCCAGACCTTCACTTGCACTGCAACTTGACCTCTGACAACATGCCAAAAATCCATTTAATGTGCACCTTTAATGTGTCTCAGCGTCAAGTACAAAGAATTAAAAAAAGATTTGAAGAGACTGGAGATGTTTTTGACAAGCCCAGGTCTGGCAGACCTCACAAGACAACTGCTTGGGAGGAAAGTTTGTTGGTTAGAAAATCCAAATCCAGTCCCTCTTCCACTGCAGCAGAGCTCCACCAGGCCTGGTCACCTCAAGTCCCTGTGTCAACTAGAACAGTTTGTAGGATTCTGTCTCGAATGGTCGAATCAGTGCCCAGAAGCCAGCACTAAACAAAAGTCCCATAGCCTGCTAAACGGATGGATGCTGGAAAAGTGGCAGAAGGTGGATTTCTCAGATGAATCTTCAGTTGAATTACTCCACAGCCACCGCAAATACTGCAGGAGACCTACTGGAGCCCGTATGGATCCAAGATTCACCCAGAAAACAGTCACGTTTGGTGGTGGAACGATCATGGTCTGGGGCTACATTCAGTATGGGGATGTGTGAAACATTTGCAAGGTGGAAGGCAATATCAATAGCCTAAAATATAAAGAAGTATTAGCTACATCTTACATTCCCAATCATAAAAGGGGTCAAATTTTGCTCCATCTCATACATCCATCTCTACATCAAAGTTCCTCAAGGCGAAGAAGATCAAGGTGCTCCAGGACTGGCCAGCCCAGTCACCAGACATGAACATCATTGAGCATGTTTGGGTTAGGATGAAAGAGGAAGCTTGGAAGACAAAACCAAAGAATTTTGATTGCATTCTTTGCTATTCCTGATGACTTCATCAATAAATTGTATGAATCATTGTCGAACCGCATGGATGCGGTTCTTCCAGTTCGTGGAAGTCACACAAAATATTAAATATGGCTCTAATAGCACCACAACGTCATTCACCAGTGTTATGAAGCATATATTTGTATATGAAGTGATTTATTTGTTTGACTTTCTGTGGGTGACAAAACTTTTGTCTTGCCAAAATCTGACCTTTCTGTGTTATTAAATGATCAATATTAAATAAATTAAATCTCATTTGGGAGGGTTTCAGCTTTCATATGAGTAATTTCTAAAACCAATCGATGAATTTAAAGTCAGGTTATAAGCTTTTGTTTCCACAACATGGATAAGCGACAGAACTTATGTCAAGGACTGTATTGGCTATTATCATTTAAACCTTAATAATAATTCTGAAATAGAGTGCACTGTCCCAGTTGTAGTAAGCCACACACACTCTGCTTTAAGATCCTCTGATGGTTCACTTAACAGACCCCCCAGAAAGTCACGATGTTGCGATTTGCAACTTCAACGCAACTTCAAGCGAACCCCGCGAATTCAGGGCGGTGTTGCAACTTCAGCCAATCACCGCAACATTCCCGCAAATTTGACCAATCACTGATGTTGTCTTGATGTGACGTCGACAAACTCCCGCCTTACCTCCGTATATACGTTCAAGAGGAGCAGACTGAAAGCAGCATGAGCGACGAAAATAACGGCAAAAAGATCGGGAAAAGCAGTATCCCGGTACACTACATGAAAGTGGGGATAAACTGTCCAGATCAGACCTGCGAATTGATTATCTATGGCCCCCTGGATGATATTTAATTACTATTAGAACCGGCCCGCAGGCCACAGCCGCCTGATGGTGTTTTGCACGCACAAACACTACATTCCCCACAATGCAACGGTAGCCCGCGAAGTCACTTCAGCGCACGCAAGCGGCGAGGGTCTGAGATAAAGTTTATAAGTTTAAACTTTAAACTGAGATAAAGTTTAAAGTCAGAGATAAAGTTTATTTATCTCTGATCCATATCTATGAGTTACTAGTTTGCTCTGGCGCCAACCACTGGCGATCGATCTCGATAGAATACCTAATTTGTGTCCATTTTACAAGCCGCCCGGTAACAACTTACGTTTGCTAACCCCGCACCTCCCGCCCGTCAACAATTAATGTTCGCCACCCCCTCCAGGTTCAAATCTCACTTCAAGCGATCTTGAAAAGTTGGCAACCCTGAATAAATAGGTAAATAGATAATTAAAATGGACTACTAAATAGCAAAAACACACTGCAACTTCCATCGCAATTTTTTTGAAAAACACCCGCAACATCAAACATTTTAGCCCGCAACAATCACAAAAAAGGCCCGCGAAATCCTGGTGGGACTGACTTAAGGTACTGTAGGTAAAGTCCTAACCCAGGAAAATGAGAGTACAGCCACCACACTGGATCTGTGCAAATGAAAGAATTAAAAATATATATTTATACATCAGATTATACAATCAGTCACTGTTATGGTAATATTATAGTGTCCATGATTTGAGCAGGATTTATCTTGCAAATAGAGTGAAACATCATTTTTGCAGTGAACAGTAAAATGTGTCTCTCTCTGCCTCCTCACCACATTTGCATTGAAATCATGGAGGAAGTAGAGCAAATCTTGACAGATGGAAGATGGATAGCGAGAGAGATGAATAATATAAATGAGTGGAAACAAGCCTGTCTATCTGTCAGCACCAGGCTGCTAATACATGCCTAACAATTAAAGCACATCTCCAGTGTACCATTCATTAAAACCCATCCATAATAAGCTGCTTCTGGTGAGAGAGAGCGAGAGCGAGAGAGAAAGAGAGAGAGAGAGAGAGAGATGTGCTTCTCACTCTAAAGCTCATTTCAGGCAAAAGACTTGTGTGGAGATGAAACTGTTCCAAAAATGTTTCAGGAACATCAGAACAGCCTTCTAATGGTAATATGTGCCCTAAAATAAAGTATTGGCATGCAGTGAGTTTAAAGGATCTTTAGTTTAAGAGGGTTTGAACAGAGCATACAAACCTATGCTGTGTTCGAAATAGCCTACTACATACCACTGGCGTACTGATCGAGCACCAAATCAGTATGCCGTATGCAGTATGTGACCAAAATGAAAATTTCCAGTACGCGAAACATACCCGGATGACCTACTACTTCCGCAAAATATTCCAGTACGCGAACAGAGCTGTCTTCGTGGTGTACTGCATCCCATCATGCAACGCTACGTTCACGTGACCCCGTAGTATGCTTTGCTTTTGTCGCATACTGCAAACTGTACTGCATACTACTACGAGGACCAGTATGCAGTATCCAGTATATACTGAGTCCAGTATGCAGTATCCAGCATGTAGTAGTCTATTTCGAACAGAGCCCTAGTTTCTGCAGTTCTGGTTCATTTTATTGTTAAAAATACAGTGACACCTACTGGCCGGAGGACCATCTTATACTTTCTTTGTGTCAAACTTTGTGATTCATGCCTGGCCTATATGTATGTTTGTTTGTTTGTTTTTTTTGGTGCATTATAAATAACTAATCCACACTTGAATAAGTGGTACATGGTAATTTAAATTATGAGAAGGCTTCTGCTGGATTAATGCCAAAATCAGTGGAGATCTTATATTCCTTACAGGCATTCACTGGAGGCCTTTGGGAATATGTTGTTCCCAGTGCCAGTGTGGGAGTCTGATATTTTTGTCTATGGGAATAGTGAGGCACTACACATTACATGATCTTCATGGACCTATGACAGAGCGTTAGAAAGAGAGAGAGTCAGAGAGAGAGAGGAAAAAACACAGAGAGTGGGAGGGAGGGAGCGATAGAGAGGGAGAGAGAAAGGGGAAGAGAAGGAGAGAGTGAGGGAGAGAGAGAGGGGAAGAGGGAGAGGAAAAGCAGAGGAGATGGAGAGAGGTGAAGACAAAGAGAGAGGAAGAGAGATAAAGGAAGAGAGGCAGAGAGAGAGGGGCTGCCACTTTTAACCCTTTCTGGATCAGTATACATGTGGCATTCACCTTGAGGGAGTGAACTGCACATTCAGTGCATCTGTAACAATCTCATACATTTCTTTACCCTCTCGATACTGGGTGCCACAGCTGAACTTTGCTTTAGTTTGTTATTCATTTTCCCTACTGCCATTTCTATCGCACAGTGGTTCTAGAAAGCAGTTTCATTAGCAAACACAATATCAGCTGACGTAATTTCGAAAATACTATAATCAGAAGGGCCTCTATGCAGGGCATAGTGCTACTCACCTTTTGAGAATGTTTTCAATTGTCCACAAGCTCAGTAATCTTGAATGACCACATTATAATGGCAGCACAGCAAGGCAAAATCATTACAGATCATTGCAGGAGCACATTGCAGTAGTATGAACATTGCTTGACACCTCAAACTGGCTGGCGAAGGTTCAAGATGGCTCTGTTAGTTGGTTCTGTCTGTTTAGTGCTTCTGTAGTCACACATGCATGAAGTCTGTGTAGGTCAAACCAATAATCACTGGCTGTCTAGGTGCAATGATTCATTGATTGGCCATACACATTTTGTAGTTATACATGAATACACAGTTTTAGTTTTTTTATTGCACACATGTATGAGCATATACACACATGCAAAGCCAGTACGCTGCCCTTGTGGGTTTCATGCAGGATGTGGGACTCTATGTGGTACAGTTGCTGTATATTTAAAGGAAAAATGGAGATTGAGAGGAAGCGGTGGAGTAATCAGCAGGTGAATGTCCACAGCAAGTCTGCACTATATGTTTAGGTGTTAGAAGAACTGTGCTTAATGAACATGTGTTTCTTTTCCCCCTGCATGTTCAGTATTCACAGCTCAAGGGTTTCTCATGTATGTAACCACACTAGAATGATACTGCGCTGTAAAACAGTGAGCTGCAGCAGGAGTTAGTGTTTGGATGTCAGAAGGCAGGGGCCATTTAGCGTTTGAAGAGAGACCACTGATAATGCTGTGATGTAACTTACTGTTTTTGGATGCTGTTAAACTATCATAGTTTAAATAAGACCATTGTGCATTTGAATGTGTGTGTGTGTGTGTGTGTGTGTGTGTGTGTGTGTGTGTGTGTGTGTGTGTGTGTGTGTGTGTGTGTGTGTGTGTCTGGGTAGGGTGGGTCAACATGGTCACTCGTCTTTGCTGCCATTGCTCATCCTGGACACCAACTGCCAAAAATAGCTCAACTGATCTAATTAACGTAATTAATTTCACTTATAGCAGTTAATTATTTCGTAATGGCTTATAAAGGTAGATGAGAACTGAGAGGGGGTGGCAGCAGGAGAACAAGAGAAGAGGGAGGGAGAAGAGCAGGAAAGAGAGAAGAGGCACAGGGCTGTGGTCTCTTGTGTAGGAGTCTAATCTTGGTTGAGGACAGTAGGACTATAGCGAGGCTGCTCACCCACGATGGGACAGGACATGTGAGCTCAATTAAACTCTCTTATTTCCAGTGTGCACCTTAGTCTTACTGGACCACACTGGAATACTATAGCTCTATGGGAATCAACCACAGTGATGACAAAGAAACTGATAATTTGATCAATAGAAAGTTGAACAGGCAGCTACCCCATGAACCTGACTTGTTTTTTTTTTATGTGGAGAAGATATGGAGAGGAACGTGGGGAAAGAGACTGAGAGAGGGTAGTAAAAAGGGAAGGAGAGGGACTAAGTGAGGGAGGGTAGGGAAAAGGGAATGAGAGGGACTAAGAGACATAGAGGGTAGGAAAGAGGGCAGGAAAGGGACTAAGAGACTGAGAGAGGGTAAGAAAAATGGAAGGGGAGGGACTAAGAGACTGAGAGGGTAGGAAAAAGGGAAGGAGAGGGAGTAAGACTGAGAGAGGGTAGGAACAAGGGATTACCTGTTTTATTACCATATGTTTTAGGTCAATAATTTTAACCATTTCCAGTAGGCCTATTAAGATGATGAAATTGTGCCTACTCATGCATACTCATTCAAAAATAATAATTTAACTTGCAATAGCAGATATTATTGCAAGTTAATTAACATCTACAAAAGGGGGTATGCCAGAAAAGGTTTGGGGACCACTGATTTAACTTATTGCTTGCTCAGCAGAAATCAGTGGGACTGAGGACAGTTACAGGAAAGTGTTAACTATGTCAAAAAATTGATACTTTTTTTTACTTTTAAGAGAACCCAAATATTTTCATTAACATTGAAGTATGAAAGCCTGTTTTGTAATGCTATCATCTTGTTTAGGTTTTTTCCTCTGACCAGTATGTGTTTGGGCTGTATTCCCACCAATTGATAGCTTTCACTCTCTTGAGTCTCTGTGGACTTGACTGGCACATGCATCCATCCTGTCTGTGATTCTTATTATGGTGGCTGTGGGAAGCTTTTTTATGTGCCTGACTTGTTATAATGGATGACACTTTGTTAACAGGGTCATGCGGTTAAAATACTATGTCTCAGGCAAATATCATATATATGTTTATGCTTGGAATAATATTGGAATGCTGGCTTTTATTCAAGCACAAAGTTCTTGTTTAAATGCTGCATTTGAGAAGTAACAAGACTGATTTATAGCTGTAAAGCATCTGTGTCCCACTAATGCATGCTCAAAGTTGAATCAGAGTGTAAACATTAGTCCAGTGGTTTTGTGGACCAGTGTTTATGTTAATATGCCACTGGATGGTTTAGTTTATACTTAGCACAGTACATTTAACTTCTTACTAAAACCACTCTCCCAGGCAGTACTCTGGTAAATATAAACTTAGCACTGACTTTAGAAGAAAAAATAATTAATTCAAAACACCTTTCAGTTAGAAATTGTAACCCATCTATTGCATACTTTGTATTAGCCATCATCTAACTCTTCATCTGTGGTCACTTTCAACTCTTCACTGGTGGCTTCTGAGGTAACATGATGTAGATGGAAATAATTTCTTGAGAACCTCTAAGGTGATTTAGGTGGAAATGTTATAATAATAATAATAATAATACATTTTATTTCTATAGCGCTTTTAGAGACCTCAAAGACACTTTACATTAAAATAGTATTCACAGTAACATAAAAGCATAAAACAGACACCATCAACAACAACAACAGTATAATTGCTAGGACTAAGGCCACAAAATCTCAATAAAAATAAAACAATAAAATTACAATTTAAAAGCTAATCGAAACAGATGGGTTTTGAGGAGTGATTTGAAGGTTGGTAGGTCAGAACAGTCGCGTAATTGTTGAGGGAGAGAATCAATGAAGGACATGAGATGTGTAAGGTGACTTTGGTGTAAATCCTATATCTCTGAAGTTGAGAGTGAGTGCTCGGTCATTAGAGATGTGTGCTGCTGTTTTACATCTAATGCACTTCTGGGCTTGTCATATTTTGAGTAGGTGCATTCAAAGGATTCAAAGAATACTTTGTGCTTATTTGAAACATGACTTCTACATAGGAATAATTAGAAGATTAATCTGATTGGCATGGTGTGTAAGCATAAATCCATATCTTAAACAAATCTACAACATACAAATGAATCTTACTCACATGCTAAATCAGTCAGAATATTGCACCCAATTTTGTGGTTTTATGTCACGTTGCACCCACTGAATTAGAGGCCCCTGTTAGATTCTATAACCAAGGTGTTGCTATATCCTTTCTGTGTTTGCTATTTGCCAGCTTAACACTTACATTATAGGTGACATTTGTAGGTGTAAAATTATAGATTTATCTCATCTGTTCCTATGCACAGTTTATTAACAACCCTCTGCCCCATTCAACAGTGCTGAGCTTTTGACCACAGGACCGCTGCTGACTAGATATTTTTGGATGGTGCACTTTAAACAAGTGATGCTGACAAGTCAAACCTACAGCAGCACTATTAGTCTGACAGTCACACAAGAAGAACAGCCGTTACCATATCAGGCCATTGCTGTATTAGTAAGTAAGTAAGTAAAATTTATTTATAAAGCACTTTCTATGCCACCAAGGTTGCCCAAAGTGCTGTACATGTTCTCATAAATAGTGTGTAAAATACAGAAATACAACAAACAATAAAAATAAAATAGCATAGCATAACATACAATACATCAATGCACCCAACATACCACAGTGTCTAACTGAACAAATGCAAGTTTATATAAATAGGATTTTAAACCTGATTTAAAAGCAGAGACAGAGGTAGCATGACAAATGTCAGGTGGTAGGTTATTCCACAGTTTCGGAGCATACACTGAAAAACACGATCCCCTCTGAGTTTTAAACGAGTCCTGGGGACAACTAATATGTTCTGAGATGAAGATCTCAACGAGCGCTGTCTGATTGGAGATTGAAGCAAATCTGAGATGTAAGAAGGGGCCAGCCCATTTTGTGCTTTAAAAACAAATAAAAGCACTTTAAATTGTA
This sequence comes from Brachyhypopomus gauderio, assembly GCF_052324685.1. Classification (NCBI taxonomy): domain Eukaryota; kingdom Metazoa; phylum Chordata; class Actinopteri; order Gymnotiformes; family Hypopomidae; genus Brachyhypopomus; species Brachyhypopomus gauderio. The sequence goes on along the minus strand of NC_135215.1, from coordinate 22,673,199 downwards.
TTCTATATTGTACTGGTAACCAATAAAGTGAGTAATGTGTTCTCTTTTCTCGGTTCCGGTTAACAATCTGCATGCTGCATTCTGGACTAACTGTAAGCGTTGTAATAGGTACAACGTGTAATCTGTTGGGGGGGGGGGGGGTGGCGAGTGTAATTTGTTGAGGCGGGGGGGGGGGGGGGGTAGTGTAAATGATTAGCTGTGAAGACAGTCAAATGCGTGTTTTCCACTACGCCGGTTTTAAAAGTATTAGCGGCTCGCTAGGCTTGTAAACAAACCGTGCACCACGAAAATGTAGCAGTGTGTCATCCCGTTTTGTAACGCGGTGGGAGTCGGGGTCGGACACATTTGCGGTGAAGAGTGGACCGCTACCTTGGCGGAGCTAGTCTCCTTTAAAGAAACCGCGCCCACACGGAGAGTGCGCGACTTGCGAGGCATACCAAACTCTAAACTGAAACACGAACGAATGAATACAACGAACCACAGCGACTATGAAAGGAAAATACGTTTATGTAAATAAGAATTCTGAAATAATACAAGGTACATTGAAACACAGCAGAGACTAAAGTAAACAAGAGATACAAAACCACAACGACCAAAAACGCTAGACCACTAATACATAAACACGGGGGGAACTTGAATACAAAACACAGAAGCTTATACTAAACGACACGAAGACCGGCAGAGTAAGACAACGTAACAGATCACAAAGCAAACACCAGGATAAACTAAGAATGAACAGAGACTGCACGACTAGGAGTAACTAAAGCTGAAACATACAAGGAGACAAGACTAACCAATACAAATACTTACAAGGCTTTTAAACATGAAACTAGAGCTAACAATCGGACTAACAAGAACTAAACCACCAGGTAACAAACACACACAATAACCCACGATGAGAACACAGAAAACCAGGAACTAAATACCAGACAATAATGAAACAAACAAGAAACAGGTGAGAAGGCAAATAACGGCAGGATAATTACAAAGAAGGTGTGACGGACAGGAGGAGGGCGGAGCCAAGCGTGACACGTTTGTGCAGGTGAGCCCGCGGACCGGCTGGGGAGCTGCATGAAACCAGGCAAAGAGCCGCATACGGCTCGCAAGCCGTGGGTTGGCCACCCCTGTCTTAGGGTGTCAGTGAATTATCTGTTGTAATCATATCCTAAATGTTGGATTCCATACATATCCAAATTCAGATATATCAGATATATCCTGTGTTATTCACAGGGTAGTAGGTTAACAAATCAGATGATCCAATTCCTGACCGTCCTCTTGAATAAGAACAACACTGGTGCCCATGTTACTACTTGTACTACTTGTAGTTTGAATGGTCGTTAGTGATCTGGAGTTGCAAGAACAGGTGTGCTACATAACAGAGTTTTTATCAGATCGAATGCTTGCTGGCATTCCAATGACCATGTGAATACAGCTATTTTCCCAAGCATGTTAGTAAAAGGAACCATGATCGAGGAGAAGTTTCAGCAAAAACAACTATAAAACCCGGCCATACCCAAAAATCGCCATAGCTGCTGTTTATTCTGAGGAACAGGGAAATTAACAATGGCTTGAATCTTGGCATCAAGGGGACGGACTTTCCCATTTCCAACTAGTTTCCCCAAATATACCACCTAAACTTGACAATGAGAAGAAAAAGTTTTTTGAAGAGAAGCAAATTACATAGGTGTTACGTGCAGGTTGAGCAGGCGTGATGCAAATGCAGGATTTAAGGTAATTTATGAAAGGAACAAGACATAGAACCGAACAAAGGGAGACAAGCAGGTTAGGAGGAACATACGAGACTACGAAGCTCACAAACAAAGACACGGGCAACATGGCAGGAAACAGAACCACCAGCTTGCAATGGCTGACACACGACTACAACAGATATCAAATACAACAAACCGGATAGGGAACAGATGAATGGTGTTAAAATATGAACCAAGACAGTAACAAAACTAGGGACAACACATAAAAAAAACAACTAAACACTACAACTGGGAGACATAAACAATGGATAATCAGAAACCATTGGTTGGTAATTACGAGGAATGTTTATTGGGTACCTTCTAGAAAATGTTTACATTCTTCAAAAGTAAGCTAGATAGCCAGTAATTCTCTGTTCCATAAACTATGATTCCTCTTTGAGGGCCTGAGTTATTTTGAGAAAAAGCTACAGGCTTCAGTTTGGGATATTGTCCAAAGCCTTGGAATTAAACCATGCCTACACCCACATCAAAAGTATCTAATTCTACAATGAAGGAAGGGTAAGATGCTTTTGAATTTAGATGCTATAGAACAAGCTGCGGTGAACGAAGTTTTCAAGGCACAGAACTGAAAGTTGATCTTGATGCTGGAATCCAGGTGAGCTGGGAAGCCCTGCATCTTTTTAATTATTTATTTGACTAAAAACCTACAACAAACTGGTCAAGGCAGGAGGGGCAAATTTAGCCTTACACTTTCAATATGTATTGTTCCTTTACCTTATTTTCTTCTTGGGATAATGGATAAGTATGTTAGTGAGGGGCACATGTTATTATCTGTAATAGCACAGTCATGTAAAATAAATGAGTGACTTTCACCAAGCTGAACATGTTTGCCAGATCTTGGTAGGGTCCAGGAACTGGTTGACTAGAGTTAGAATCAGAACTTTCAATAGTGGACCAGAAAGTTGCCAAAGTTAATGAAAGGCAGTGTATATGTTGAAATGGTGATCATTTTAATATGTGATCGAGCAAGAGTGGATTGAGTGTAGCTGAATGAATTCAGTGGATAATGGCTGCTCTTGCACTAATATTAGTAAAGGTTTGTCAGGGGTGAGAAGAGAAAGGCAACTCTCCTCTAAGAACCCGTCATACATGGTCTACCAAATTGTCTATCAAATTCAGAAAACTTTATTCATCCCCAAGGGGCAATTGAGGGCATACAGAGCAGCAATGACATAAGAAATATAAATATAAAATAAAGTACCATATTTTCTGGACTATTTTCCGCTATTCCCCACCCCCCCCGCTTTGAACCATGCGGCTTATAATGAGCGGTTTTTCTGTAGATTTTTGTTCACCTGTCAGGGGGTGGAGTAGAAAGTTAATCAGGTGGTAGGTCAAAGTTTTAAATCAAAGAAAGTGTGCATTTTCCTTTAGCACATGCAAGCAGCAGGCACGACGGAGAACGTTTTTCAAACCAACATATGTTGTGCCATATTCCAACTCCCCATGTAAGGAACTGGAAGAGCGGGCTGGACACAAGTGCGGACTGAGCAAAGATTTATTAACAAAACTAATACAACTTATACGGAGCACACAGAACAGACACCAAGAACAATCAAACACCAACCGTAGGAACCAAATAACACTAACAGAAAGAACTGGGGAGACATGGCTAAAAAGAAAGACAGACATGAACAAGCAAGCAACTAGAGAAACCAAAATGATTTTACTGCTGATCGTGATGTTCCTCTGCAGGCAGTTCCTGTTCTGAACAGAGTTGTGTAGTAATGAAGTAGTATCAATCAATCAATCAAAGTTTATTTGTATAGCGCTTTTAACAACTCAAGTTGTCGCAAAGCAGCTTTACAGGGTTTACAAGGTTAACAATACTATGGGTCCAGAACCCTAATGAGCAAGCTAAAGGCGACAGTGGTGAGGAAAAACTCCCTATGATGGTGGGGAATAGGAAGAAACCTCGGGAGAACCAAGACTCAAAAGGGAACCCATCCTCCATTGGGCGGCCCGTTAACACACAAATACACAAGTCACACATAATTCACACAATCAGACTAGGTAAAAGGTAGAATTGAAAGTTCTGGGTTTTGATATTGTCATTGTAAATGTCTGTTGATGAATGCCAGGCTTTCATTCCGTGTCGGAGCAGTGATGCTGGTATTGTAGGCTCCGACTGCAGTGTTACTCCCCAGGTGAACCCCGGTATCAGCACATCCACCGGCAGCCAGACCATCCCCCAGGTGCCTGCAGGTGCCTGTATCCAATCGTCTTGGGTAGAGCCATGCAAGAAGATAGATAATACAGACTGAGTGGACATGAATTTAAACCACCGTTGATTTAAATGTACGTAGCTCACGTGCCAGTGATCAGCATGTGGCTCCGGCAGACTAATCTATAGCAGCATAACTAAAGGGAGGGGTTCAGAGGTGACTACAGGCATGAGGGCTCACTGAGACATTGCTTTCCAGTCAAGTCATAGTCACAAATAGAGTGATGCCAAGACACAGCTGGATGACAGCATCAACATCTCAGATCACCAGAAATCTCAATCTCTGGGGGCCCCCAAGCCCCTACACCTTACAAGGGGAATTTTAGCTGAAGGCTTGACTAAACAGGTGAGTCTTAAGTCTAGATTTAAAGATTGGAACTGTGTCAGAATCTTGGATTGGAGCTGGAAGTCTAGTAGAACTTTTTTCTCCTACTTGCACTTTTACTTCACTACATATTTTCCATCAGTTTAATACTTTTACTCCGATACATTTTTAACCTGCTGTATAGTTATTCGTTACAGTTATAAACATGTTAGCTAGCGCTGTCACCGGGTCAAGCGATCAGGCTCTTATGAGAAAACTGCGCAAGCTCCGGTCGCGTCTCGTTTACTCTGCACGGCAAAAATGAAGCATTTGTGGTGGCTCCGCCCATGCATGTTGGCCACACGCGCGGTCATGTCGCGAGGTCGTGCACCTCTCGATTTTTGTGCATGCGAAGTTAAAGTGGAATTCATGCATTTGTACGGTACTTCGAAAGTCCATTTTCAGTATTTTCCAGCACCTTCAGCTTAATTTACATATTTATACAAATACACATACTCAAAATGATTCCAAATAATTCACTTTTTATCTCATTAAAGAAATGGTACCGTGTTTGGTAACAGCAGAAGAGCAGCATAAGTGCTGCATAATAAGCTTGTTGGCGTTTTAATATACATATATTGGCACCTTCAACATTGAGTGATCGTGGCAGTGAGTGTGATGTCTTTATTCACACTGAAGGAATTGAGCTTCCTGAGGAGGTACTGTCTCTAATGACATTTCCTGAGAATTTGCTACGTATTGGCTAAGAAATTCAGGTGGCTATTGAAGAGGATACCCAAATTTTTTGTACTCCTCCACAAGTTTGACAGGCATGCCATGAATTGAAGTGGTGAATGATGAAGCCAGCGCCAGCTGTTTTTTGGAGAAGGTTATCACCATCTCCTTGGTTTTGCTGACATTCAGCTCAAGACATGAGTTGTCACACCAGTCAACAAACTCCTGGAGGGCTGGACCATGGGACTGTGATATGCATGACAGTATGGACATAATAGGCCCTTTTAACACTTTCACATTTTTTCTTCTGGAAGTTCTCGTCTCAAGGTAAAGTTACTTCCTTTAAACAGTAATCAATGGCTGAGTCCAAGAACAAGTGTTGCAGTGTACCAGGGTGTTCGAACTCGAAGCAAAAACAGCCGTATCTCAGTTTCCATGATTTTCCGGCTGACAATGAGCAGAAAAGAAAATGGGTTTGTGCAATTAGGAGAGATGAAGGGGAAAACTTTGTGATACGGAGGGGAAGTACCTTTGTGTGTAGCCAGCATTTCACTGCTGCAGACTACATAGTAGGAAGCTTGCAACTAAAAGTTGGTGCTGTTCCCAGCCAGTTTCAGTGGAACAGTTTCAAGCTCTGGCCAAGATGGCGCCACGTACGGCTGCCCTGGCGTTCGGGTGCTCTTTGTTTTGTTTGTTTTTGTGCGTTATTCGTGTGTCTTCGTGCTCCTACAGATCACTAACTATAGGCCCAGAGCACCTCAATGTTCAGAAGATTTCAAGCTGGCTAACGACCTCAACGAATTCTATTCACGTTTTGAAGTCATGGATTCACACCCTCCATCCTCCTTCCCCCACACCACAATACACTCAATCACTCTGGATTGCCCACCTGCCCCTGCTGCCCTCTCAGGAACCTAAGTTAAGATACTGTTTGTGGATTTCAGCTCTGCATTCAATACTATCCTTCCCACTCTGCTACAGGACAAGCTCTCTCTGCTTAATGTGCCCAACTCCACCTGCAGGTGGATCACAGACTTCCTCACGGACCGCAGTCAGTGAGTACGGCTGGGGAAGACTGTCTCGAACACGCGGACTTTAAGCACAGGATCTCCCCAGGGCTGTGTACTTTCCCCTCTGCTCTTCTCCCTGTATACAAACTGCTGCACCTCCATCCATGATTCTGTCAAACTGATTAAGTTTGCGGACGACACCACCCTCATTGGACTCATCTCCGACGGTGATGAGTCTGCCTACAGGATGGAGGTGGACCGGCTGATGACCTGGTGCAGCAACAGCAACTTGGTGCTCAACACCCAGAAGACAGTGGAGATGATTGTGGACTTCAGGAAAGCCACAGGCCCCCTGTCCCCACTCATCCTTACCGATACCCCCATCACCACTGTGGACTATTACCGGTTCCTTGGTACCACCATCACCCAGGACCTCAAGTGGGAGCTGAACATCAGCTCCCTCATCAAGAAGGCCCAGCAGAGAATGTACTTTCTGCGGCAGCTGAGGAAAGCCAAACTGCCGGCCCAGCTGATGGTACAGTTCTACACGGCCATCATTGAGTCCATCCTCAGCTCCTCCATCACAGTGTGGTATACCGGGGCCACAGCCAGGGACAGACAAAGGCTGCAGCGCATTGTGCGCTCCGCGGAGAAAGTGATAGGCTGCAGCCTCCCATCTCTCCAAGAACTGTATGTCTCCAGGACTGTGGGGAGAGCGGATCGGATCATAGCAGATCCTTCTCACCCTGCACACGGACTATTCGATCCACTCCCCTCGGGCAGGAGGCTTCGGTCCATTCGGACCAGAAACTCCCGCCACAAGAACAGTTTCTTTCCCTCTGCCATTGGACTCAAGAACAGCACATAATCATGTTACTTATCCCGCACAACCTGCCTTCGTCATTTTACTTGGAATGCACTATTCCACATGCACTACTCCACATGCACTGCTGTACATAGTACTGTTGCACATTCTGCCCCTGTATTTTTATGCCCTCTGTATTTTTATTAATCTTTTATTCACTTTATTCATTCTATTTATATTCCCTTATCTTAACTTGTTTTTTGTTGCACCTTAATGCCGAAACAAATTCCTAGTCTGCGAACCCTGTTCATTGACAATGGCAATAAAACTTCTGATTTTCTGATGTTCCCGCTTAAAGGCTGTCCGCATTTGAAAGAGCAAGCTCTCGGCTGGGAGTAGATGTTCGTCCACCAGAGTCGGAGGTTGTGGAAGATTTGAGCATTTGCGGTAGCATCTATCTCTGATTGGCAACATCTAGCTCTGATCGGTAGCATCTAGCTCTGACTATCACTTTGCTGTCGACTATATTGGACACTGAATAAACAATAACACTTAGAATAACTTGGTGTATGTCATGAACTTGACTGATACTGATGTAAACCAAACAATCAATAGCTGACGTTACTCTGCTTGCTAACCTAGCTAAATATTGTTAACTAAAGCTGTCAGTATCATTTGTAATATTATAATATATATCATAATAATATAGACTGTTTTACCACTCCGTAGGATGACTAATGGAACTAGCTATACGTTTAATAATAGTTAGTTACATAGCTAGTTTTAGCTGTTGTCACCTTACCCTGGTATGAGTGAATAAATTCTTCAACAAACAATTTGTAGCCTCTATTCAACTTGGAGCCCTTCATTGTTGAATGTTTTCCAATGATCCTGGAAACATCTTCAAAATTCAGTCTCGGCAGCGACGACAGGGATGAAGTAAATACACGCTCCATGCTGAGGTGAATTGACAAGAACTATCTTCTGCGAGTACAGGAACGTGTTTTACCCGGCGGTGACGTATTTATGCTTTGTTGTGAAAAGGGCCTATTGACCCGGAAAGAATTTAGTGGATCTGTAGTCAGTGTACAGGATGAAGAGCAGCAGAGAAAGGAGGGCCTTAAAGGAGAGCCAGTTGATGTGTGTAGTAGGTCGGAATAGATGTTGTTGACCAGCACTCTCTGATCTGTGTGTTAAAATGTCCAGTAACCACAGAGTAAGCTGATCCTTCAAGTAAAAGTGGGATGAAAGTGTGTGGGCCAGGATGTGAGGTTGGAGGGTGTTGACAGCCAAAGAAAATCTGCAAACAGAAGTCTGGCTGAAGTGTTGTGATGTTCCATGTGCTTATAAATTGTATCCATGAATACCTTGGCATCATCAATGTCTCTGCTCGTGCAATAAGCAAACTGGAGAGGGTACATATGTGAGTTGATTTTGATGATGTGTTTAATAATCCTCTCCATGGCTTTCATCACGAGGGAGGTGAAGTCATTGAGTAACTTGGCTGTACTCTTCTTAGGGATAGAAATGACTGTTGAGTATCTCCATAGCTATGGGACTGTGCAACTGTCAAGAGAACTTTGGAACAGGGTCTGAAAAATGACACCTAACTGTTCCACACAATGCTTTAGCACACGACCACTGATATTATCTGGGCCAGGTGAGCTGGTCTCTCTTGTCCTCCTCAGGACTCTCGTCACCTCAGCAATGCTGAAGGTAAATGCATTTGAGTGTACAATCTCCTCCAGCTGGCTCAAATGATCTTTGTCAAACCTGCTGTAAAAGCGGTTGAGGTCATTGGGGAAGGTAGCAGGGCTGCTGCCATCTACCTGGATGATGTCGGAGCGGTGGTTGGTGATGGTGTTTTTGAGTCCTTGCCATGCTGATCGGAAGTTCCCTTGATTGAATTGTTCTTCAACCTTATGTTTATATTTTAGTTTTGCTAATTGTATGGCTTCTTTGTTAACCTCTTTTTCTCGATTCAGAGCCAGTAAAGAAGACCTTCTTCTTTTGGCTGAGGACTTCTTTGAGCTCCTTGGTTATGCAAGGCTTATTATTAGGGAAGATTGTGACTGTTCTGGAGGGGATAATGCTGTCTACACAGAAAGAGATGTATAAGGATATGGTGTCAACTTGTTCGTTGATATTGTTTGAGGGCATCAGAAGGTTGTTCCAGTCTGAATTTAAAACATCCCTGGAGAGCCAAGATACTGTCTTTGGTCCACTGCTTTTGAAGGCTTCACCAGGGGAGCAGTGGTTGAAGTTGCCCAGGATACATTTTGGTGTATCGGGGCAGATACTTTCCATTTTATTCAGTTTGTGATGTGTTCTGTGGCAGTGGTAGCAGTCGTTCTGAGATGAAGACCAGGATGAGAAACAGCTGTGGAAATTCCCTAGGGAGATATTAGGGGCAGCCAATAGTTCAAGCCATGAATGTGTAATGTCCTACAGTTGCTATTGTTTAACCAAGACTCCATGAATGCGAAAATAGAGTAAGTCCTGTATTCGTACAGGTGGTGGATGTTAAGTTGTAGCTCATCTAATGGATTACGGAGTGAGCGCACATTGGCTAAGATAACAGGGGGGAGCAGCCATTACAAACGAGTTTGTATTGATGGTGTGTTGATTGTTTATGCTGATGGTTGATGAGAATATGTAATCCATTGGTGGAAATAATCCTTCGTGAGCGGAGAAAATGCAACAGAAGTAATGTCTAGAGGAGTCATAGCGATGGGGATATTCCAGTAAGTTCGGAAGTTGGAGAAGTGACCACTGAGTTTGTGATTTTAGCGTTAGCATAGAAGCTAGTGCTAGTGAGTACGCTGGTTGCACAGCGGCAAGAGTGTGTTCACCAGAGTCAGGATTGTAGTGAATAGAACACTACCAGACCAAGAGAAAATCCAACAAAACACTAAAAACACAAAAAAGACAAAGATAAAAAGCTTGTTCTATGAGCCAGCCGGCCAACCACACATGTAGTGACCCAGAACAGGAAACCAGACTCACCTCATGCAGGGAATCTCCAACCCATTTATGAAAATCATCTTTTTGCTGGCCTCATTTGGAAATCCAATGTGTAGTCGACTGGTGAGCAAGTGCCCTTGTAAAAGTTTGTTGTAGATGTTACACTGAATCTGAATCTAAAGTGGCATGCTATCGTGATGGTATGTCCGTCAGAACATAAAGGAAAATGAACAGGTTGCCATTGCCATCTTCTTTATTAGAAGCCACATGTCCACAACAAGTAGTTCAGGGTGGCATCAGTAGTCCAGCTCACAACAGTTAGTTCTAGTTCAGATGATGCACAAGGTAAGCATTCCAATGGTCTATGCACTATAAATACAAGACATTTGTCTGATGGTAAAAGGATGTTGGATATTTGATGGTGGATGAAGGAAATGACAAAGGATGTCAAAGGATGTCACATAATGGTTGATTGGAAAGGATGGTTTTCTCTAACAAACAAATACAAAACAAGAAATTAATACAACCACAACCAAATCTAGTTAAACACAAAATACTTAGAAAACAATCAACCCCAATCAAGAAACACAATACACAAACTTACATATTAACACATCCAGATTGAAAACAAACCTCCTGCCTTCTAACATGTTTGGTGTGCACAATAAAAATAGCCTACTCTAGTCTTTTATACTCTAAGTCCCACCCTTTCCTGGAGCAAGACCTTCTGGGGTTTGGAGCAAAGACTTCTGGGATTCTGAGTTCCATTGATCCTCATCTGGAGTTTTTTTTTACATCCAATATGTACTTGCATATTGAAATAACAAAAAACAATTAGGCAGGACAAACATCAGATATGGAATTCAAAGGAATAAGACGTGCAATTGGTCTGACAGGTTTTGCCTTGTACACTTACTTCAGCCGTACGGACTTGTCCATCTGAACTCGGAATGCCATTTGTAATTTTTCCAATAGGCCACATACCTCTAGGCTGCTGAGGATCCATAACCAATACCACCGTTTGGTCTCCAAGGTTCTTCTTCAGTTGTCTCCATTTTTGTCAGAGTTGCAGAGTAGGGAGATATTCTCTGATGAAGCGACTCCAGAAATGGTCTGCCAGGATTTGGCTCTGTTGCCATCTTCTTCCTTTCAATATGTCAGTTTGTGCATAAATAGCTTGAGGTAAGGATGAGTCCTGCCGCCCCATGAGGAGAATATTTGTAGTGATAGGATCTGGATCTGAGATATCAGAAGATACATAGCCTAAAGTTTTAGAGTTCAACATGCCTTCTATTTCCACAAGTACCATTCTCAGTACCTCTTCGGTCACAGACTGGTTGCCTAGAATGGTTCGTAATGCTGCTTTAATCGATCGAATTTCTCTTTCCCAGGTTCCACCAAAATGTGGAGCATTAGGCGGGTTGAACTGAAAGCAAATTTGCTGTTTGTCTAATAATCTTTGAAAATCAGGACTGAGTGCTGTAAAGTCTTCTTTCAACTCTTTACTTCCACCTTTGAAGTTTGTCCCTTGGTCTGACCATATTTCATACGGACATCCTCTCCTGGCAATGAATCGTCTGAGTGCCATTAAGAAACTACCTGTGTCAAGGTTGTTAAGCAAATAAATGTGAATACACCTTGTGGTTTGGCATTTGGAAAGTATACCCCATCTCTTTTCTGTTTTACGACAGTACTTCACTATGAAAGGTCCAAAATAATCCATTCCTATTGACCAAAAGGGGGGGTTGCCAAACATGTAGTCGGGAGGTTGGCAAGTTTGCCATTTGAGGATTAACTTGTTTTGCTCGCCATCTTCTGCATTGTGTACAAGACCACTGATGTTTTCTTACTGCTTGTCGCCCACGTAGAATCCAGTAGTGTCTTCGAATTTTTGAAAATACTCTTTCTGGACCAGAGTGAAAAAGTTTCATCTTAATGCTTGATCAAAAGTCTAGTTAAATTATATTTAGGATCTAGCACTATTGGGTGTATTGCAACAAATTCAGCATTATTCCATTTTCTCAATCTGCCCCCTACTCTGATCACATGACATGGTCATCGTATTCTGGGGCCAACCCTGCAAGTCTGCTGGAATTAGCAATGGGTTGGTTAGTTGTTAAAGCCTTCATCTCATCAGTGAAACTTGTTGGGCTTGGGACAACAACATGATTTCTACTTGTTTTCTAGTCACATCTGTGCTTGACTGATTTAAGGACAGATGAGCATCTTCAACCAAATCATTCCAGTCCAGATACTTGGTCACATCAGGCAATAATGTAGAGCAGGCATTTCCTATAAGACCACAGAATTGCTTTCTCATTTCCGTTGTGTTGATAACGTCAGGACAAGGAGGGTTACATGGCCAGTCATCTTGGCATTTTTGGAGGAAAGCTGGGCCATTAGTCCATCTGGAAGGACTAGCTAGGGAAGATAAACTAAGACCTCTCGTTATGTCATCAGCAGGATTATTCTTTGAGTCTACATACCTCCAATGATCTGGGTTAGTGTGCTCTAGGATTTCTGTCAGACGATTGGTTACAAAGGGCTTGTAGCGACAAGATTCTGACTTTATCCATGTTAGGACCACTGTGGAATTGGACCAAAGGACTGTATGAAAGAGTCAGTTCCAACCATAAAAGTTTAGCTAACTGCATGCCTGAAACTGCAGCTAACAATTCCAAACGAGGGATTGTTAAGATTCTTAGGTGCCACTCTCGATCTTGCCATAAGAAAGGATATGTGAAAATCTTCTGAAGAATGTTGTACCCGAAGATATGCTACTGACCCATAAGTCTTTTCCGAAGCATCACAGAAGATATGCAGTTCACTTGCCTTGTCACCTGATCCATTCCATCTAGGAAGCTTTATTTTATACAAGTATGGTAATTCCTTTTCCCATCGTTCCCAGGCTTCCTGTAAGGCCTCAGGTAAGACTGGATCATCCCAATCCATTTTCTTTGACCACAATTGTTGGAGGATGACTTTAGCTCTGGTAGTAAAAGGACTGAGGTAGCCTAGAGGATCATACCGAGTGGCTAGTACTTTGTACACATTCCTCATTGTTAAGGTTTGATATCGCACAGGATGATACTTGTAGCCAAGGTTGTCTGATTTGCAGTCCCATGTCATGCCAAGTGTTCCTTCAAGTGTGTCCTCTGAATCCTGATCAAGAGATGGACTGTGCTATCAGCAAGAGCATCAATAGGAAGTTTTGCCTCAACTGAGGAGTCATTACTTGCCCAGTGGCAGATATCAAAACCACCTTCGGCCAGGACTTTTCATCTTCACAATGAGCTCTGTAGCTTGGGCCGAGTTCTGTAGGTATCTCAAACAGTTATCTACATAGAAGGACTTCAGGACTGAATCCACTATGTCTTTATCTGCTCTAGGGTGTGATTGGACATGTCTTTGAAGTGCTTGAAGTGGTCTTTGAAGGCATTGAAGTGGTCTGATCTCGCAGTCTGATCAGGGGCAGTCATGGCGTGTTGGTTAGGGAACTGGTCTTGTGACCGGAGGGTCATGGGTTCGATACCCAGACCTGAGGCCATGACTGAGGTGCCCCTGAGCAAGGCCCTTAACCCTCAATTGCTCACTTGTATAAAAATGAGATAAAAATGTAAGTCACTCTGGATAAAGGCGTCTGCCAAATGCCATAAATGTAAATGTAAATGTAAATCTCGCCATAGAAACCTGGTAAAAGGTCTATCTTTAGGAAGGAGTCTAACCTGGTGAAACATTGCCTTAATGTCTCCACTAATGGCAATGGGATGTTCACGAAATCTAAGGAGTACACCAATCAATGTGGGACCCAAAATAGGTCCTGGAAGGAGATGCTCATTAAGAATGTAATCATTACATGAAAAGGAAAAATTGAAAACAATCCAATGCTTTTGTGTTCAACAAGGTGGTGAGGTACATACCAGGATACAGTAGATTCTGTTTCTTGTTCCAAAGGGACTAAAGAAATGTATCCTGCCTCCATCAGCCTCTAGATTTCTTTCTTGTAAATCTCAATCAAGCTAGGTTTGTATTTCAACGTTTGCTCCGCTTTTTGAAGTAGAGAGAAGACTGCCCTTTTACCAGAGTTAACACCATCTTGACTGTCCTTCCAGAGTAGGGGAGTTGCGTAACGTTGTATGCCATTCACTTGCTCTATGATTGATTCTTCATCCAACATTGTTAGAGCCTTTTTGTCCTGTATAGATCGAGTTGCTTCCTTCTCATTCTGGTAAGGCAGGACATCAACTTGCCATAACCTTTCAACATTTTGCATGAGTTCTTTGGAGGTAGAAGTTAAAATAAACATGCACTTTGCTTTACCCTTGACTTTATGCAAGTAAGTTGGTCCTTGCAGAGTCCATCCTAATTTTGTATGGATGGCAACTGGAGTTCCAGGAGGTCCGGTCCACACCTTTTCTATAGCAGTTATGAGATGGGAATTATCTGCACCGATAAGCATCAATGGAGTAATGCAATCAAAGTCTGGTAGTGGTAAATCTGCCAAATGTTGGTAATATCGCTTGATATATTACATTGGATAGCTGTGTTCAGTTAATGCCAGTTGTGGAGATGTAAATGCACCCTTAATCATATACTGCTCAGAGGGTTTATGAGCTGGAGCAATGTTAAACGTTACGGATGAACCTTGAATTTGTTCAATACCTTGGTGAATGTTATGGAGTTCCAGAACTTCTGGTGTTCCTTCCAGTTGCAATGTCTCTGCAGCTTGAGATAAGATCATTGTGCGTTCAGAACCATCATCCAGGAGGGCATATGCTTGACAGGATTGACGTCTATAACTCAAGAAAACTTTCACCAACTTAAGTAGTACTTTGGGTGAATAACTGTGGATTTAGATAGAATACTTTGGATGAGGATTGATGAGGAGGAGGATCTCTTGGCTTCCTGTTCACTTGATGTAGAACTCCTAGGTGTGTTCCTTGACACTTTGGACAAGGTTTCTTAAGGACACAATCTTTAGCTTGATGGCGTCTTGCACATTTCCAACATAACCCATTGTTCCTAATCCACTCCTTGAGATCATTAGGACTTAACCGTTTGATTTTGGAGCAGTAAGTAAGACTGTGACCTTCGGTGCAATAGGGACAGCATTGGATACCTTTAACACTTTCCTGAACTTCAACTGGAGTTGTAGTATACTCTTTAGCATGTTGAAAACAGGACAAGGTAGGAGTTACATGTTTTATCTCCTGTTTATGTGGTCTCGAATATGAAGGTAACTTGGTAAGCTTGGATTCACTATTAGTAAAGACAGTAGTTACCAAGGCTTGGCATTGTGCTTCTCCTTGAAGCCAATCACTAAAGGCTACAAGGTTTTGTTGCACATGTGTAGAGCCGGAGTGGCTAATTGGGAGATTCGGGAAGATTCCCGATGGGCCGGTTCATGTCAACCTCTAGTTTGGGCCGGATTTGCGCATGAAACTCCCGGGCTGAAAAAGTGGCCCACTCCGGCCATGCACATGTGGGTGATGTAACCGAGCATATCGTGCATAATTTGCAATTTGATCTGTGGGCTCCAGATTTACTTAGGAGCTATTGGACGTGAGATGAGCAGGAAAGCTCTGCTGTACCAGCTCTATGACCTAAGGACTGCAACATACCCACTAAAGATCTCACTCTCAGAGCAAAGGCATAAAAACTTTTTGAATCTCCTGGTAGCACTTTAGGCAGCTGCAAAATGGATGATATCTCAATCAATCAATCAATCAATCAATCAAATTTTATTTATATAGCGCTTTTTACAACAGTTGTTGTCACAAAGCAGCTTTACAAGTGCCGAGTCCTAGCCCCCAGTGAGCAAGCCAAGGGTGACAGTGGCAAGGAAAAACTCCCTAGTTTTTGCATGAGGAAGAAACCTTGAGAGGAACCAAGACTCAGGGGGGGAACCCATGAATTGTGCTCCTGGTTGGTGGACAGGTGGAAGGCCATAAGGATTAGGTAAAATACTATACGGATTTGCTGAACTAGACTGAAATTGGGCTACTGCCAAAGCTGGAGGCACACTAGGTTGTGTCACCAATTGAGATACAGAGCCATGCTGGGTAACAGGCAGATGAGACGCATAACTTGCTTGAGGTTGAGGAACAGACTGAGACAATGAAGCAAACTGAGAAACAGAATGAGACAGCATAATAGGTTGGGAGGTAGCTACAGGATTACGAGACACAGAGCTAGCCTCAGGAGGAGGATGAAATACATCTAACCTAGGAGGGGCTGAACAAGAGCTTCTAGCTTTTGGCTGAGACTGGTGACTGGTCTCTGTAACTTTAAGACAACTGTGTGGTCGTACTCTACCAGTCGCTCCATCTTCATCTGATGCTGATCCTTCATCATGAGAACTAGAAGACTGGGAATCAAGATCTGAATGTGCTGCATCAGAATCTCAAATATGATTACACATGAATTCCATCTTATCCACTAAATATTGAACAGTTTCTTTAAGGCTTTGTACTTCTTGCAGTACCTGAGTGTTAGAATACTGAGAGTGTAAAGGAGGAGGTAGAGAAGGTAGTTTCGAGGAATCTAAATGAAATCTCTTTTGATGTCCAGATACAGGATGTGTAGCAGAAGGTCTTGGAGGCGGTAGGGTGACCTCACACTGAGGTTGTGAAGGAAGTTTAGTACATAAGGCATCCATGCACGGTTTCTCCCTAGAGCCATGTTTGGGGCAAGTAGCAGATGGCCTCAAAGATACTGAGCTTGATTGCCTTGTCTGTTCAGGTCTCACAGAATCCATATGATATTGTTCAAGGTAACTGGGAGGTTTCTTCTGTCGTGTGGACCGTCTGTTCACTGTTCATAACATCTCCCGGGTTTCGGCACCATGTAAAAGTTTGTTGTAGATGTTACACTGAATCTGAATCTAAAGTGGCATGCTATCGTGATGGTATGTCCGTCAGAACATAAAGGAAAATGAACAGGTTGCCATTGCCATCTTCTTTATTAGAAGCCACATGTCCACAACAAGTAGTTCAGGGTGGCATCAGTAGTCCAGCTCACAACAATTAGTTCTAGTTCAGATGATGCACAAGGTAAGCATTCCAATGGTCTATGCACTATAAATACAAGACATTTGTCTGATGGTAAAAGGATGGTGGATATTTGATGGTGGATGAAAGAAATGACAAAGGGTGTCAAAGGATGTCAAATAATGATTGGTTGGAAAGGATGGTTTTCTCTAACGTACAAATACAAAACAAGAAATTAATACAACCACAACCAAATCTAGTTAAACACAAAATACTTAGAAAACAATCAACCCCAATCAAGAAACACAATACACAAACTTACATATTAACACATCCAGAATGAGTACAAACCTCCTGCCTTCTAACATGTTTGGTGTGCACAATAAAAATAGCCTACTCTTGTCTTTTATGCTCTAAGTCCCAGCCCTTTCCTGGAGCAAGACCTTCCGGTGTTTGGAGCAAAGACTTCTGGGATTCTGAGTTCCATTGATCCTCTTCTGGAGTTTTTTACAGCCCTGTTTGAGGCATAACAGGTGTAACAAACCACCTTCAGTTGCTTTATGAAGATGGGTTAGTAGAGTTTCAGTGGGGAAATCACCCATGGGGAATCACATGGGGAAGTACAGTTTGCATTGTACAACAAATCCCTTGCAGCTCTCCAGCTCTCCAAAACCATACGTTCGCCCCCCCGTCAACAACTTACACTCGATCCCCCCCCCCAAGTTCAAATCTCACTCCATGTTCAAAAGTTGGCAACCCTGCAATGTTGGTTTGCTAGTTAGCGCTCAACATTAACATTAGAGTATATATAAATACAGGGTGTGTCAAAAGTAAGGAAATACCCCTATAGTCATCTTCATGGAGTATATTAATTGAATATCAAGTGTTTACTTACTTTGAGACACTTTAGACAAAAAAGTTGAGTTTCTCATGATTTTTCATGATCTGGGTTGTATTGCAAAGTCCCAAGATGCACCGTTTCCCCCATCCAGGTTTGGGAGAGTAACGACAAGCTGCCTGGCAATGTGGGGCCAAATTGTAGTATTTGTTAGTATATTTAGCTAAACAGTATGCTAAACAGTAGGGGTAGAAACCTGTGAGCTATATATCTAATCACGATCTAATCACGGTCAGTGACTCTGTCCATTAATCCTGCCTTTTCCAGTCATTGGTAGGGTTGTCATGTCAGCCACACACACACACACACATATTATATATATATATATATATATATATATATATATATATATATATATATATATATATATATATATATATATATATATGATGGGATGCAGTACATCACAAGGATAGCTCTGTTCGCGTACTGGAATATTTTCGGAAGTAGTATGTCATCCAGGGATGTTTCGCAATACTGGAAAAATTATTTTTAATGACCTAGAGATGTTTTGTAAAGAAGAATGGTCTAAAATACCTTCAGCCACAATCCAGACTCTCATTAAAAGCTATAGGAAGTGTTTAGAGGCTGTTAATTCTGCGAAAGGAGGATCTACTCAATATTGAGTTAAGGTTTTTTTTGGTGCCCAAACTCATGCCTATTTTTGTTTAGACAATTATTGCACACTTTGTGTAAATCATATAAACTTCATTTCACTTCTCAAATATCACTGTGTTTGGCCCCTATAAGATATATTTAACTGAATTTTTAAATCCAAACATGAATGAATGAAATGAAAAGCAATGAAAGTAAGTAATGAAATGTGCCATATTTGTCAATTGTGATTTTTCACCGCAATCGAAATTTGTCCTCCGCATTTTCCCATCTGTGCAATTAGAACACACACACAAACACACACTAGTGATTACTAGGGGCTGTGGTGCACACATGCCCAGAGCGGTGGGCAGCCCTAGAAAGTGCAGTAGTGCGATTGTAGACATGTGCTACAGTAAAGTGACAGTGGGGTATAAATATGGAGCAGTAAGGTGCAGGTTATTCCTGAGGAAAGAGTGCATTATCATCCTGTTCATCATCCTGTCTACCCTGCAACATGTTAACTGTTACCAATAGGAACAAACTTATACGCATCACTCACACTGCATCCAAGATAATAGACCTACCCACACCCAAGGTACCAGACCAGAACAGCAAATCCACCAGAAACAGAGCACATATGATTGCACATGACCCTAGCCATCCCCTCAGCTGCCACTTCATTCTGCTCCCATCAGGGTGTAGATAGAGGGCTTTGGCGTGGAAACGGGCACGGTTTGGGAAAAGTTTTGTGCCCTCCGCGATAGCTGCTCTGAATGTAAGCACACGGTGGGGATTGTCCAATTGACGGTCTGTGGAACGCTTCCCCTAGTCCTCTGTGACATCTGCTGGACTGCCTATGTGATCTGCTCTGTCTGATGTGTATGTGTTTTATATATGTATTTATGTTTGGTGGGGAGAGGGGAGGGGAGGGTATGTGTTAAGTATACCTATGTATGTATCTATGTTGATGAGGCTTTGTACTGATGGTGAAAACAAATTTCCCCTGTGGACAATAAAGACTATCTATCTATCTGATATACGGCACCGCCTTCAGGATACAATGTTTGAACCACTGGATGCACATGGTCCTCCAGAATGGTTTGGTAGTCCTTGGCAGTGATGCACCAATCTAGCACAAGTATTGGGCCAAGGGAATGCCATAATATGGCAGCCCAAACCATCACTGATCCACCCCCATGATTCAATCTGGGCATGCAACATGGGTACTTCACTCTGGGTACGCTTCTTTGGTGCTTCTCCACACCCTAACTCTCCTAGAAATAAACTGAGAAATCTTCAATGGCAGGGAAGAGTACACTAATGCTGGGAGGCATGAAGAACGACAAGATTGAATTTCTAGTTGAACCCAATCCGCATCTGGTTAATGAAGCCAGTAAAGTATTTTTTGGATATTGGTCACCCAATCCAGTTCCCAAACTTTTTTCTGCCGTGCCCCCCTTTAGTAGATGAGAATATTTTTGCGCCCCCCCATATTGACAAGGGATGCACCGATTCACGTTTTTCACTTCCCATACCGATTCAGATATCTGAGGCTTAGTATTGGACGATGCTGATCCGATACCAATCTGATAGAGTAAAACTGTGCTGAATCGACTTAAAACATTTTTTTTTAAACACAGACATACTGAATTACAAGTATTGAAAACTCTATACCAGTATAGCACACTTAAACACACATAAAAACATGTAAAAACAACACAACTTGCATTTGTTCAGTCAGTGCAATTATGAATATAACATTGAATGTAAAATAAATAATACCTGAACCTGAAACTTACAAAAACAATAGGTTCACAACTTTGGTCAAACATGAAAAAATAAACTGCAAGAAACCTTTTAAATGGTTCAAGAATTCTAAATATAATTTTAAATAAATAAGGAGATGAAATAAGAGAAACAGCAATTCATATGCGGCTAGTTTGCAAGCGCAGACATCACGCAGATCACAAAACATGTAACGGCCAGAAATATGTGTACTGTCTCTTTAAGGGAACGAGTTGAGTGCGCGTATGGAATATTGTTGTTTTTTTAGCTTTAGACCGACTCAGACCACTGCTCTTTATTTGATCTTTATTTCATTTCTGTAAGTAACGCATTCAATGAGCTTTGGACAACTCTCTAGTTCTCTAGTTTGGTCAACCAGCAAATAAACGGACTAAGTGGAATACCACCAGCGCGGGTATTAAGGTTGAACTAACTCCGAAAAGCAAGCAATACAAGCATAGAATTAGACTGAGTAGATCTGTTTTTATGGATCGGTCACATTGTCACCGATACCCGATCTAGAAATTTTTCAGATATTAATATCGGAATCGGTACATCCCTAATATTGACACATGTGCACATGTTTTACTTCCAAGCTCCGCGCTCCCCCTGCAATAGCTTCAATAGCCCCCCACTTTGGGAACCACTCTTATAGTCAATACGGAATCTAATTGGCAGCCAGTGTAATGACGATAGTACGGGACTAATGTGATCAAACTTTTTAGTTTTTGTTAAAACTCGTGCTGCTGCGTTCTGAACCAGCTGGAGTTTGTTTATCGATTTACCAGAACATCCAGCTAGGAGACTGTTGCAATAATCTAAACGAGAGGATATGAATGCATGGATTAGTTTTTCTGCATCACTAGTATTTAATATGTTTCTAATTTTGGCAATGTTGCGCAAGTGAAAGAACGCTACCCTAGTTATATTATTAATATGTGTATCGACCGAGAGATCTGGGTCTATTGTGACGCCCAAGTTCTTTACCTCTGCGCTGGGGGTTATAGTAAAAGAATGTAGATTCAATGCTACATTATGTATCTTGTCTCTCGCAGCCCTAGACCCAACCTATTATTAATTCTGTTTTATCTGGATTTAGTGCTAGAAAGTTACACGCCATCCAATGTTTTATCTCTTCTACACATTTCTCAATTTTACTGTTTGCGCCTAAATCATCGGGTTTTGCAGATAAATATAGCTGAGTGTCGTCTGCGTAGGAATGGAAACTGATGTCGTGCTTATGCATAATCTCGCCTAAGGGTAACATGTACAGTGTGAATAAAAGTGGTCCTAGGACTGTCCCTTGTGGGACACCATATTTAACCTGCACAGATTTAGAGGTTTTATTATTAACACTTACACATTGGAAGCGGTCAGTCAAATATGATCTAAACCAGGAGAGTGCGACTCCTTTAATACCTACTGTGTTTTCTAGTCTATCCAGCAAAATGTTGTGGTCTACAGTATCAAAAGCTGCACTAAGATCTAACAGTATAAGGAACGAGACGAGCCCATTATCAGCCGATATTAGTAAATCATTCACTACCCTGAGTAAAGCTGTTTCAGTGCTGTGGTTTGGTCTAAATCCTGATTGGAACTTTTCATGGATACTATTTGATTGGAGATAATGGTTTAACTGATTGGAAACTGCTTTTTCTAGAGTTTTAGAGATAAATGGGAGATTAGAAATGGGTCTATAGTTGGCTAGAATCTGCGGATCAAGATTCTGTTTTTTAATCAAGGGTCTAATTACGGCGCATTTTAATTGTTTGGGCATGTAACCTAGGTTAAGGGAGGAGTTAATCATATTAAGTAAGGGCCCTGCAATGGCTGGGAGTAGGTCTTTAAATAGACGGGTTGGAACTGGGTCGAATATACATGATGTAGGCTTAGATGAATTAATCAGTGTTGTGAGCTCTTTTTGCGATATAGGATCGAAGACATTTAGCTCAGTAATATTTTTGGCTGCATAGTTACTAATAACTAAACTACTGGAGTTGGATTGGAGGTTAGGCTGCGATGTATTATGACTCTGTAGTCGGATATTATCTATTTTATTATTTAAAAAGTTTAAAGGGGGCGCTAGCGAGCAGGCAATGGCGTAGGTTGGGTTTTCTTATGCTCCGCTAAATTTTTCTTAATAAATATAGTATGTGGCGTTTGTTTTCTAAAACAAAGTCATAGGTTAATTGTACGAATGTATGCTTATTATACTCGTTTGCTTTTCGGGGGAATTCAGCGAGTAAATGGCCAAGAATCTACGTCAATTCACGTACACAGGCAAGAACATCGCCAACAGGCCTAACGCCTCGGGCAAAATTCAAGCGACATCCAGAGAGAAATCACCGGAGATGGCGGAGATGAAAGCAGAGATTCTCTCATCCTTGAAGGAGGACATCACCACTCTACTAAGATTTGAGCTGAGAAGTGTATTTGCGGACGAATTTGCAGGAATGAAGTCTGAGCTACGGGCTTTTAAAGAAGAAGTGATAAGCAGTGTGGCTGCGCTTCGGGTGGACATGCATAGTATGAAACAGACGGTCACAGAAATGGAGCGTGGCCTCTCCACGTGCTCAGATGATATTACTGCGCTGCAAACAACCGTGAACATGCTCAACAAAGAAATGGTCGGTCTGCAGGAGAAATGTGTCGACCTGGAAGGGCGAATGAGGAGGTCGAATATCTGCATTCTAAATGTGGCGGAGGGTGCTGGCTCGAGTTCCCCTGCCGCGGTTTCAAAGTTGCTGAAGGAGGCCTTGCGATTGGAGAAGGAGGTTGTAGTGGACAGGTCGCATCGCACTCTGCAGCCAAGACGAGAGGGCGGTAAACCTCATGCTTGTGGCCAAACTCCACTATTATCAGGACTGTGTGGACATCCTTCGTCGAGCCAGAGAGGCTGGCTCTCTGCAGTTTACCAAGATTTTCATCTTTCCTGATTACCCACCCAGTGTAGCCCGTGCCAGGTCAGCATTTAACGATGTCAAGAACATTCTCCGTGGGCAGAAAGGTACTCGTTTTGGCATTTTCTATCCAGCCAGGCTCCGCATTACGCATAACGGATCTGAGAAAGAGTTCTGAGACCCAGCGGAGGCAATGATGTACGTGAAGGCCAACATTATACAGACTGAGTAACATTAGATAGCTACGGCCGAGATGCCACTCCACCTGTGAGTAACCAAAGATCTTACTTTAGGACTGATTACTTGGACATTTAAAAAAAGCTAAAAAGGTCCCCAACGAATCAGATGAGTAGACTCTGTGTTTCACATAACCCTCTGTCTTAAGTTTATCCGATCTATCAGCCACATCTCCATTTATTCATTTATTTTTTCTTAGTGTAAGCGGAGCAGCGTCGTCACTAGTTCTCCTCAATGAGCACATTATTGTGCGTGTTTTGCTGCATAGGGGTTTTAGAGCACCTTGTTCAGTTAGGTGACATGGGTTGGGAATCACCTGCACCATTCTTTATTGTTATTGTTTGTTTAAGGTAGGCTGAGTTATTAGAGATCTTTGTGGTGTATTTTTATCAGTACTGTACTGCATTCATGACTAATATATGGCAGACACATCTCCAGTAGGTAAAATGACAGGTCGCCAGGTAAAATTTGTAAGCTGGAATGTAAAATCCTTGAATCACCCGGTAAAATGTAGCAAAGTTTTCTCACATTTGAAGCGGATTGGAACAGGAATTGCTTTTCTTCAAGAGACTCACCTTCGGTCCTGTGACAATTTTAGGTTAAGGGCGAAATGGGTGGGACAGGCTTATCATTCCAAATTTAACTCAAAATTTACATTTACATTTACATTTATGGCATTTAGCAGACTCAAAAATCAAGTGGAGCTGCGATAATTGTTAGCAAATCAGTCCCATTTACTATGTCTAGTGTGGAGGCTGACCCAGCAGGCAGATATATATTAATAACAGGTAGATTATATCATATTCCAGTGATACTTCTCAACGTGTACACACCAAACTAGGATGATAACACATTTTTTACTGCTCTTTTCAACCGTCTGCCTAATATGGACACGCACCATCTTATTATGGGAGGAGACATGAACTGCACCATGTCATATTTAGATCGTAGTTCATCCTCAGCTTATTCCCTCTCAAAGTCGGCTCAGGCAATTAAAGTTTTCCTAGACACTTACAAAATCATTGACATATGGCGCTTCCACAATCCAACTGCTAGGGTCTATTCCTTCTTCTCACAGGTACACAAAACATACTCCCGGATAGATTATGTGTTTCTGGACAAGCGTCTTCTACCCTTAGTTATTGGCTGTGATTATCGGGCCATTGTCATATCGGACCACGCCCCAGTGGTGATGGATTTGAAAATACCTATAGCACATAAAGAATACCGACCTTGGCGCCTAAACACGCTGTTATTGGCCGATCAAGATTTTGTGAAATCCATTTCGAACGACATACGTCTCTTTTTAATACATAACACAACCCCAGGAATGTCCCCCTCAGTCATTTGGGAAGCAATGAAGGCATACTTAAGAGGACAGATAATATCCTATGCATCCTTTTTAAGAAAAAATCAAACGAGACGACTGGATGAATTACCAAAAGATATTTTGGAACTAGATGCTATAATGGCCCGATCTCCATCACCTGAGGTATACAAAAAGAGGGTGCTGGCACAGACAGAATATAATCTTCTATTCACAAAACATGCTGAGAATATGATAAACAAAACTAATTGTAGGACATATGAACATGGTGAGAGAACGGGGAAGATACTGGCCCAACAGTTGCGTCTGTAACGAGGCTCGCGCCCCGGAGCGAGAAGACGGACACAATCGCTGAGAAGAGCGAGATTTATTGCAGGGCATTCCATAATCGTCGTCACTAAGCCAGGCAGGGTCAATAACAGGAGGGCAGTCCGAGTAACACGCAAACACCGGCATACTGAACACGAGGAGACACAACCAGGGAGGGAGACACAGAGCACAAGGAATAAACGGGCAAAAATACAAAACACGAAAGAACGGGGTCAGGTACACGAACTAACAGCGCACGATAATCAAAGAATCACAATACCAGACAACGGACAAGGGAGACTCAGGGGCTTAAATACAATGAACTGAAAACGAGGGACAGGTGTGAACGATAATACAGGGGCATGGTAACAAACGAGGAATCACGAAGACAAACGAGCTGGGCGGGATAAACAAGCAGGGAACACAGACATGAGGGAACCCAGAGTGACAGCTACGAGAGGGAGCTTTGCCCTACGTGACAGAACCCCCCCTCAAAGCGTGCCACTCCGGGGCACGCAAGGGCAGACAGGACAGGAACAGCGGACACAGGACAGACCGGAGGGACAGACAGGGGGAAAGCAGGGCATGGAGACCGGGGCACGGCAGGGACAGGGGGACCAGAGACGGGCCAGGAGCCGGGCCGGGGAACGGCCACACAGGCAGGGACCGGGCGAGGCACGGGAGGAGGACTGGACAGGACAGGACTGGGGACAGACACGGGAGTCGGGCCAGGGGACAGGGCAGAGGAGAACACGGAGGCAAAGACAGCGTGGACGACAGAGACCGGGACAGGAACAAAGTGGGCCAAAACTTGGGGCACTGACACGGGGACAGGGACGGAGACGACACCACCGGAAACAGACACGGGAACAGGAACACAGACCTTGACAGACATAACCACGGGGACAGGGACCAAAACAAAACCAGGGATAGGACCTGGGAGCAAGGGGAACACGGGCAACGGAACATAGGAGGCACAGGGCGGAGCAGGGGGAACACAAAGTCCATGCCCAACAGGGGGCAGCACAGTCTCAAGGGCAACAGGCGGGGACCGCTGGCGTGCAGCGGGGACAGGCGGGGTCCGCTGGCGGGCAGCGGGGACAGGCGGGGTCCGCTGGCGGGCAGCGGGGACAGGAGCCGGCAGGCGGGCAGCGGGGACAGGAGCCGGCAGGCGGGGACAGGAGCCGGCAGGCGGGCAGCGGGGACAGGAGCCGGCAGGCGGGCAGCGGGAACAGGAGCCGGCATGGACGACCCCTCCTGGGTCGCGGAGACAGGAGCCGGCGTGGATGAGACGCCCTCGGGGGGTGGAACCACCGGGCTGACATCCTCGGGGGGCGGTACCACCACCGGGCTGGCCGCGCTGACGTCCTCGGGGGGCGGAGTCGCCGCGCTGACGTCCTCGGGGGGCGGAGTCGCTGCGCTGACGTCCTCGGGGGGTGGAGTCGCCGCACTGACGTCCTCGGGGGGCGGAGTCGCCGCACTGACGTCCTCGGGGGGCGTGTCCGCCTTACTGACGTCCTCGGGGGGCGTGTCCGCCTTACTGACGTCCTCGGGGGGCGTGTCCGCCTTACTGACGTCATCGGGGGGCGTGTCCGCCTTACTGACGTCATCGGGGGGCCGAGCCGGCCACTCCTGGGTTGAGTGGCTAGTACTCCCCCCCAAAAAATTCTTGGGGGGCCTTCGGGGAGCGGCTTCCGGGAGGACGATCTTTTTGTGGATGGCAGTTTCGGAACATTTGAACAGCTTAGAACGAGGGAAGCCGCCTGGCCACGTCCAGGACACGAGCGCCTGGAAAACAGGACACAGTGGGGGTTCTTTTTGCGCCTGGCAGGCTAATCTTTACGTGTCGTGTTATCGAGTCGCCGATAACAAGGATACCGCCCTTATTCTTCTTCGGTGCCAGCGCTGGTGAGGGTGGTGTCGGACACAGGGGTGAGGGCGAGGCGGAGGACCCGGAGCTGAGCACCTCGAACGAGTTAGCAGAGGAGAAGTCCGGCTGAGGTAGGGGTGACAACGTCGGCTGCCTTCCACGTCCTCGCTGGCGCTCCCAGCCTGGTGCCCGGGTCAAGATGGCGGTTGCATTTAGCCGCCTTGACGAGGGAGTGGAGACGGCCGAGTAGGCAGCGTCGCGGGCGGCCTCGAGCCTGGTCTTCTCCTGGGTGAGCTCTGCTTGCTTCTCCAGAAGACGTTGGATCTGCCGACCCAACCTGTCCAGCTCTGAGCCGAGCTTGACGAGAACTCGTTCCTCAGCGGTAGCCATGAAAAACAGGGGAGACGAAACAGAGGGAGAAAGAAAGAAACAGGGGGAGAAAACAGAGGGAGAAAGAAAGAAACGGGGAGAAAACAGAAACGAAATAAAATAATTAGATGTCGGTAAGTGTATTATACTGATTTAGAATTGTAGTGTTTAATGTAAGTGTATTAGGCTATATTATTAGTGTATTAGCTATGCTAATGTGATACGTGAATCAGCGTTTGCGTGCGAGCGTGCTGCCGTGCGCCGGTGAAACTGGAAACAGGAGTGTCGTCACAGGAAACAGGAACTCAACAGGAACAAACACATGTGTCCAATGAAACCAATGAAAATATAATCATAAATATATATTTATCTTTACATTATAGACTGTACAGTATTTGTGCACCGATATATCTTGTAAATATCATCTTGGTTAAAGCTCTACAATGACTGAACATTTAACTGACAATAATTTTTGTATTCCTCATACAGCATTTTATTTTAGGTGTTGTGTTTTAGAATATAAATGGGCAATAGCATTAAGGATGGAACAGAATGCGGGGAAAGCAGAACAGGACGCGAGCTACTTCACAGCCTGCTAGCCATGTTTTCCCTTCATACCAGTTTCGCCAAAATCCCCGGTTATATTCTTTTCCTCCCTTTGTGGACATTTTACTTGTTTGATGTTTAAATTTGGTCTCAGTGGCCCTAATTCCTTAGTTGCTAGTTTATCTTGATTATTACGATGACAGAATGGCTCTTCTTTTAATGAAACGACTGAGTTGTTGTGAGTTGAAGGAACGCTGGCCGTGTTGAGCAGATTATTTTCCCTACGTTACGTCTGACGTAAGCACGTAAGGGCAAGCCCTCCCGGAACCCATAGACATTGCATTGCAGCGCCTACACTTTAGAAAAAAAACATTTAACATGAGAGTCTACGAGAGCAGTTGGGGCGATTTTCAGTTAGACTCAAATCGCCACAAAAGGGGCGGTACTACAGGGAATGCACCTCAACGCTGATTGGACAATGGCATTCAGAGGCAAGAGACGCTGTCCAGAACAGGTATAGCTAATTAAATACCGTGATAGAATGTGAGAAAAAAAAACGTCCTTTTCGTCCTTTCGTGGTGCGTCGCCCAATCACCCTAATGAACAAATCGCCCCTGGTTTAACATTATATTGTTTTTAGTTGTTCAGGTCTTAAAGCCACAAATTGATGTTGGGGGATATGTTTCTGTTTTGTGCTGGATGAATCAGAATTATAGTAGTACTGTATATGGCACTAAAGTATATAGATACTGCTTGTCCAATATATTTTGGAACTTTGGCTCACAAGAATAGACTTGGGTAATACTGTAAAGGGAATTCTGTATTTTGTTAGTCCTGCATTTGTGGAGCTTTTATGTGAGCTTTTCTTTTCAGGTCAGTGTCAAAATCTGTCTTTCAGAGAGGGGTGAGTTATGCCATGCACCTCGGACCATAAAACACCTGAACTGACTGTATCAAATTTTGCACTTAAATGAAATATCTTAATTATTTTCATGACACACTAGCAGGTTTACCTGTAGCAGAAGTGGTAGGCTAGGTCTAATGACATCTGCTGTATTTAAGTAGTTTAGCCTAATGGAGTGGTGTCTGTAATATCATTGCATTGATCCCAAAAGCCACTTATTCAGTGAGAATTATCTGTGTGCTAGTGAATGTAGTTCAGTTGGAGACACTGATTTAGAGCTGTTTGACCGCAACATGTTTTTATAAAGATACCACTACATGACTGCATATGACTAAATCAATAGAATTTTTAAATATTCTGAATGCAGAAAGCTTACATTTATACATTGATAGATATTCAGGCAGTTCATATTTTTGCTTGCAGATCACCTCAGCCTTTATATCTCAAGGCAAACTCATATAAAATTTACAAAGATCACAGGACCATACAACCAGGTGTGCCTTATCTAAGGGCAAATCACAGCTGTTAAAATACAAAACAGTCATACAACATAATCAACATCCATAACATCCATATTTCCACAACACTTTTATTCATAAAAGCATTGTTAATGTCTGTTATAGCAGAGTCCAAAAATATCTAGTTACATTCAAGTTTATGCTTTCTCAAAGATATTTGTGTAGCCTGTGTTCTGATGTTCTATGTGATGCTTTATCTCTATTTCTCTCTCATACACACACACACACACACATTAACTTTCCCACTTTCCCTTTAATTAGCATTACTCATCACTTCTATATATCAACACACTCAAATTATGTTAGGCCTCTTGACTAAATCATAAGGTAGCAAACTGCGTATGTGTGTGAATTTGTCAGTCAGAGTGAAAATGACTCACATCTGCTGAGATGACAGAGTGAGAATGTGGAGAAGGACAGAGAGGCAAAGACTGTGACTGTGCATATATGCAAAAGAGAGTAAGATACAATGTGGTGTTCTGTTTAAATAGTGACATGGCCAAGGAGAGAACAAAGATAAAACATGGTTGGGTACATGTGTTAGCTGACTAGTGCTCTGTCCTGGGACACCAGGAATAGATGGCATGTGGTTTCATACCACAGTGTATTAAGTATTGCTTATTAGCTGGTGTCATGTCATCATTTGAGAGGAAAGTAAAACATGAAATATAACACAAGAAAAGTAATGAAAACAAGATTTTCTTGGATGGTGTTAATAGTCTGCTGTGTAAGTATACTGTTGTTACATGATCTCTTTACAGACAAAATAAGATAAAGCCCTGAACCAGCAGGGAGATAATACCCACATTGTTGCTTGTAGTAGTATATTTCCAGTCCATTTCAAATATTTATTGGAAGCATCCCATGGGTTAAAGTTCTCCGTCACCACGACGGATTTCCGTCATTTGAATTTTTTGGGGAAAAAAATCCATCAAATCATAATAAACCACACGTGTGCGTGTGCTATCTGTTTTGAGGCCGAAATATGATCCTCTCACTGGCGCTCATCAGCGCTGGATGGATGACGGCGGTGTCATTTGATTGACTTGCGGGTCACCCCTTCTGATTTTCTGACATTACGTAAAAAAGTTACCTCCCTCCTGCCTTAAGTCCAGTTTGTTTTGTGTTTTCTGAAACCCTTAAATGGTGAGCACAATAAAGTCAGAAGCAGTTGGGTTAGATAATAAAGTACAATGATTTATTTTAACAAAGCATGGATTAACCCTGAGATCTCCGTTACAAACACGCCAGGTGTCTGTCACAGAGAGAGCTAATTCCCCATTCCGAACTCTCATCTTTTATACTTTTAATCATCAATACACACGGTGTCCACGAGGTGAACACGAGGTGATCAACCAAATGTTATTGGACAATACATGAAATAATTAACGCTGATTTGACAGATGCATATGACGCATGTCCCCTCCACGCTCAGCATCCTCGTGATGTCATGACAGACTGAGTGTCGCCGTAGTCCCTTCCAAGTAGAGATTTGGCATCTCCAGCGAGGTCAGTTTTGGATCACCAGAGGAACATCAGATTAGGCCTCAGCCGAGGCCATCCAGAGCACACGCACACACATCTGGGGCCTACTGAAGTCACGAGAATGGCTTCAGTGGCATAATTAACACACATATATGTAAAACCCTACTTCTAACGTGTTTAATGTATACTAAGAAAGCCTGACATAAATGGAAATCATCAAATTTCCACCACAGTTTTCAACTTGTTTGGTTGTGCCGAAGACATTGCTCCGATATAAACATCATACAGGCGGTCCCCGGGTTACGAGGTTCCCGAGTTACGATTTTTCATGGTTACTACTATATTATTCTTTGTTAGTATATGTACGGATGCGGACACAGGAGTGAAGTAATGGTTGATGTTTACTCGAACCTAGCATTCATCATTACCTGTACAGCACAACTGAGCCCCGAGCCCCTTTTTAGAACACTATAAGTAAACTCCCTGAGTGGGTTACTAAAGAGGTAGGGTTCCACCTGGTGGACATTTTATGCCCATAAGCTATTACAGCCCTTAAGCCCTTAAGCTATTACTTTTCCCTTCTTCATAACGCACAAATTACTGAATTCTTCTGTAACCTTACCAAACAAACCACATTTACTGGTTTGTAGTGACACTAAGTATAGTATACCAACTATAGTATAACACCAGTTACGAAGAATTACCATAACCAAGTTACAACCATTACAATTGTCTTTCTTTTTTCTTTTCTTTTTTTTATTAAATAAGGCAGTGATCCACCTACACCCTCTTTTTGTGTGTGTGTGTGTGTATATATGTTATTATTATTAGTCCACATAATCCTTCAGGTAAGCAGGTTTAGACACAGTCCTTTGGGACCGTCGAACAGGCGCAGCTGATTGTTGGGGTGGCGTTTCGTTTACTGCAACTGGGGATGGAATGCTGGTGGTGTTGTGTTGTCTTGCAGAGGTCCCTCTGGAATACAGAGGGCTTCGCGATGACAGCAGCAGGGTCAGGGATTGACACAGGCACTGTGGGTGGTTCTGAGGTTTCGGGTTCTTTGAAACCTCTTTCCACAGGCCTTTCCAGAGTCCGGTCCACATGCCTGCACACAACAGTTTCATCTACTAACATGACCTTGTAAGACACTGGTCCTGTGACTTTGGTGACGAAACCGGGAATCCATTTAGGCCCATAACTGAAGTTGCGTGTGATTACTGTGTCACCTACTTGAAAACTTCTCTCTTGTCTGTGCTTGTCATGATATTTCTTTTGACTGTACTGTTTTTGCTCCACTTTGGCTCTGAGATCTGGATGTCCTATATTTAATGTGGACCGTAATTGTTTGCCTTGCAACATTTCAGCAGGTGACCGCCCTGTGGTGGACTGCGGTGTTATGCGGTAACTAAACAGCACTCGCAACATCTTGGTGTGGATGGTGCCCTCACCTGCTTTCTTCATCATGGACTTGAATGTCTGGTCTGCCCTTTCTGCACAGCTGGTCGAGGAAGGCTTGTATGGAGCTGAGGTGTTCCATTTTTACTGAGGAACTGCTGGAACTCTGCACCGACAAAGCATGAGCCAGTGTCTGACACGATCATCTCAGGTAATCTTTGGTTGCTGAAACTCTTCCGTAGACATTCAATTGTGTTGGCTGAGGTTGCTGAGTGTACTGGGTAAGCGTCCATCCATTTAGAGTATGCATCCATCACGATCAAGAACATGTGACCCATAAAAAGTCCTGCATAATCGATGTGTAACCTTTGCCATGGTTTGCTGTGCCACTCCCACGGGTGAAGTGTTGCTGAAGCTGGTACGTTGCGATGTTCTTGGCAAGTGCTACATCTCTTCACTACTACTTCTATGTCAGCATCTAACTTTGGCCACCAGAAGTAGCTACAGGCTAAGTCCTTCATTCTGGTGATGCCAGGGTGACCATGGTGTAATTGGCCTAGAAGTGCATCACAACCTGGTGGAGGTACTACCACCCGTGACCCCCACAACACACAACCATCTTGCACACTTAACTCCGTCTTCCTCACGGCATAAGGCTGGAACGCTGGGTATGTGTTTTGCGCTTGCCAACCCTGCTGGATGAACTGGTACACTCATGACAGCACAGGGTCTTTGCGTGTCTGGCTGACACAAGCATCACCTCTTTCATACACACTCCTCATGCTTTCTCTTGGTGGACGACTGTGGCAGAGGGAGTCAGCTAAGAGCGTCTGCGTTGCTGTGGTGTTTGCCTGGCTTATACATGATCTTGTACTCGTATGCTCTCAAGGTCACGGCCCATCGTTGGATGCGAAGGGATGCAATCTGTGGCACTGCTTTCATTTAATTGAAGAGTGACAATAGGGGTTTGTGGTCAGTGCAAATGACAAACTTCCTCTCATATAAGTACTTGTGAAACCGCTGTATGCCAAACATCACCGACAGTTCTTCTTTGTCGAGTTGTGAGTAGTTTGCTTCCGCCGCTGTGAGTGTTCTTGACATGAAGCCAATCGGTCGCTCTTGGCCTTCTGGCATGAAATGTGACAACACCTCCCCTACCCCATAGGGGGATGTGTCACAGGATGGGACCAAATTCTTCTGGCTGTCATAATGTACTAACACTTCCGACGACTGCATGAGTCTTTTAGACTTTTCAAATGCTCTCTCCTGCTCCTTATGCCAGTGCCACTTGGTCTCTTTATGTAGCAGCTTGTGCAAGGGAGCCAACAGTGTTGACAGGTTTGGCAAGAACCTGTTGTAGCAGTTGAGTAGGCCTAAGTAAGCTCTCAGCTCTGTGATGTTGTTTGGTGCAGGTGCTTGCTGTATGGCCTTTACCTTGTTCAGCCGAGGGTGGAGCCCCGAGGCGTCCACGGTATGCCCTAGGAACTCTGCTTCCCTCTCCAGGAAAGCACAGTTGTTGCATTTGAGTCGAATCCTGCCTCTCTTAGTCACTGTAGGACAGCATTCAGTGTCTCCAAGTGCTCATGGTCACTCCGTTCCGTCAAAAAGATGTCATAAAAGGTACACTGCCATGTTCGGGATGCCTGCCACCACCCCTTCCATCATCCGCTGAAAGATGGCTGGGCTGGAGGACACACCGAATGGTAAGCGATTCACCTTAAAGAGCCCTTTGTGTGTGTTAATTGTGACATAAGGCTTTGAGGCCTCATCGAGCGTGACTTGTTGGTAAGCGTGACTGAGGTCTAGCTTTGTGAACTTCTCCCCTCCCGTCAGCTTCTTGAATAAGTCCTCCAACTTTGGTATTGGATACTGCTTAAACTTGGAGACTAAGTTTACTGTGAGCTTGTAGTTACCACAAATGCGCACTGAATTGTCAGGCTTTAGCACTAGCACGATTGGTGCAGCCCACTCTGAAAACTTGGCTGGCTCTATGATTCCTTGCTCTGTGAGCCTCTTCAGCTCCATTTTAACTTTCTTTCGCATGGCGTAGGGGATGGGCCTGGGCTTGTAGAACTTTGGCGCCACATCCTCGTTGATGTAGATTTTGGCTGGCGGGCCTGTCCAGGTCCCGAGCTCCTCCTTTAACACCTCTTCGTTCTGCTTAAGCATATTCAGCAAAGTTAGTCTGGGCTGGTCTAGCTTATTGACATATACACAGTTCATGTCTAACTCCCTGAGCCTGCTACCACAACAACTGGTAAGTCATTGGCTTTGTTTTGGTATGTCACTGTTACCTTAGCTGTCCCTAGGGTTGTGACTTTTCCACCAGTGTGTTTTCAGGGTAATTGAGCAGTTTTGCAGTTCCTGTTCCTTTCCAGCAGCCCACAATTTTCCATATTCAGCCTTCGTCAGGATGGTAACACTACAGCCTGTATCCACTTCAAATTCAACACAATGTCCATTTAAGTCTAACTGTGTGGTAAATGGGGTCAACTTTTTTCATTTTTGAGCTTTTGATTTTCTGCATATAAAACACCTCATCTTCACTGGATTGTGGATCAGGGGACTATTCCATGTAATGTGCATACTGCCTTTTTTCTTGCTTTGCCGTTGCCCTTTCTAGTTTCCCTCCCCCCTTAACCTGCCGCCGCTGGTCGCCGGGAGGTACCGACTTGCACATCTTCTTTAGATGTCCTTTCTTTTCACACCCATAGCACTTATCATTCAGAAAACGACAGTCCCATGCAAAGTGTTTACCCCACACCTATAACATGCTACTGGCCCACCCTTGTCTTGCCACTTAGGTTTTATACTCATCTTGTACACTGCTTGTGACGCTGTATTACTGTTTACATTTTTCGACGCTTTGGATTGCAAGTCACGTACATCTGTTTGCTGCTTCAAGGGATTGTAATAACTCCCAAGGCTTTGTCAAACGTCAGCCCCGACTCCACTAACAATCTCCTTTGCATACGATCATCCCTAATGCCACACACGAACCTGTCCCTTCTCATTTCCTTCAGCTTGTCACCAAAGTTACAAAAATTCGCCAGCTCCCTTAACACAGCCACATACTCCAAAACAGTTTCATTAGCCGCTCTTGTCCTCAAATTAAATTTGAATCTCTGGACTATTTCACTGGGCTTCAGGTTGAAAATGAGGGGAGTAATGCAGTCAACTCCTCAAATGTTTTATCACCTGGCTTTTCCGGGCTTAGCAAGTTCCTCATCAAGCTGTACGTTTTGCTACCCACTGAGCTTAATAGTGTCGCCTGCTTTCTCCCTGTGTCAGCGATCCCATTTGCCTCAAAGAAGTGTCCCAACACCTCACAATATTCCTCCCAACTCTGAGTTTGACTGTCGAAAGCAGTTAGGTTTCCTACCATTCCTGTAGCCATTCTCGTGCCGTTAACTGGCGGACTAGCAGCTCCCACATTGTTAGCCTTGATAGTGCTAGCCTCGAGTTGCTTCTGGGTCCTCATGGTCCGACATTCCCTATAAAACTTTCAAGTTACGGTTGTCATCACTAACAGCGTATTCTGAGTTCACCGATTTCCTTGTCGCCAAATGTAATATCCTTGTTAGTATAAGGACAGACGCGGAAATAGGAATGAAGTAATGGTTAACGTTTACTCGAACCTAGCATTCATCATTACCTGTACAGCCCCAAGCCCCTTTTTAGAACACTATAAGTAAACTCCCTGAGTGGGTTACTAAAGAGGTAGGGTTCCACTTGGTGGACATTTTATGTTCTGCAATCGTATTTACTACAACTACACATCTCCCATTTACTGTATAAAGCCTTGTTTGGACTTAAGTGGTTCTGCGTCGTAAACGGAACTTGGTCTTTGGTGTGCGCGGCGGAAGAATACACGGTTATGCGGCTCGGGACCGAGGAGGACGGCATCAGGATAGGTGTTAGGATAGGATAACGTACAGTACGTTATTTACATACAGTATGTCTGTTTGTTCCTGAGGACCGCCTGTATTTCAGACATTGGAAGAGCTTCAGAGGTAGATGTAAGATAAATTCAGTATTTTATCTTTATTCTGATGAAGTTTAATTTTTATCAGAAATATAAGAAAGTGTTTTTTCTTATATTACAGGTGGTCACACAATCTGGTTCATCATGGCCGCCCATAACTTACGGCATAAGGCATAATACATGAACAAAAGCACATAATTTATGTTCTAACAAACCAACACAAAATATTTATAAAATATTTTATATTTTAAAACTAACTATAATCATAATAGTTGCAATTCTTTTCAACTTTATTTGCATAATTTCTTTGAGTTGTCTTGTATCCGATAATTTTAATAACAGTAATAAATAAATAAATAAGTAAATAATGAATTAATCATGCCTACATGCCTGTTTTTAACATATTGTGTCTTAATTGTGTTAACAGAATCTTTAGGTTACAGCATTTTCTCAGAATATTAATAGAAATTTAGTTTTTTTTATTTCACCATAATGATTACCTGACTTATTTATTAATTTAAAGATGAATCATTAAATATTAATTTGTTCATTCATTTTATATATTATGTCATGTCCATACTATGAAGTGACTACATTTCTATATTTCACTACATTTCAAATTTTATTTGAATATTTTATTTGAAGTTATGGTTATTTATACTGAAGAATCTCTCCACCGATCGCAGACTTTTCTTCATTTAGCTTAATTTAGCTTACAGTCTGAGAAAAAAGGAGCATTTTTCTTCCATTTAAAATGTCAACTTTTTTTATTTCTAAACCAATTTTAACATGGATGGTGTTGTTTTGTTTGTATTTAAAGGCTCTATCCAGTGGTATGATTTAATTTGCCATTTTTGGACATTAAATTTTTTTGTAACATACCTACTTAAAGCAGGTAATCTTACTGCTTATGTTTTTGAGATAGTGAATCTGATAAAAACAGGAGCTTCATACCTTTTAAAACGCACCAGGATTCACAAAATTTGACTTGATCTTTAAATAATGGACCCCCAGATAACTCCATTATATAAACATTTATGTACATTTATTGCTCAGGTGTTGCATTTTGTCGCTTCATAGATTCTCTCTTCTCTCCTTACACAGGCTGTTTAGATAAATATACTTTATAAATGTGTTTATTGTATAGAATGAGGCAAAAGAGGCCGTGTCCCAACTACACAACATTTTCAGTTTTTGCTGGCATTGTCTTTTGCCAGGAAAAATTTTCAGTCAAATGAAAATGTCTTGCTTTAACCCATTTCTTACACTTTGGTTTTGCCTTATACTCTCAGTAGTCACAGCATCTATAAAAATGTTTCACATAATCTATAAAGATGTTCACATCATCTATAAAGATATAAGGAATATTTAGGAGAAAAAAACAACAGTGTGTTCATAATCTTTCACATTGTTAAGATTTCTGTACACATCTAGCTTAAACTACCCCTCAGTATAATTTAATTTAACAGGCAAAGGTAACATGACTGAATAAGTTACTGGACAATATGTAAATATTTCTAAACGTTTAACTTTGGGAAGGGCAGTGCTGTGGAAAAATTGTTTTCTGATTATTATGAGAACTTTTGAATAGAACGTGATATACTTCTTCTTACCATGTTTGCTGTTTGTTCATTATGCTTGTATCCACAATAATGTCTGTGTTTTATAGGTGGATCAGACAGGAAATCCCATTCAGTGTGACTGAGCTAATCTTAGTTTAGAGCAGTGGTTCTCAAACTTTTTCTATCATTCCCCACCTCAGAAGAAGGGGAAATTCCACGTCCCACCTGTCCCATATCACCCAAACAAAATGGTAATAAAATACAAATTCAAGTTTTACAATTTATAATTTATTGAACTAAATTCAATAGGGGTGGCGAATGTAATTTGTTGACGACGGGGGGTGGGGGGGGTGGCGGCGAACGTGACAGCACGCGTGCTGCATATAGCCCTGGTTTACACTGTTCCACAGATATTTTAAACATCCGGGGCTTAAAACGACAGGCTTAAAAAGGTTCATTTCTTCCAATTGCTTGCGCCCCACCTGCAATACCCATGCGCCCCACACTTTGAGAAACGCTGGTTTAGAGGGAGAAATAATCTGGCATACAATCTTATGATACTTTGCCTTGCAGGAGGTATTCCACTCCAAAATAAGGAAAATCAATGGCTTGCGATCATCCTTCAAAAGAGTTATTATTTTTCCTTCCTGGATAGTATAAGACCCATAGATTTTCCCAGATATTAAACACTACATATTGCCCTCATCATTTTTGTTTCTTGTCAATTTCTATGACATTTTGTGCACAAAGTATATTGTTGGATTCATGACTACGAAAACGTATAACGAACGCAACTTTTCATTCCAAACTGATAATTCCATAGCTTATACAAACCACTGCACACAAATTAAGCCAAAGATCTGCGTGATCTGCTTATTTTAGGGTGCATTTAAAGGAGGAGCCTGTACTTGTGATGTAGCAGATCAGAAAGCAGTGAGTATGCTGTTGCTTTCAATTCATCATAATGTGTATGTGCACTAACAGCAAGGTTGGCTCTAACTTGCATCTCCACAATGTGATTTGAGTATTTGTTTCTACATTGCAGTGAAAATCGCACTCAACAGTGTGCTCCAAAAGCATTCACTGTGTTATGCACAGTGAAGTACATATTGAGCATAATCAGTAACAATGTGAGCTTACATGTGTGTACTTCAAGGTTACTGCAGGTTGTTTCTGTGTGTGTGTGTGTGTGTGTGTGTGTGTGTGTGTGTGTGTGTGTGTGTGTGTGTGTGTTCATCACGATATAAAGGCTGAGAGGCCATGACAAGCAGAGCATGCCTCAGCTGCTCTCTCTGATTGGCTGGGTGAGATTGTAGTGATGTCATACAGCAGATGGTGGTATAGCACTTCCCTGAGCTACTGGATGGCACCTTCAATGGGCCTACGCCTACTCAACATATGTACACTCTCCCTCAAACCTATCATTCACTATCTATATGTATGTATGTGTTTATGTGTGTATGAGTGCGATCTTGTGTTTCTGTGAGATAGCATGAAAGTACTACTGTACAGCACCTTAGTAAAAAAAACTACTTAGATATACATAGGTGTATATAGGTGTGCATTTGACAAAGTGTTCCCTTTTACTTCATAAACTTCCATCAGTTTTAGTTGTGTCATTTTGTATGTGAGAGAATACACAGTACATCCAAACAATTTCTAAGCCTGTCACATTGCTCAGCTCTTGCTATATCTCAACACAGTACAGTGGCTTTGAACACAGAATACTGTTAAATCCAGTTTTTCCATAATCCACAGAAAAGAAAAGATTTCAATGCTTAAACGGCATGATAAGATGCTAAATCTATGACATCAGTTCAGTACCATCCTCTTATTAGGCCTGCTTAGGGTGATGTTTTAAATATATTGTATGAAAACAGAAAACTCAGTGAACAGTAGTGAATATAGTGAGTAAAGAGAGTAATGAGTGTAGTGAATAGTGAGAGTAAAGGGAGTAGTGAGAGTAGGAAGCTTAATGAGTAGTGAGTGTAGTGAGGTGTCAGTTAAGTGAGTTACTATATAGCTTAGCTTACTGTGATAGGAATGATAGAGTGACAAGGACAACAAAGAGTTCCACTTGCAGGGATGAGAACATGTGTCCTAGAACATGTTCTTTGGGGCACCTTGTGGCCTTCAGGAAAAAAAAATGGAATAATCATGTCATAAGCATTTCATTTGGAGGGCCACACTGTGACCTTCACAAAGGAATCCAAATGACAATCAAGCTGAGCCTAAAATAGGAAGCACAAGGTTGAAAACATGTCTCCTAGAATATGTTGTTTGGCATACTGCAGGCCTGATAGTTTTCAGGCGCCACGCCGGAATTCCGGCGTACCGACATGTCCGCGAGAAAAAAACATATTTTATATATATTTTATATTAAAAATATTGACGGAAAAATCCGTCAAATCATAATAATAAACCACACACATGCGCGTGCTGTCTGTTTTGAGGCTGAAATATGATCCTCTCACTGGATCATCAGTGCTGGATGGATGACGGCGGTGTCATTTGATTGACTTGCGGGTCATTCCGCCTTCTGATTTTCGGACTTTACTTAAAAAAGCTACCTCCCTCCAGCCTTAAGTCCAGTTTATTTTGGTCAGTTAATGTTTTCAACTTGATTGGTCGTGCCGAAGACATTATTGCATAAACATCATACAGGCGGTCCAGGGGTTACGAGGTTCCCGAGTTACGATTTTTCGTGGTTACTACACATCTCCCATCTCCCTCGTTTGGACCCAAGTGGTTCTGCGTCGTAAACTTAAATATTCTAAATATGGTACAATTCCCCCCCCCCCCCCCCCCGCTCATAAAAAGTTCAGGCTCAGGAATTTTTCCCACTATCACCGCTGAATACTGTGACCTTCAGGAAGAAACCAGGAAGAATGTATTCATTTTACATGCTTTTCATTTGGAGAGCTTTAAAGAGCTTTTTTTTCTAAGATATTAAAATAACTCAATAACTCAACTAATTGATTGGAGTTCCCCTTATACCCCTCCTTGCTCTACGCCTAAATAATTGGAATGATACTTGAAACAGAATAACAGAATAAAGTGGATTGGATAAGTGGGATGAGTCTGGAAGTGTAATAAGATGGATCATTTATGAAATCATGAGAAGATAGGGAAGCAAAGAGGAGGAGAGATGACAGTATTTTGATAAAGGTTTTCATTTCTGGCTTGAAAGAGTCACTGATGTACAGTGGCATGTATACTGCATGATCTGCTTCCCACCATAGTTAAGTTTGGTCTCAAGAACCACCAGTCAGTCACCAGCAGGGAAAGTGCAAAGTGTGCAAATTGGGTTGTAGGAGTGCAAGGGTTTATAGAGGTAAAGGTGTCAAGACCATACACCGCTTTAAAT
Source organism: Brachyhypopomus gauderio (assembly GCF_052324685.1). Taxonomy (NCBI): domain Eukaryota; kingdom Metazoa; phylum Chordata; class Actinopteri; order Gymnotiformes; family Hypopomidae; genus Brachyhypopomus; species Brachyhypopomus gauderio. Next base: position 22,632,345 of record NC_135215.1, on the reverse strand, counting down.
GACCTGGGCTAAAAATTGTATGTTGTTGTCTTTGAATGTTGTTAAAAGCATCTTGCCATATTTGGCCATAAATTTGGGTGCATGTAAATTTAGACAGCTTTTTATTGTTCCCATCTTCTATTTCAGGGGGTATCTAGCCTTATATAATACCTTTAGTTTGTAATACCTTATATGAATCGAAATTGCGGTAAAAGCATAATTGCACTGTTAAAAGCATATTTATAAGGGTTGGACAACGAAACTGAAACACCTGGTTTTAGACCACAATAATTTATTAGTATGGTGTAATACAGCGTCAATCCGTCTTTGATATGACATATTCTGTCCTGCACAGTGGTCAGAGGAATTTTAAGCCATTCTTCTTTCAGGATAGTGGCCAGGTCACTACGTGATGCTGGTGGAGGAAAACGTTTCCTGACTCGCTCCTCCAAAACACCCCAAAGTGGCTGAATAATATTTAGATCTGGTGACAGTGCAGGCCATGGGAGATGTTCAACTTCACTTTCATGTTCATCAAACCAATCTTTCACTAGTCTTGCTGTGTGTATTGGTGCATTGTCATCCTGATACACTGCACCTCCTTCAGGACACAATGTTTGAACCATCGGATGCACATGGTCCTCCAGAATGATTTGGTAGTCCTTGGCAGTGACGCACCCATCTAGCACAAGTATTTGGCCAAGGGAATGCCATGATATAGCAGCCCAAACCATCACTGATCCACCCCCATGCTTCACTCTCGGCATGCAACAGTCTGGGTGGTATGCTTTGGGGCTTCTCCATACCCTAACTCTCCCGGATGTGGGGAAAACATTAAAGGTGGACTCATCAGAGAACAATAAATATTTTTTATTGTCTATAGCCCAAGATTTGTGCTCCTTGCAACATTGAAACCAAAGTTTGGCTTCGGCATGAGTAACCAAAGGTTTGGCTATAGCAGCCTGGCCATGTATATTAACCCTGTGGAGCTCCCGACGGATAGTTTTGGTGGAAACAGGAGAGTTGAAGTGCACATCTAATTCTGCTGTGATTCGGGCAGCCATGGTTTTATGTTTTTTGGATACAATCCGGGCTAGCACCCGAAAATCCATGAATGTGGTTTGTCCTTCTATATGATCTGTATGTGTTGAACTCAAAGCTAAAAATGAAAGATTGCTTGATGGTCTTCTTCCTGATTCTGTAGGTCACAATGTGTCAGGCAAGATGTTCTATAACATGTGGACGTGTGGACCAGTGTGCGTGCTCGTTATGTTTCGTGTTTTGTGTATGACGCGGTCGCCGTCACCGTCGCCTCGCTCCCCGTGTGTCTTGTGTTAAATGTGGGGAGCGACTGCGACTCTGAGCGGCGCGCGTCACTGTGTGTTTATGTCGAGCGCGCATGTGTAGGTTCCGTCTGTCTGTCTGTGCACCGTTTTTGTTTGCTTGTCTAGTCTTTGCGTGTGTGTTGTGTCCCAGAGTGTTGTCAACTGTTTGCGTGTAATTCCACGCATGCTCCTCCCCCTGAATGTGTGCTTGGGGGGGGGACCGGCTGTGGTCCCGTGCCATGGGGTGTGGCACGGAGGGCGTCTCTTCCTTACTACACATTAATAAATCACACCCTGCAGTTGCACAATCCAAATGAGCGGAGCTGAACACTCTACAGATTATAACGGCTACTAAAAAACTTCAAAAGTATTTTGAAAAAGATAAAGATGAATCAAACAAAGTAAAGTGCAAGTTATGTCATCAACGTCTTTTATTTTGCACGACAACAACCAACATGGCATACCATTTAAAACAGTTCAGCCGTTTGTCGTTTCGGTGTGTCGTCTCGTCGCGGTGCATCTCGGCAAGTAAGCCTAAAAACATTTTTTGTTGTTGTTTGCTTTTTACTTGAACCTTTCCTTATAATTTGTTTGCTGTTGTGTGTCAATTTTTTATATATATTTTCAGGCAGGCATATTTTATTTAAAATATTTTTGACATTTTGAACAGTGCCAGTTCGATATGCGCACTGACTGACGGTTAATGTTCTCTACCGTTTCATTAAAAAATAAATAAGTAATAAATAAAAGCTGAATAAAGCCAACCTACCATGTTTATTAATTTATCTGAGTGTTTTAGGTTTTTACTTTGAAGTGGAAAAAAGTCCTGAATGAGAACGAGATACCGTTTAAGGTGCTCTTAAAAAAAACCCTGATTCGACTATTAGTCAACTAAAGGGAAAATCTGACAAATCAGATTCGACTATGAAAATCCTTAGTCGAATACACCTCTAGTGGTGACCCTTGAGGGCATCCCCTTGTAATTTTAAATGGCTCAGAGATTAGTTCGTTGGTTAAGACTACAGCCATAGGATTGCTATGTAGTAGCTTGATCCAGCGTGTAAAGGAGTTTCCGAATCCGAATCTTGCGATAACATCAAAAAGATAGGTCCATTCTATTCTATCAAAGGCTTTCTCCGCGTCTAGTGAGAGGAGACCTGTATCCTTTTCGTTTCTTTGGCCATGCAAAATATTTAAGACGCGTCTTACATTGTGAAATCCCTGTCTATCTTTAATGAACCCGTTTTGATCATTATCTACAATGCCTGGGAGCACCTCCTCCAACCTTTTTGCCAAGATTTTACTCAGTACCTTAGTATCAGTGTTCAATAAACTTATAGGACGCATATTTTCACATTTTGTGTTTGGTTTTCCTGGTTTAGGTAGAAGAATTATCAATGCTTCTGTCATTGAGGTAGGCAGACAATTATTATTGTAACATTCTATATATGCATCATGAAGGGGCCCAACCAATTTGTCTTTGAAGTGTTTATACAAATCAATTGGAAGGCCATCAGGACCTGCTGTTTTACCACCTTTTAATGAGTTTATTGCCTGTAAGACTTCCTCTGTGTTAACCTGTCTCTCTAAGTTGCTTCTCATTTCTGCAGAAATTTGAGGAATATTCAATTCATCAAAAAATTTGGAACAGGTATCATTTGATCTGTACAAACCTTCATAAAAATTTCTAAATGCACTGTTGATTACCATTGGATCCACCGTAGTGTTTCCATTTGCACCTTCAAGTTTGGTAATTGCTCTTTCTGCTTCCTGTTGTTTAATGCGCCAAGCAAGAAGTCTGCCTGGTTTTTCTCCCTGATCATAAAATTGTTGCTGTAGCCTTAACAAATTGGCTGCAGCTTGTTCGTGTGTGATTTCATTATATTGGATTCTTAACAGTAACAGTTCTTTCAAGATATTGTCATTATTCTGACCTGCTGGTACACTCATTTCCTTGAGTAAGTGGATCTTTAATTCTAGAGCTTTTGTTTTCTTCTGAGCCTCTTTTGTCTTCCTACTCGTGTAGCTTATAATTTGACCTCGTATAAATGCCTTGAATGCTTCCCATCTAATAGTAGCTGATGTTTGGGTAGTGTTATATTCAAAGTAATAATCTATTTGCCCTCCTACAAATTCAAGAAATCTTTTGTCCTGCATCCATTTCATTTGTAATTTCCATTTAGGACGACTTTGGATAAGTTTTGGTTCTGTATATGTCAAAGACACCACTGCGTGATCCTATATGAGGATACTGCTGTATTGGCAATTTGTGATGCGTGAAATGAGGTCTGCTGATACCAAAAAGTAGTCTATTCTGGAGTAACCTTTAGAAGTCGCTGACCAGCATGAGTATTCCTTCTTTAGCGGGTTTTGGTCCCTCCATATATCCACCAGGTTGAGATCTTTCATAAAATGTAGAGTTTTCCTAGTTCTTATATGAGTGTTATCTATACCAGAGGACCTATCTTTACTGGGATCTGGAACACAATTAAAATCGCCTGCAATAATGTGTTTTCCAGGCAGTTCTGAGATTCTCAGAAACAGGTCGTTATAAAAGTCTGCATTATCATCATTAGGTCCATATATATTAATCAAGTTGAGCCGAGTTGACAAAATATTTCCCTGTACTATCAGATATCTACCCCTGGAGTCATCAGTTATTTTGTCAATGCAGAATGGGATAGATTTATGTATCATTATTATAACCCCTCTAGAATTGGAGGAGTAAGCCGAGGACAAAACCTGACCTGGCCATCTGCGTTTGACTTTGATCATCTCCTGAGCTAACATATGTGTTTCCTGAAGGAATACAATTTTGGCTTTTAATTGTTTTATTCTCCCCATGACTTGTTTTATTTTAATAGATTTATGTAGGCCCCTACAGCTCCATGAGATACATTTAATTAAAACTTCCGTCATTACTTATACTGTATTGATTGGTAACATTTGAAGCACCTCATCATAAGTACAACAATATAGATGTAAATGTACACAGGTCCCATGCTGAAACAGAGATAGATAGAAAGAGAGAAAAAAAAAAAAAAGAGAGAACGTGATATCCCCCTCCCCTCTTCCCTGGGCCTCTGAACCTTAGAACTAGAACTTGTAGGCCCACCCCATCCCCGAATAACCTCCCTCCATTATCTGGAATAGGTCCACACACCACTGAGGAACTATTCTCTTATGTTCCACAACTTGGCTCGGTTGCTTGTCATTGTGCAGATTAATCCATCTAAGATCGTTTGTAGATCACTACTAGAGACTTACTATGCGCTGGGTTACATGTTTGTTTAAATGTCCACATTCGCATGTATTAAAATAAATTGTACTCTGAACAGGAAACAAAACTCAGTCCATTCAGATAGGACTTATTACCACTTTTTATACTCATATTTTGATTGTAGTTCTGACATGCTATTGGTAGCATATCAGTTTTCACTCCAAGTGCATTTAAATCCACATACCTTTTATTTCTCATCGGTTTATCCTAGGGAATATTCTTGTTGAGAGTTATTTTTTCTAACCTAGTCACCCGTTACCGGCTTCAGTCCTTTAATGTAGCTGTCCACGTCCGCTGGAGTGTTGAAGATGATGGTGTGGGTTTCGTTAGTCAGCAAGAGCCGTGCTGGATATATGACTCTGTGTTTATCCAGTCCGTGTTCTCGCAGTCGCTTTCTCACGTCGTCGTATCGTCTCTGCTGTTTATACACTCAGTTGGCAGGTCATCCAGGAATCTTATCTTGTTGTTCTGGTACGTCACCTCTCTCTGTGTCCGTGCGGCTTTCAGGATATTTTCTTTTTCCTTGTAATTCAGACATTTAATGATGAGTGTTCTCGGTGATGTAGCTGCTCTGTGGCTCACTGTTATCCGGTGAGCTCTCTCCAGGACAGGTGGCGTAATCTTCAAAGTTTCCGCCAACCATTTTTCCATAAAAGAGCAGGCATCGTTTCCTTCTTCTTTTTCAGGAATACCCAGTATACACACGTTATTACGCCTGCTTCTGCCTTCCAAGTCTTCAACCCTGTTAGCAAGACTTTGTGATTTTTTTTCAAGGTTTTCCAAGACTCCTTTCAGTGAATATAGCTCATCTTCTGTCGTCGATATTCGCGCTTCAACTTCCCCAATACGTCCGCTGCATTCTTTAACATCTTTTTGGACATTTTTTATTTCTGTCAGCATACCATCCATCTTCGTATTGAAGTCTTGTTTAAACGCTTTAATTGCATACATAAGGTCCTTTGTTGAAAGATTTGCCGTATTTATGTTTTCTCCGGCATTTAGGCAAGCTAACTCTGGAGAGCATGGCTCCTCTTCAACTAGCTCCAATCCATCTTCGCCGCTTTCCGTCGTCTTCTTCTCTTTAGCCCCCTTTTTCGGCATTTTTCAGATAGTTCGTTCTTTATGTTTCAATTCTGTCTCAGCGTAGTTTCGTTGTGGATTTTATATGAAGGATTTTTGAAAAGCAACCGAGCATGAGAAACACGTCTGCTCAATGTGCCGCCATAACCGGAAGTCCAGCCTGCAGTCTTTTAGTAGCCAGGAGAACACAGTCACCAAACACTGATCTCAGGAAAGAGTTCCAAAGTTTAATAAGAAGAGAAAGAGAAAGAAAATTCTAACTGAGGGGCAGACACACATATGAGGCATTGAGCAAAATATCAGAGTGCTTTGATTGAGTCACGGACAGAACATCATAAATTCCCTTACATACAGTACCTCATTACATTGAATGGTACTGAATTAGCAAAGCTCTTAAAATACATCTAGATAGTTAACTACCGGTAGCTATCTTGATAAAAACTAAGGCTTAAGGGGCAGTCATGGCCTGGTGGTAGGGAACTGGTCTTGTGACCGGAGGGTTGTGGGTTCAATTCTCAGACCTGAGGCCATGACTGAGGTGCCCTTCAGCAAGGCACCTAACCCCAACTGCTCCCCGGGTGTCGGGCTAGGGCTGCCCACCGCTCTGGGCATGTGTGATCCACAGCCCCCTAGTAATCACTAGTGTGTGTGTGTGTGTGTGTTCTAACTGCACAGATGGGTTAAAAGCGGAGGATAAATTTCGATTGCGGTGTAAAAAAAAATTCACAATCGACAAAAATATGGCACATTTAAAACTCTTTTCAAGCTTAAATACATAGCTAGCTACATTTAAATATCATATATTTAAAATATGTTGTGCAGAAACAGTTCCGCTGTGCTGTGGCCCACTTCTGTTGTGTTGTGTTGTAGCGTTTCTGAATTTGCAGCGCATTTCCGAAATGTAGCATACACATTGTCATGTTGATGAATATGCTTTGCATATTTGCAGCGCATTTTTCTTTGGCAGTGCGATGGGCTTTCAGGGCCACTGTAAGACACTGACAGAATATTTCATGCACATGATTTATATAGTTATAGTTATTAAAAGTTTCAGAACTAAAATTTGATTGTTGCAATCTTTGGTACAGTGGTATGGCCAAAGTGCCTCAGAGATGTTTAAAGACATCTTCCACATTTGATAAAAATCATGAGGCAGTGTCTAAATTAATCCTTAAGTTTAGTCAGCATTTTAATGCTCACATACAATTTGATACTTCAAGAACATTAAACATTAGTTCTGGAGGTTGCCTTAACTCTGCAAGGCAAAACATTTCTAGGATCAAAGTTGGGCACTTGGGGCTATGGTACAGTGATAGTGGTACGTCATAGGCTCATTGATTTAAATATTTTATCTTGTCAAAATTAATATCACAACTACACCATGTACTTATATGTACATGTGCATGTACCAAATATACAACAGCTGAAGCATTGCTTGAATGATGGTTGGCAAGACCATTCATTCTAAGGATGAATGGTGCTGGTTGAATAAGAAGATATATTTGTGTCTATATAATTGCATTTATAGTATTCCTACTGGGTTTTACAGTTTTCCTGCTGTGTATGTATTTGTTTTTGAGTATCACTTACATTTTATTGTTATCTCTATTAGTAATTTTGACTTTACAGTCCTTGACGTAAGTTCTGTCGCTTATCCATGTTGTGGAAACAAAAGCTTATAACCTGACTTTAAATTCATCGATTGGTTTTAGAAATGACTATGAAAACTTTATGAAAGCTGAAACCCTCCCAAATGAGATTTAATTTACAAAAATAAATTTGCTTTACTGTAGAAATATTGATCATTTAATGATTACAGAAAGCTCAGATTTTGGCAAGAAAAACGTTTTGTCGCCCGCAGAAATTAAAGTGAAAATCAAAACAAATAATTCAGTGGGGAAAATAAGTATTTAGTCAGTCAGCAATTGTGCAAGTTCTCCCACTTAAAAAGATGAGAGAGGCCTGTAATGGACATCATAGGTAGACATAGGTAGGTTGTCTGACTTTTAAAGAATTTATTTGCAAATAATGGTGGAAAATAAGTATTTGGTCACCTACAAACAAGCAAGATTTCTTGCTGTCACAGACCTGTAACTTTTTTTTAAGAGGCTCCTCTTTCCCCCACTCATTACCTGTATTAATGGCACCTGTTTGAAGTCGTTAACAGTATAAAAGACACCTGCCCACAACCTCAAACAGTCACACTCCAAACTCCACTATGGTGAAGACAAAAGAGCTGTCGGAGGGCACCAGAAACCGAATTGTAGACCTGCATCAGGCTGGGAAGACTGAATCTGCAATAGGCAAGCAGCTTGGTGTGAAGAAATCTACTGTGGGAGCAATAATCAGAAAATGGAAGACCTACAAGACCACTACTAATCTCCCTCGATCTAAGCCAGTCCATATCCAGGCACGTCTGACGTTTGCTAGAGAGCATTTGGATGTTCCAGAAGAGTATTGTGAGAATGTCATATGGTCAGATGAAACCAAAGTAGAACTATTTGGTAGAACTATATTTAAAAACACAACTTGTCATGTTTGGAGGACAGTGAATGCTGAGTTGCATCCAAAGAACACCATACCAACTGTGAAGCATGGGGGTGGCAACATCATGCTTTGGGGCTGTTTCTCTGCAAAGGGACCAGGACGACTGGTCCGTGTACATGAAAGAATGAATGTGGCCATGTATTGTGAGATTTTGGGTGCAAACCTCCTTCCATCAGCAAGGGCAATGAAGATGAAACGTGGCTGGGTCTTTCAGCATGACAATGATCCCAAGCACACTGCCAGGGCAACAAAGGAGTGGCTTCGTAAGAAACATTTCAAAGTCCTGGAGTGGCCTAGCCAGTCTCCCGATCTCAACCCCATCGAAAACCTTTGGAGGGAGTTAAAAGTCTGTGTTGCCCGCCGACAGCCCCAAAACATCACTGCTCTAGAGGAGATCTGCATGGAGGAATGGGCCAACATACCAGCAACAGTGTGTGCCAACCTTGTGAAGACTTACAGAAAACGTTTGACCTCTGTCATTGCCAACAGAGGATATACAACAAAGTATTGAGAAACTTTTGTTATTGACCAAATACTTATTTTCCACCATTATTTGCAAATAAATTCTTTAAAAGTCAGACAAAATGATTTTCTCAATTTTTTTTTCACATTTTGTCTCTCATAGTTGAGGTCTACCTATGATGTCAATTACCGGCTTCTCATCTTTTTAAGTGGGAGAACTTGCACAATTGGTGACTGACTAAATACTTATTTTCCCCACTGTACAAATATATGCTTCATAACACTCCCAGAGTTCATCAAAATTCTTTGGTTTTGTCTTCCAAGCTTTCATCCTACCCCAAACATGCTCAATGATGTTCATGTCTGGTGACTGGGCTGGCCAGTCCTGGAGCACCTTGATCTTCTTCGCCTTGAGGAACTTTGATGTAGAGATGGATGTATGAGATGAAGCACCATCCTGCTGCAAAATTTGACCCCTTTTATGATTGGGAATGTAAGATGTAGCTAATACTTCTTGATAATTTAGGCTATTGATATTGCCTTCCACCTTGCAAATGTTTCACATACCCCCATACTGAATGTAACCCCAGACCATGATCGTTCCACCACCAAACTTGACTGTTTTCGGGGCGAATCTTGGATCCATACGGACTCCAGTAGGTCTCCTGCAGTATTTGCGGTGGCTGTGGAGTAATTCAACTGAAGATTCATCTGAGAAATCCACCTTCTGCCACTTTTCCTGTGTCCATCCGTTTAGCAGGCTGTGGGCCTGTTTAGTGCTGGCTTCTGGGCACTGATTCGACCATGGAGGCCATTTCGAGGCAGAATCCTACAAACTGTTCTAGTTGACACAGGGACTTGAGGTGACCAGGCCTGGTGGAGCTCTGCTGCAGTGGAAGAAGGACTGGCTTTGGATTTTCTAACCAACAAATTTTCCTCCCGAGCAGTTGTCTTGTGGGGTCTGCTGGACCTGGGCTTGTCAAAAACATCTCCAGTCTCTTCAAATCTTTTTTTTTATTCTTTGTACTTGATGTTGAGACTAGTGATGTGACATTTGAAGCGATGCTTCAGAGCTTGTATCGAGCAAAAAGGGGCGTGCCAAATGAAGCCCCGGTTCGAGGCGTGTGTAATTACCGTAAAAATCACGTGACTGATGACAAACGAGGCCTCGGATTCAGTGGGTTACGTCATCGTTTCATTTTGAGTGTCACAACCACATAAAGCGGGTTTGAGCCAGAGACCTGCACGGGTCCGTTTTTTGAGACCCGCACCCACCCTTATCCACAGAGTACAGCACCCACCCACCCGCGAACCCGTGGCTATTCCAAAGTTAAATCCGTACCCGGCCAGATCCGTTAATATTCTACCCGTTACCCACCCGTGCCCGTGAAAAATCGTGACTAATCGAAAGTATTCTTATAGAGCACTTTATTTTTCAATGCGCCTCTGAAAAAACGTCAGTACAACACAAAATAAAATCCAAGATTGCTGTGCAAGAACAGTATTCCTATCTAAAAGTAGCAACTGGTAAAACGCAAGAAAATTTATGTAGCCAACCGGTGCCATAACACAATGCAAAACGAGAGGGAACAAATGCCAGTATAACAACTAAATAAAATCGCATAGGTTCACAAATCTATCCTAGGTTACTGTGCAGGAACAGTATGTCGTCCACAGTCCCACGTTTGAGCTGCGTTCTGCGCTCTTGGATCACAAAACCAGCGGAGGAAAAATCTCTCTGACTCGCAGCGCTGGATGCGGGGATTGAGAGGACACTTCGGGCATTTGTTGCCAGTTTGGGGAAATCGTCTTGGTGTTCTTTCCACCACAAAACAACATCGAACGATTCATCCTTAGGTGGCCCGTATTTAACTTACCCACCCGCATACCCACCCGTTAAATTGCGGTACGTGTAAAACCCACCCGTTTCAGCATCTATTTGCCTGTACCCATACCCGACCCGGTGCAGGACTCTAGTTTGAGCCTTGCGGCCCTTTGTGGGTTTTAAGTTGGTGTTGTGAGAGGTGTGCATTGGTTAATTAGAGTTAGTGGTTAAAGTTCTGTTATAAAATAGATTAGATCAGCTATTATTTATTATTCGTATTCTTATAGACTTTAAGCTAGTTGTAAGCTAGGTAGACTTCTAAGGCATCTAAGAAAAGGAATCGACTCAACCCCAACACTGTCAAAAAGCTTCTTTAAAAAAAATTTAAATCAGTAATTTATATTTGTTCCATCTGTTGCAGTTTCCTGTCTTTCAGTTCCATAAGCACTCTTGTACTCCCAGTTCCACAAGCATTTATTTTAAGTATTTATTTTACTTGTTCAACATCACATCACTCAAATAATATTATTTCCATGTAAAAACACACTTTTATATTCATTGGGACGTGGCAAAAATATTTTATTTTATACACAGACATTCCAGTTTTCTCTAGCCGGGTTTCCATCCAAACCTTTCGAAAAAATAATGCGCAATTTCCAAGTTTCGGCAGAAAAAAATGCGAATTAAGCCTTGTTTCCATTCTTTACAGTTATGCGAATAAACTTTAGATCACGTGAGAGGACGCCAAACAATAGTGGTTTTACGTCCATCTGGCAGTTACGCATTTTTGCACGTTGAGGTTGAAGGTTTTTTTTTTCTTTTCTATACATGGAGAAGTTAAATTCAATTTTTGCTCTCTCCAGAACTGTTTTTGTATGCATTTGCCATCTTTACATCGCGATCATGTACAGAACCACATGACTTGAGGCATGATACGTCATCGTTTATGCGAAAAACCCTTTTCCATCCAGTTTTTCCGAATTTTGGCGATGCGATAGTCTAAATTTTCCACCTCCTCCTAGCGTAAAAATCTTTTTGCGATATTTGGGGCTTTTTTCGAATTTTGGTCTTTTTCTATCCAGCTTTTTTCATGCGCATTTTCAAAATGCGCAAAAACTCGGTGGATGGAAAACCCTCTACAGACTCAGAATTAATTGAGTCTGTCATATATCCTTTTGCACAGCAGGTGTCACTAGTGAGAACGAGTCAACGAGGCTTCGAGTAATGAACCTTTTGGTGAACCTTTTAGATGGAAAGCCCCATTGGTTCATGAAGCCTCGTTTTGCCATCACTAGTTGAGACACATTAAAGGTTCCAGCCACCTCTGCAGTGGATTTGGTCTTCAGCGTCTTGATAATCAAGGCTTTGGTCGCAGGATGGATTTTTGGTATGTTGTCAGAGGTCAAGTTGCAGTGCAAGTGAAGGTCTGGGGTGCTGGAGTTCTTTTTATACACACCCACTAATTAACCAATCAATTAGTGAGCACAGGTGAGGCTGTAAACTAGGATTGGGTGCATTATATGACAAGGCGACAAAACTTTTGTCTTGCCAAAATCTTGCCAAATTAAATAAATAAAATCTCAATTGGGAGGGTTTCAGCTTTCATATGAGTCATTTCTAAAACCAATCAGTTTGTGTCCAAATGTTTGAGTGAACAATATTACGTTTGAGGAGCTCTTGAGTGTGCAGGCCTACAGCTTTGCACATACTCAGCAATCCCTCCTCTTACTTAAAGTGAAAATCACATTTTTATGCTTATTCCCATGTCCATGTGGTGTTTTTGTATGCTAGAAGAGAAATCCTGAGCAGTAATATGCAGCCAGAGTTGTTTCAGCTTTGGAACTGCAGTGTACCAACCTGTGTCTCAAAAACACAGATTTACACAGCCAGGGTTTCATACATCACAGAGCTAAGGAACCAATTCCTGTGTGGAAAACCTGTTGGACTTTCCATATCATTAGCATAATTGGGTTTTAGAGGAGGAGTCAGGCATAGCTGCTGTTTTGAAAGCTTTCACTTTTCTCAAAGTAATGGGATTTTACCCCAAAACATGTATTGCAGCCCAATATTCCATCAATTTATCCTGGGGATACACAGTGGCGGACTTAGCAATTTGGGGGCTCAAGGCGAATTTAGCTAGGGGGGCCCATCAACATTAATATGCGAGAAATAAGTTAGCTAGTCAGGGGGCCCCTACAGTGGGCTGCAGTGGGAGGGGCCCAAGGCAGTTGCCTAGCCACGCCTCTATGCAAAGACTGCCGAGCAACAGAGGGGTGGGTGGAGATAGAGGTGGGGACTATTTCCATATTCATAGAGCTACACATTATGAAGGCAAGGGTGTAAGGTGGCATGTAATCCACTTTTAGGACATTATGGGGCATCTATTAAATCTTAGATATAACTCATTTTGATATAATTTCGATGATCAGAGATGAGTCTTGGAGTTGAGTTTAACACTTGAAATCCTACTCATTAATATCCTCTGTGATCAAAAGTGCACATTTTTGCTCTCCATATTCTTAAATGTATGTGAAGTTGAGAGCAAAGATATATATTTTTTTGCACTATGAACATGGACAGCCCAAGATTTATATGAAGGTTTGTTTTTGCATAAATTAGAGACCATTTTCCTGCATGCTGTAACAGGTGAGGAAGAGACAGGACACAAAGACACGTAACATTTAGGACGATGACTCACAAAGACGAGCACGGAACTAGACTAATGCACACAATATATACTTAACACACAACAAGCACTGCATGTAGCACATTGGACTAATGAGATGAGTGAACACATACACAAACAGCCACGCCCACAGGAAGTTCATATATAGACCCAGACAGGGGTCTGGGGCTGCATCGTGACACATGCTTAGAATTCTGTTTACTTCTTTAGATTTAAAATGTTTTATATTCTTCTCAGTAGCATAATAATGTACATATAATCTTTAAAACCCACAAGGAAACATATATTTGAATCATTTTGTCTGGGACAGTGTGCATGTTTGCCATGAGCATAATCTGTGAAGAACAAAGTACGTTATTAGTAAGAAAGTTATTTAAAATGTTATTGGAAATGTGTTGTTTTGAAAATACTATAGCATAGCTTATTTACTAGTTTTAGCTTAATTACTCAGAAACCCTTTCCTGCGGAGCTTCTTCCCCTCATTGCTCTCACTATCCCCTCTCTCACAACTCACTACACTCATTACTCACTACACTCATTACTCACTACACCCACTATTTATTCACTACACTCATTACTGTCACTACTCTCACTATTCACTACACTCATGTTACTACTCTCACTTCCATTGCTCACTACTCACTGATCTCCTAACTCACTATAGGTACTAATCTCACTACTGTGGACTCACTACTCTCTACTCATTACTCTCATTTCTCAAAACTCTCACTACTCACTGAGTGTTCTTTTCATACTATAGATTGATAACATCACCCTACTAGAATCTATTTCAACCAATTACAGGGGGGGGGGGGGGGGGGGGGGGGGTGTTAGCACAAGTCCGTGGTCGCAGGGTGGTTCCACAGTTCAACAGCAACATTCAAGGCTCCTGTTCCCCGGCCAAGCAGCCTCAGTCCCCTCGATGCAGGCGGTGAGCCTCAGGCAGGAGCCAGCACCAGCAAAAAACCTGTGCAAACCAAAAACCTGTGACTCGATCTGAATTAAGGATATAACAACCTGCAGTCAACTGGTACAAAGACAAGACATATATTGTAGGGGTTTCACGTACTAATCCTTTAAAGTAGATATAATTTGTTTTACCTTAATTATTAATCAGTCTCATTAATTTAGAATCAGTCTCATATTCTAATAATTATACCAGAACCACAAGTTTAGTTATCAACTAAAGATAATTAATGGTTTGGTATCTGAAGGATTTAACTATGAATTCTTTGGAGGTTTTGGCAACAACCACTTTTGAATGACATCAACACAGCCAATTTGGTGAAAATAAATGATACATTCTAAAACAAACAGCATCAACAAGGATCAGTATATTAACAGTGAAGACTGGGTATCTAGTGTGTGTGCGTTTGTGTAAAAAGGGGAGGAGAGTAAATGTGTGCATGCCCGTGTGAGGAGGCGGAGTTGTAATCTCAGTTCTCCTATGGAGAACAAAGCAACTAAAATGGCGCTGACTTTAAACAGTAGAGCAGCGCGACTGTATGTTAAGGAGCTCAGCTGGTTTATTCCAACGTGGTCAAAACAAAGGGTAATGGCGCTGCCTTAATAACTAAAAATTAATGTGGTGTGTCTGAGAATGGGGAAGACTACAAGTTGTCAATCAGATAAATAAAAGATGGTGGCATGCACAGCAAAGAGAACTTTGTATATACAAATCCTGATGAAGACTATGAAAATAAAGTTAAACACATTCAGAATGTATTACCAGAAAACTTAGTTAACTCTACAGTTCAAGTAACTATGCCCTTTGATAAACTATGCCCAGCGGTAAGAGACTCACGTGTTGAGGATTTTGGGTGGTTTCGTCGTCCTCCCTGAATTAAGAGGGAATTTCCACCACAGGCTCCTCATTGATAAAAGCGACGTCATCCAGGTGTGCTGGGAATCGTCCTTCTGGATATGAAGTCCAGGAATGTGAGTCTCGTTCACGGTTTACCGATAGGGAATTGATCGACTTTGTTTCAGTCCGTGTGGCCGTGTTAGCAAGCTTGATTGAAGTAGTTAGGTGAATCTGTTGTCGCGGTAACATTGATCGGTTGGTTGGCTCGTTAATGAAGTAATACGACTTTCAGCTGTTTGCTGTTAGTTGTACCAAAGTTTGCGTGCTCTCAATAAAGAAAACCGGAGAGAGAGAAATGGCAGAGCCTCTCTTTAATAGGTCTAACCTCAGTGTCAGTCAAACCAGCGAGAGAGAGAAATTACAAAGCCTCTCTTTAATAGGTCTAACCTATGTGTCGGTCCAACCAGAGAGAGAGAAATTAATGGCTGTTCAGGGTATTTAGATACCTGGACTGTAGACACACCCTTACTTCCGTCAAAGCAAGCTTGTTCAGTGTGTTGCCAGTGGTACTGCCACCTGTTGGTTTAGCATGGTACCTACAATATAGACAGACAAACGACCATCAGGTGAGACGGATCATAGACCCCGCCCACCTGAGGGACAAATACAACGCAACAAAAACAGGACAACTGCCACTGTGGATGGGGGCAACCGGCAAGGGGCCCTTTGTACCGTGACGCTAACATTCTTTTGTCCAATCTGTAGTCACATTTGCAAAACTCTAAACACAGTAAACATATTAGTCTTTAGTGGGCCAGACAATTAATACAATTCATCTTGTTTCTGCACAAAATGCAGTCATTTAACATATTTATACAATGCTTACATTTTATATACACACAAGGTTACCCTATAATGAAATTCTGGATCATTCTTTTTTTGTCATTTACAAATGTTTGCACACAGCATGTTAAAAATGAAAACCTAAGGTTCAAATATACAACCAGGTGCTGTCCAGTGACACGGACACATAAAAACAGGGGCTTGTTTAGACTGGGTTTGGTCAGTGTGGGCACAGAAGCAGAGAGAGTAACAGAGGAAAATCTGCACAAAGAAGAGAATAGCTGGGCCAGGGCAAGGTATAGGGAGATGAGTAAAAATGCATGGTGGTGTTCAGTGAAGGGTGAGAACTACTGTCACTGATGAAATTAGAGTCATAGATCATGTGATAAACCATGGTCAATCACAGAGAGAAGCTGGTGAAAGACCTAAGATGGTCAAATGTGACTTTCATTATCTGTACTTTTAAACAAACGAAGAGGTAAACAATACATTTCAAAGTATATTCCTACTGATGCTATATCTTAGTACCTGCAGGCCACTGGTCCTACCGCTAATATATATGTTGTGTTTTTGTTCTTTTACAATAAAGGATGCAGCGTGAAGTGAAGACCAGGAGCATGCCAATGTAGACATGGTCATTGCTGACAATAATTCAGACCAAAACAATACAAAATAACCAGTGACAATGTGGAAAGCATTAGCCTGACAACCATTGCCTGGACTAAATACAGAGTTCGCATGAAGCAGTTGTACACAGTTCCTTTTGAGAGGAACAGTGAGAGGGTTAAGAAACTCCACCACCAATATGTCCAGGCATGGTGTATATCCTACTGTATATACCTGTTATAGCTAGTAATAGTTTTACACTATGCCACTCTGCATGGAAACATGAGTTACAGTATGTAGAGTAGGACAGACTGAAAGTGTGTTCAAATACTGTTTGTTTCTTTTAGAGAGTCATGGAGTGGGAAGCTGATCGGACCCCACATGAACTCATTTATGTGGATGAGTAAAAACTCGTTGGCTGGGTAGAAACATAAAAACCACCATTAATGTACCAGCTCAGAAAGGAGGAAATATCACAATGTGTGCTGCAATCTCAAGTGCTGGTTTGGTCCTTCACAGATTGGTTCCTATAACAGAGACCTCCTTCTTTCATTTGTGAATGAACTCTACCAGCAACTGGTACCAGAAGCAGAAAGGGAATAGGTGGGAGGAAACATGAGGACATTTGTGATTACATGGGACAATGTAGCATTCCATCGTTCTCATGTCATCAACTGGTTGGCAGACCATCTAAGAATTATGTCCCTTTTCCACCCGCCCTACTCGCCCTTCCTCAACCCCACATGACCAAATATCCCTCCTGGATTCAATGGATGCTGGCTGCAGAAACACTTCAGCTGAAGACCGCCAGGGGTGGATAAGGCATGGCAAGTGGTTTTATCCTAGGTGCATAGATGTGATGTGATGCATAACAGATGTGATGCACAACATCAGAAGTGGTGTGGATAAAAACATGTGGCCAAATGCTGAAGACCGTACCACACGTAATAAGGCTGTTCAGTTTTGTGTTCTGTTTTTTCCCCCATTTGCATTTTTTTGTATATGTGTATTTTTCACATGGCTATTTATGTTTAAAATTATGGTAATTCTTTTTTGAGTTAGGCTACAATTTTATGTCCTTAATAAAATATAACCTTTACTGCAAGACTGTCACAGAATCTACATTCCATACAGTTTTACAGTAAATGTCACTCATTGTGTAGATGCACACATTTGAGTAAAAATGTCAAATGAAGTGGTTTACAGAAAAAATGAACTGACATAAGAAAAACAACAGATGTTCCTGTATAATGTCTGTTGTGTACTGGGAGAGATTAGAATATTCCATGTAATACTGTTTCTGTAATGCCATCAACTGTGGTTGTGCAGTGATTGACCTTATGTTCCTCTCAAATAGAGCATCTGTGCGAGTGTTTGAAAAAATTATTGGATATTGAACAAGGTTTGCTGTGTTTTAACAAAGTTGGTGTATATAGAGAAAACGTGCAGAGTTGGTATTTAGTTAAGTAAATGTGCTTTTGAACAGGAATTGAACTATTTGGCTATTTGTATGAGGTAGATGTGTTGCTGTGTTTAGAGTTTTGAAAACGTATCTCAAGTATTGGGAAACGCTTGTTAGCAGTAAAAATTTTAAAATGCAAGCACACTGAGAAGTTGCAATGGAACACCTTTCTTAATAATGAGTTGCTGAGGTTCTAAAATTATTATGATGTTGACTAATGTTAAACAATTACAATGTATATAATTTTAATAATATACAGGGTAAAAATATCAAACCTGTCCTTAAAGGTGGAAGGCAGAGAACCACTGGAATAATGAAACGAAAAACGTGATTCAAGTTACTGCTTACTATACAAGCAGAACCTGTGTAAACAGTATGTGTTCAATGCACTTAGTGCTATTCCTCTTTCTGGATAGATAAAGAGGGATGGAAGAAGGTCAGGGTAGTCAGTGTTAAGCCAAAAGTGTCACACCATGTTTGGTAAATCACACACTAGCATGTCAGGGTTGGAGCATATGTAATTTTAGTAGCTGAAGTGGGCCTCCATGCCTTGGTTTCATATCACTGTGGATATGATTAGCTTTCATAAGCACTTCACCAGCTTCAGCAGAGTTAAGTACTCAGTCTCAAACAGGAAAGCTATTTTGTTATTGCTTATAAAGGGGTTGCCCCTCGTTTCTAAGTAACTTAGACATTTGTAAGTGAACATTAAATTTCAGAACAGCAGAACTGGGTTACAGTTCCACTGTGGTATAAAACCCAGCAAAACTGACAGCAGCATTAGAATAGAATGACCTGCAGCTTGTAGATTTCTGTCTTTTTTTTTGTATGCCCAATATATTTTAATTATCTTCTAGTGCCCACCCTTCTTAAGCTAGCTGTACAGTAGCCTCTAGTGTGACTGGAATTACAGACTTTACATGTCTGAAGAGTATGTACAAGCATGTCAGCCGTGGCAGAATACCCTCATACCTGTGGCATACTGCGCTGCTAAGGGTGGAGCTGTGCCTGTGAGCATTTTACAGCATATTGGTATATATGCAGTGGCGGACTTAGCAATTTAAGAGCTCAAGGCGAATTTAGCTAGGGGGCCCATCAACATTAATATGTGAGAAATAAGTCAGCTAATCAGGGGGCCCCTACAGTGGGCTGCAGTGGGAGGGGCCCAAGGCAGTTGCCTAGCCACGCCTCTATGCAAAGACCGCCTCTGTATATATGTCCACATTGTAGGGTTGCCACCTATGTCTGACAAAAAACAAGGATGTTGTATGTTACCGTAAAATGTTACCGGAGGGGTTTAAAATGGACACAGCGAGAAAAAAAAAAACAGATTTAAAGTGTGCAGAAACAGTCTGAATCGTGGTTTGAACTAACCTAGTTTTTTTGCCGGGCCCGAATATTAAAAAGAACAAAAACCGGGACAGGCACGTGAAAACCGGGACAGTCCCGGGAAAACCGGGACAGGTGGCAACACTACCACATTGCCAAAAAACTGCAGGGGAGAGAGTGTTGAGAGAATTATTAAGATAATTGTTAAATGGCTAAGTTTCTTAGCTACATGCCTTTTCTTTTTTGAACCTTTGTATTTTTCTCTCAATATATGAAAATTGAGGAGCTTTTTCCATATTTCAGTTAATGGCATATTGACAGGTTTGAGGATAATAATGGAAATGGGGTCCTTGCTTGCTGAAACATTTCCATGTTTTGGACTTTCACATGTTTCATGAGTCATTATTATGCTCTCACACACCTCCATGTCATTGTATTTACTCTTCCTTTATTTGAACCGAGTTGTTGAGGACATTAACACTGACTGAGTTGGCTCAAGCATCTTATGTCGTAGTCAGATCTCCATGCATTGGAGAGAGTCAGGGAGCAATAAGCGGAGAAAGAAATATACGCTGTTCTGTGAGCTTATGTACGTGTGTGTGTGTGTGTGTGTGTGTGTGTGTGTGTGTGTGTGTGTGTGTGTGTGTGCGGGTGTGTTCACGCATGCACAGTGCACAGGGTACAGGGCACAGTGATACTGAATTTGGCTGCATGATGAAACTGTTGTTGTTGACATGTGACGTCATGGGGATACAGCGACGGGGGGGGGGCTTGTTGACATGTGACGTCATGGGGATACGGCTACGGGGGGGTGGCTGCTGGTGTACGGTGGGTACAGCGACAGGTGATGCCAAATATAGTAAAATCCATTTAAAAAAACTTTTTTTGACTGTCTTGTCAATGGATTCAATGGATGCAGCCAGATCCGTAAACGCGAGAAGCCGCTTTCGCCATTCCAGATGGCTCAGTCAAAACCATTATGTCTTAATGAACCAATAAATAACATCGGCTGCGAAAATGAGTGTAAAAAATACCAGGTTCACATGTTTTTATTTTTGTCACAAAAGGCTTCTAACATGGGCTAAAGCACAGGGTAGGCTATCAAATGACAAGAGTTTACAACTTCATCTTCAACCTTTTCAGTCCTGGCACGAATGTTATCCTCACACGTCCCTCGATTCACCAGTTAGAACTACAGACACACTAGAAAAAATCTTGTTTCTTATTTTAAGTCACCGTTAACTACACGGGGTTGACGCAAACTTAATAGGCCCATCTATCTACCTATTTATCACAAGAGCTTGTGGCTAGCTCTGACAGTGTTCAACGCTGTAGCGAACGGCAGTAATAACTTTGTTTTACCGCAAAATATGAAAACGATTGAAACCATTAATAACCCAATTAAATCCACTGGGAAATGTACGAACTGGTAAATGTGGTGGTAAATGTACGATCTGGTAAATGTAGTGGTAAATGTACAATCTGGTAAATGTACAATCTGGTAAATGTACGCTCTTCCACCTTGTCCCCGGTATAGACAGCACTAGGACCTGCGCCACAACATGAATGAAGAACGTTCGTATGATTGAAACGCAATTTGGCTTCTATGATGTTTCTGTGAAGAAATTGCTGGCCACTGTGTCATTGAAATTGCCGATTTCTGAAGTGCTCTGTTTGCTTATTAAGTCAATATGATAATTAAAATATATATATATATATATATATATATATATATATATATATATATATATATATATATATATATATATATATATACACGATTTGCGTAGGTCACCCTTTTCAACTTCAAAACGGCTAATTTTGCCGAAAGGTGACAGATTTTCATGCCTGGTTGTAATCCACCATCGCTGACACTACATCTGAACTCTCTGATGACTGTATCAGAGCATGTTGTGTCAATCTTTATTGGCCTTACTCAAAAGTGACCTGGTTTTAGCAACATTCAAAGGTGTTAGATCAAGGCATTATCTAACATAATGTAGCATGCTTTAGATTAGTTGTACACAATCAGTGGAATGAACATACCCATACACTAACATGTTGGCTTTTACTTGCTGTGTCCCCAGGATAAAAGAATGGAGCAACATTGGGCTTCAATACAAGTTTTGAGGCAAAAATCCATAATTTTTTAGAAAATTTGCTTTACTTTGCAAAATATGATAGCTGATATGCCTGGCTCCTTCTCTGAAACCCCATTTTTGCTAATGATATGGAAACTTCTCCCCCTGTTGTTGACTGGTTTGGCTCTTTAGGTTTGTGTTGTATGATACCCTGGCTGCCAGTATCTGCGTCTTTGAGACACTGGTTGGTACACTGCAGTTCCAAATCAGAGATTCTCAGCCATGGCACTGATTGCTCACTGACTACTCATGATTTAAAATATACCAAACACCACATACACATTTTAACAAGGTTAAAATGTGATTTTTACTGGAGTGGCTATAAAAAATACCAGTGCCAACATGACTGGATTTCCTACATACTGGATGCATGACTGTAAAACCAAAGCAAATCCAGTCCTGTTTTTGGTAATAGGAACTGTAATAAGAACAGTTTACACTCATGCATGAAGTTAAGATTAAAAATAACATTCTGCACATGTACACCAGTAACAACCTTGACTTGCATTTTATTTTGTTTTTTTTTCACAATCATATAAGTTGACAAAAGACAATAACCTCAGGAGCTCAAGGTTGAGATGAATACAAATCAGCCATTATATCTGTGACAGCTTTAATTGAATTATATTCTAAACAGCTACATATTCTATGCTTTAGGAAAGAAGTAAGGGAATCCTTCATGTCATTCTTACGGGCTATGGTAGCTGTTCCCAACCTTTCTATTATTTAATGTTCCAAGGTCTGTATTACAGAGAATTACAGGGGTGTCATGAGAGGCAGAGAACACTCCAGTATCTTTGCTACAGTATTCTGTAGTATTGCTACAGCAAATAATAAGAATAAATAAAACTTTTTTGAGTGGTTCTAAGGTCACTGCCATTGGCTCAGTGTGCTGTATGTGGACAGAGCTTTAACCTGTTCTTCCTTTGCAGGTTCCAACTACTCCAGCCCATCTCTGGCTCCGGTGGCCAGTCTAAATGAGCAGGAGCACAGCAGTGGTGGTGGAGGTGGTGGTGGTGGCAGAGGAGGCGTGGTAGGCTTGGCTCCAGAACACATCCCCACACCAGGTGCCGCTCTCAGCTGGCAGGCGGCCATTGACGCCGCTCGGCAGGCAAAGCTGATGGGCAACGCCGGGGCCCCAATCTCCACGGCCAGTTCCACCCAGCGAAAAAGGCAGCACTACAGCAAGCCTAAAAAACCAACCACCACAGCGGCCACGCGGCCCCCACGTGCCCTGCTCTGCCTCACGCTCAAGAACCCCATCCGCAGAGCCTGCATCAACATTGTGGAGTGGAAGTATCCTTTGGTCAATTGGAGGAGGTCTGGGATTGGCTTGAGATTAAGGAATTTACATGTTCTGTTGGCAAACATGAATGCTATGACCTAGAAGAAATATAGAAAGAATTTCCTGAGATAGAGATAGAGAGTGAGTGGTGAATTTATCAAGCTTAAGGACTGAGAGTGAAAGGTGGGTTGATATGTGAACACAGGCAGTGTACCAAAGACAGTATAGATAGTAGTGATCAGTTAACTGACTGATTAAGTGGAGAGCATTCCTTTACATGACATAAAGAACATTTACAGCAACCCTCTTTCACAGATGTCAATCACTGGACTGTTGCAGAAAGAGGAAATTAGCTGCAATTACAGTACTAACAAATTAGCTGCCAAACAGCAATGCTCACTTATCTCATCAAACTAAACCTCAGAATGTTAAAGTTCAGACAGAAATTGTACCCAAATGTTTTCTTAAGTTACTCTCCTTCTCCTCATGTAACTTGCATGTCTTTTATGACATGACTACATGCATCTAAACTATAGAATTGTAGCCTGTGTCGCACGCATGCAAATGTCAGACAATGCATGGGTCTCTGTATGATTTGTTGAAAGAGAAGGAAAAGACAGAAACTCTGATGATCCATGAGTCATAGAAACACTGGCATCCCAAAGGAACCATCCAAGGCCCTGCTCAAGACATGGTCCCCTTCATTCAATCTGTCAGCGCACAAATAGACACATGGTCGAATTTGCATGAAAAGAATGCACGCACACACACACACACACACACACACACACACACACACACACACACACACACACACAAATCTTTTCCACAACTTTAATTTCTCATTTATTCTCTCTCTCTCTCTCTCTCTCTCTCTCTCTCTCTCTCTCTCTCTCTCTCTCTCTCTCTATGTTGAATCAACACTGTTGAAATTTTGATTTGACATTGTTAAAGATTAGTATGCTTTATTTTGCCAAAAATGTATATATTTATATATTTTATATTTATTTGTTGGATCCTGTGAATAGCATGATTAATCAAAACTCTCAAAAACATCTATATGGAACATCTGAGATATTGCAGGCTGTTCAAAGAACAAAAAAGGCTTAGTTAGAGGGCTAGTTCGCAAATTGCCGCCTACTGTGATATCAGGCCAATATTCCAGTAATAATTAAGAAAAGATGTCTTGTGCAGCCCTTTGTTCCTTTGTGTTCCAGGACTCTACTGCATTATTGTCAGATTATCAGTGTGGCATTCTTAACCAAACCACCTTAATAGCAAGGGTTATTCTAGGTTCTTTCAGATGATATGGGTCTTAACCTATTTGTGCAGTTGTGCCCCTAGTGGTCCCGTTGCCAGGCAAAATCTGTTTATCCACAAAAAAGTAATATCGTTGAAAATTCTTAAAACGCAAACACATCACACTAATTGTATTTTTTAGAACTAGTATAACTTCCTGCATACCGATTTTCAGCCATCTACATGCAACTGTAAAATGCAAATCCCAGTCTGATCACACTGTGTTTACATGTGGTTTACACGCGCAACTTGACTCGCCCTTAAAAAAATACTGAATATATAATTCAGTATACATAGGTGCATAAATGAAAGTTTACTTGAAACATATAGACTGGAAAATTTCATTTGAAAAAGAAAGAAGAAATCCAAGGATGGTAGAGGTTTGGAGAGGAACACAGGGGAAAAGGAGCGATGAGGGACTGAGTTTGAGGATGGTCGTCTCAATGAAGGCCAGACTTGCTGCAGTGTTCTGACAAAGGAAAGAACTCATGACCTTTGGATGGAACACATATACATCATCATCCAGAGTACATTATTCTTATAATTTTTTTATGTACCTTAAATTTAGCAGGACCTGAACAGCAAATACATGTGCATGTGTCTATCACAATTTCTGTCATCTTTTTACACATCAGATCTATTAGCAGAGAACACTTTTCGGTGTTCATAATGTGTCCAATGGACTTTATACCCTGTTCTTGTTAGCCCTTAACGCAACTCCTTCAGACCCTTTGAAATCATCATTTTAATGACTATTTTTGCTAACTGTGTGGCCTTAGCTGTCTACATCCCCTTCCCAGAGGACGACTCCAATGCCACCAACTTCAATTTGGTAAGAGAGATGGTGCTGCTTCCCACCCAATCCTTCTGCTGGGGTCACACTAATAAACTAAAGAACCAGTGCTTGTAAATGAGCAGATCATACATATGCTGATGCTGATGGACAGGTGATGATTATGATGATGATGATGATGATATTGATATTGCTTGAATCTGGCACTGATGATGTTGGTTTGATTGTAGAAGTTTTGTCTTGTGCATATGCCTTCTTCTTCAGTCTTTGATTAGCAGTTCTAATGGCTGTTTATAAAAGGGTGCATGGACACGAGAACCCTGTAACAGTGTACCACTGTAGGTGTTAATTCAACACAGGGTATTATGTGAAGAAAGGTGTTCATGCTCTAGTGCACTGATAATGATGTTTTTAGTTGTCACATTCTTTTTTTCCACCACAGTGCACCGAACCCCTACCACTCCCACAGGTGGTGGGCTCATGAGAGTGTGGATACATGTATCTCCTTCAGGCTGTGCCTGGCTGAGCCCCATGGGTAGAGACCCAGCCACCAGGTGCTTGCCAAGTAGCCCCTCCCCTAGGCCTGGCTCCAGGGTGAGGCCCCGGTAACCCTGATCTGGGCAAGGGTATCTGGGTCCTGTATGCTAAATAGGGTTGGATTGGGCGGTGGCCAAAGGTGGGGGCGTACTGATCCTCGGTTACTGAAGCTGGCTGGGACATGGAACATAATCTCTCTTGTTGGGAAGGAGCCTGAGCTGGTGTGCGAGGCTGAAAGTTACCAACTAGATATAGTTGCTATGTGTTGGGGTTTTCCCTGGTTTAGACAAGAGGGTTGCTTCCCTGCGCCTTCAGGTTGGGGAACGATGACTGATTGCACCAAATGGCAGTTCGGAATACCCGGCCGTCTTGGAGTCCTTGGAGGGCATACTGAAAGTTGCCGCTTCTGGGGATTCCATTGTTCTGCTAGGGGACTTCAATGCTCATGTGAGCAATGGCAGTAGGACCTGGAAAGGCATGATTGGGAGGAAAGGCATCTCCGATCTGAACCTGTGTGGTGTTTGTTATTGGACTTCTGTGCTCATCACAGTCTGTCCATAAAGAACACCATGTTTGAGCACAGAGGTGTCCATAAGTGCACATGGCACCAGGACACCTTAGGTCACAGTTCGATGATCGATTTTGTAATCATTTTGTTGGACTTGCGACCGTGTCGTTGCAGCAATCTCTGAACCCAATGGTGGACACCTCAGGTAGGGAGGCTGTCTTGCTGAATAAAGAATTCTATTGGGCCTGGTTGGCTTGTGAAGGCAGCAGACAGGCAAAGGAGGGCCAAGCAGATTGCGGTTTTGACCGTCACAGAGGCAAAAACTGGGAAGAGTTTGGTGAGTGCATGGAAAGTGACTTTCAATCATCTCAGAGAACATTCTGGAAAACCGTCAGGCAACTCAGGAAGGGAAAGCCGTTCCCGACCAACACTGTATACGACTTTGGATGTCATTAGGTGGTAGAAGGAATACTTTGAGGATCTTCTCAATCCTGACTTGACAGGGTAGTTGTGAAACTCCTTGGTGGCAAGGCTCTGTGAGTGGATGAGATCCTTAAGGTTCTGGATGTTGTGGGACTGTCCTGGCTGATATGTCTTCAACATCATGTGTACGTATGTAGAGAGGAGCCAATTTATGTGGTTCGGGCATCTGGTCTGGATGCCACCTGGGCGCATCCCTGGGGAGGCGCTCCGGGCATGTCCAACTGGGCGGAGACCCCGAGAAAGACCCAGGACATGCTGGAGAGATTATATCTCTTGGGAATGCCTCGGCATCTCCCCACAAGAGCTAGAAGAGGTGCATGGGGAGAGGGAATCCTGGGCCTCTGTGCTTTAAGCCTCTGCCCCCACGACTCGAACCAGGATAAGTGGATGATGATGGATGGATGGACATCCTTTTTTTTAAATAACTGAAAACAAGCATGTACTGGTAAATAACACTATCTTTTAAACTTAAAGAACTTCTAAACTTTGATTATGCAGTTTTATTCACAGTTATTTTTACAAGTTCATTGTCATTGAACAGCTTTTAAAGATGTTTGACTCCAAGCCTGTTGTGAGCCAGATCTGAGGGTGACAGTGTTAAGGATTTGTTGTCTTTAGCCGTCATTTCTACACTTCTCAGTTACCAGTTGTCCCAAGAAAGCTCAAATTTTTACCTTTTAATGGTCATCTTACATGGCTTGGGAACATTGCAAACTCTTTCCATTATTTCATTTGCTCATTCTCCTCTGATAGTGGCATCTTTCACAGCCATGAAACTATAAACTGAAATAGTTTAATTGTGTAAAAGCCACTGAATAGCAATGCCATACTTTAGAGTATCTGCTTACGTACAATTTGTCTAAGATTGTACTTGCTCAAAAAGCCTCCTCTGTTTGTTTTGCAAACTTAACTTCAGTGCTGCAACACTGCTGATGTCAGTGTGAACAGACCTCTGCCCTGAAAGGACACGGCTGTGAACATTTACAAAAAGAATAATGTTACGTGCATGACTTGAACAGCAATGCAAACAAAAGGCTTGTGTGTAAAGCGCTCCCTCAGTGGAATGGGGAAAATCAAGTTGTGGTGCATTATCTCAAAGATTATTTGCTCTGGAGCTCACACACACACACACACACACACACACACACACACACACACACACACACACACACACACACACACACACACACACACACACACACACACACACACACAACCTCTTACATTTCTCCCTCAGGTCACAATTCCATGAACTAGATTTGATATGACCAAATATTAAGGTGGCTCAAATCTACTTCTAAATCTAATTCATGTGTTCTCATTGCATAAAAGATTGAAGATCTATTTTCTAGATAGAAAAAAGAAGAATTCTGGCTTCTTGGTATGTAATTTGAACACATTTAGTTTAGTAACAACAGTGGTAGTAACAAGGTCTTTATGTAGTTTTTGCGTTTAGTGTGGTGCCTTTGATGCAAAAGTTTTGTTGCTACAACCATAAATGATATTTGGAGCAGCATGTTATTTCCACTGCTATTACATTATATGTTGCTGTGGGGAAAATATCTGCAAACTACTGAATCTGTCAGTGTTCTGAGGTATGGTTCTGATTCTAAGTTATGCACCTACGGTTTGTTGATTCCATATGAAACTGCAGAAGAAAGATCATGTACACCTCTACAAGTTATCGATATTTCCAGTCCACTGCTCTACATCCTCATTTTTTACCCTAAAAAAAACAGTGTGAAATATGAGGAACACAAGTAATTTCTAGTTTGTATGTGCATATTCCTGTCTCTCAGAAATTACACAGCTGTGCGTACTCCTGTGTGTTTATGTACACTGAATGCTGGTCGGACCAAGTCATAAAAAACATATGCTGTAATGAATAAATACATTTAGATAGCAGTAAGATATTTGCTACATAACACTTTTATGTACGCAGTATACCGCACTTCATATACACTTTCCTACATTCATGCATGTGGGCTATGAATGGAATCATTCGTAGGCGAAGGGTTGTCATGGATATGGTATCCTTGGTGATGCTAGAATGCACATTTACCATGGTAACACTGTAACAATGGCAGACAGCCTGGAGGCTGTAGAACCCTTCTCTGGTTCTCGGACAGAGGTGTAGAACTGTGCTGAGTTCAAAGCGCCTTACCAACACGTGCTATTTAGTAGAAACACCGCTGTTCCCTTCACTAGCCACCTCTATATGTGTTTTTCTATTCAAACTCTGAGCCGCAGGACACATAGTATCCAATGAGCACCTCACACTGAATCTGCCTTCGGGAACCAACAGGCTGACAAAGTATGGTACAACTAACTCTCTCCATCTGTTATCCACAGAGCCATAACACACTCACAGACACTCAAAGACAGCTATGCTGCCAGTGGGTTGAAGGCACTTAGAAAACATTATGGAGGGCTAACAACCCCACAGTACTGACTACAAAACGCTGGGTCCCAGCTCAACAGCAAGTAGCTTCAGAGCTTGTTATTTCAGCAAATAGTTAACAGAACACAACCCATTATCAGCCAGTCAGGTAAATAATGTAATATAATATGTAATTTACGGCCCGAAAGAAGTTAAGTTAGGAAGGAGAGGCATGAAACATCGTGTGTTTGGCTCAAGTAACTGAATTTACAGTCAGTGGTCTTAGACTAGCCAGTCACCTGTTTGACATTGTGGGTAAATGTTAGAGGTGTGCCAAAAAATCGATTCATATATCAAAAATCGATTCTCATTTACTACGATTCAGAATCGATTTTAAATGTCCCAAAATCGATTCTAAGTCGCGTTACGTAATTACAAAATTACGCGAGACTTTACGCAGCAGGTTCTGGGACACTCTCGTGTGCGGAAAGGTTTCAAAACAGATGGAGGAAAGAGATATTCAACCTGTTCCGTCTTCATTTAAGGCAAAAATATGGGTTCATTTTGGTATTTACGAATGCCAGGGAAGACCGAACTTGACACAATGTAGCTCTTGTGCAAGGTGTGTGTAACGCGGTGAGCACGGGAACATACACACAGCGTGAAATAATATAGAGAAGGGTGGACACGAGTGAAATAATATAGAGAAGGGTGGACACGAGTGCCGGCTCGCAAGAGCAAGACGTTTGACACTCGTCACATGTATTAGCGAGAGGGAAACGCGCACAGCGACCCAGAACAAACAAATAAAACAACACGGGAGACTCAACACGCAAGAGAATAGAAACCAAAACCGGGAGGGCATGGAGCAAATAGAAACAAAAAACAACGCGCAAAATACAACGCGGGAAAAATACCAGTTAACCGCAGTGAGACGGTAACTAAAAAACAGCGCAGATAAATGCAACGCGAAAACGAAACCAAGGACGCAGCAGCAAAATAAAACCCTTCCCAAAAATAAAGGCAAAACGGATAGGAAGAAATGTAGGATTGGGAAAACTTGAGATGGGTCAGAAAGCGACGCATGAGATACTCGAATAAGTAAAGAGAATGCATAACAGAGAGAGGTGGCGAGACACCTTCAAACGAGAAGCAACGACAGAGAAAGCAGAGACTGGCTGAGAACATACGGTTACGCCGGTTTAGTCTGGGACTGACTCTGGTGCCCCTAGCCACGGCTGGCGGAACAGCATCCGAGCCAGCCCTGACAGCTTGTAAAATGAAGCTCAAGAATTTTGGTAACAACAAAAAGCATTTTATTTTACCAAAGCACATTATATTTGTTAATTAAATGTGAAAGACACTTTATTTTCTGTATTTGTCATTCTGTCTTGCAAAGCAGACTGTAGTAGATCATGCAGATTTTATAGACTTAAGCAGAATTTTTTATAAATCAAATCGTTTTTTGAATTGAAAATCGTTTTGAATCGAAAATCGATTTTGAATTGAATTGTGGCCCCCAAAATCGGAATCGAATTGAATCGTGAGATAGTAAACGATTCCCACCCCTAGTAAATGTGTCTGCATTCCAAAGGTCAGTGAAGGTAAAGATACTACAGATGGACAATCAGCTGTAGATTTCAGTCTCACTTGCATATCCAGCCTGACTGCCATTTATATAAAATGTTGTAATCAGCTTAGATTTCAAGGCTGCATTGAGTTGACTTGACTGTATTACATTTTCTTAAAATTCTAAATTTTCATTTCATTAAAAAAAAATTGCATAATTGATCACAATATTATCATTCAAGGAATGTACATTCTGGCATAACAGAATCTACACTAGCATGGGAAATTGGAAAAGGTAATTTTTGGTGTGACTGTCATTTTCAGACCATTATCCTGAAGTTCCTATGCCACAATAAAACACAAAAACAATGGAAAGGGTGAATGATGAGTATATATCTAAGTCTGACTTATGAATCTGTTCTGCCAGATCTGATTACATGCAATGCCACAGCAAAAAAAATTTAAAGAAAATGACAGACATCTCCTTTTCCATTATCCAAACTACAACACCAATATACTCCGGATTTGTGGAGTTAACAAACTAAGGCTAAGGACGATTCCAACAAGAAGGTGCATGGAAGGCTTACATGGGATGCAAGGAGGGCAGTTGGCTTGGCTCATAATGAGGTTAAGAAAGGATTTTGAATGTAAAAAGCTTTGGATTGTGGCTTTCAGTGAAGATATTTGTGCCATCAGACGTATGCAGAGCTATTCATCAAACACAAACAAATATATACTATGAGGGGGAAAAATGCTGACTTAAATTGTGCCCATATCACCAGTTTCAGTGAGAGCTAACAAGCTAAGAATGTTTTTTTTTATATCTACTCATTAATAGTAGGACCACTGAAGGTTGATGTTGCATCTTGCTCAAGGTCAACACTGCAAATGTCATTATTACCATCATAGAGGACATTATGAGCAACGTCCTTGGCAGATCCTCCTGGTCTGGAGCAGGTGCCATTCAGACTAATTGCTTTATTACAGATGTACCCTCTGAGCCATGGATATCATAGATTTTTTATGGATTTCATATCAACAATGATATCATGTTTTTAATGATTTGGCCTTTAATGCATTAAATGTGAGGGGGAAAAGACCAATGTGTGTGTGTGTGCGCGTGCATGCATGCGTGTGTGTGTTTGTGTGTGTGTGTGTGTGTGTGTGTGCAGGCATGTGTGCAGAGGTGGGCAGTAACGAAGTACAAGTACAGTTCTTGAGTATTTGTACTTTACTTAAGTTGATTTTTTTAAAAATACTTATGACTTTCACTTCACTACAGTTGAATAACAAATACAGTACTTATCACTCCACTACATTTCTGTCCAGCTCTCGTTACTCGTTACTTCCACACACAACTCTCCTCCCCTCCCCCGATAGTATTTTCACAGGTGACAGCCTATCAGCAATCAAGGATGTGTCTGTGAGGTGTAAAATCAAGTTCGGTGTCGCTAGTCGTTCTTTTCCTAAATAACAGCAACATGAACGGAATAAGTTATTGCGCGGGGGGGGGGGGGGGTGAACGTTACCGGGGCGTTGAAAAATGGACACAAATTAAGTATATCGCGATCGCCGGTGGTTGATAGATATAGATCAGAGGTAAATAAACTAGATTTTTTTTCGGCGTGAGATATCGGAAGTGTGGCGCGAGAGCGTGTGAAAATGGTCAAATGCGTGTGTCTCACGCTGGCAACCCTGGCATGCTTTTTCGAGTACTTGCACCCATGGCCGTATCTCGACAAAATGTTCAGTTTTCTGAACGGATAAATCATTCCTATAGTTTTAAATGCATGCTTTGTTTGCCAAAAACAAACTATATCACTGCATACAAAAATTCACTGTCCCACCTGAGGAAGCATATTATATGCAGCCTAAATGTTTTGTTAAGTGACCGTTTTCTATGTAGTCAGAGGAGCTTTGCAGTAAGGCTAGTGAAATGACTTTGCCTGCTCACTCCACTGCTAGGTCTGCTAGGATAACTATAAATAATGTTAACATTATATTGGCAAGTAATTCAAACTACGGAAACATCAATAAGGGAAACCGTGTGGGTTAATCGAATATTGTCAAATAATGTTTCCATTCTAATGTCAGTGTAATGTCAATAATTCTAATGTGGCTGTGATTTCTAGTTTGAAAAGAGTTTGCTAGCATGTTGGGTGGCATGGAGTTGGCGGGCTTTAGCCATACTGCAAAAGGTTGTAGCAAGGTTAGACTACCAAGATGCCACACTGCTAATTTTACTTTGTCTTTGTTTATATTGACTGTAGCATAATGTTGTATTGGATGACTGAATACCTAACTAGCAAAGAGAGAAAACCGTCATTTTATTATTGACTTTTAATATGGTAACATAATTTGCTTAAACAGGTTAGGCTAGGCTAATCAGAGAATTGTGGTTTTAGAAAATGTTTTTGTTCCTTAAACTAAAGTGTAGGTTAAACTTTTCTGCTACCACTACCTGAATGATGTACATCATTGGAATATGCCTTATGGATTATTATCAAAGACTGTATGATTATTATGCCCAAAGAGGATTTGGTAGGATGTATACTTTTAAGCTATAACTTTTTTACAAATGTGACGGAAGGTGTACTTTAATACTTAAGTATTTTTAAAAGCAAGTACTTCAGTACTTTCACTTAAGTAAGATTTTGAACATGCAACTTTCACTTGTATCGGAGTAGCATTTGACCAGTGGTATCTGTACTTTGACTCAAGTAATGAAATTGAGTACTTCGTCCGCCTCTGCATGTGTGTGCAAGCGTGTGTTGTATGGTTTCTGTGCCCTGGTGTGACAAAGCACTTCTATGAGCCAGATTTGTGCCCCTGCTCCCAACCTTCTCTTTCCCAGATAGCCATAAAAATCAAGTCTCTAAAATACAGCAGAATGGCTCCTACATTCATTACACACATACACACTCTCTCTCTCTCTCTCGCTCTCTCTCTCTCTCTCTCTCTCTCTCTCTCTCTCTCCAAGCTTTTTAATAGACCCATTCCAGTGATAAAGACCTTTTTTTTTGGTTAAGAGCCTCCCCTACTGTTTTATATACAGTCACCAGCCACTTTATTAGATACACCCGTCCAAGTGCTCATTAACGCAAATGTCGAATCAGCCAATCACATGGCAGCAACTCATTTAGGCATGTGGACTATCTGCTGCATTTCAAACTGAGCATCAGAATGGGGAAGAAAGGTGATTTAAGTGACTTTGAATGTGGCATGGTTATTGGTGCCAAACGGGCTGGTCTGAGTATTTCATAAACTGCTCATATACTGGGATTTTCACACACAACCATCTCTAGGGTTCACAGAGAATGGTCTGAAAAAGAGAAAATATCCAGTGAACGGCAGTTCTGTAGGTGTAAATGCCTTGTTGATGCCAGAGGTCAGAGGACAATGGCCTGACTGGTATGAGCTGATAGAATGGCAACAGTAACTCAAATAACCAGCCGTTACAACCTTGAGGCTGATGGGCTACAGCAGCACTCTTGTCTACTAAAACAGGAAACTGAGGCTACAATTCACACTGGCTCACCATTATTGGATAAACGAAGATTGGAAAAACGTTGCCTGGTTTGATGAGTCCAAATTTCTGCTCCGACATTTGTATGGTAGGGTCAGAATTTGGCGTCAACATCATGAAAGCATGGATCCATCCAGCTTTGTGTTAATGGTTCAGGCAGTGGTGGTGCTGCAATGGTGTGGGAAATAAAACAAAAACACATGGTGTTTAGCGCCATGGGAACTGCATCGCTGTAGGAGCAACACCATGACGATCATACGCTGCTCCACTGGACAAATTAAGGTCTAAAACTGAACAGGCCTCATTTGACCAACAGAACAACAACAACAACATATTCTTTGAATATTCTTTGTAATATTAATTATCAAGCAGCTGTCAGTACTGGTATGATTTAATATAATCAGAATTGCATTTCATTGTGTTGAAAGATCACTTGTTTGCAAACAGATTGTACAAACAGTACACAGATCTGAGTACAGAAGACAGGTCACTTCTAATGCAAAGTTACACTGTGGAGTGCCTCTGAGCTTTGCAGTGCACTGGCAGTGGGAGTAGTTGAGTGAACTCTGGGTCATGGGACTTAAAAATAATGATAAAAATAAGATGGCTTTATAATGAAAATGGGTTTTATTTTTGGTGAGCCAGGAGAAGGACAGTGTCTCTAATACAGGAGCTTCAATTACTCTCCAGAACTCCTTCAGATCTCTTTAATATCTCAATTGTCGGGTTAGGCAAGGTTTGTCTGTATCTTGGTGCCAAGCAACACATTGCCATGTACAGCATTGATCATTCCCTTATCAGTACAGTGGCCAGTTTTACCCCCAGGGATAAAAAAGCTACTCAAGCTTTGAGATTTGTAGTTGCAGTCCTTGTGATCTTTTATAAGCAGTCTCATTCTAAAAGTGGAAGTCATACTGAGTTTAAACATGTATGTGTTTTGGTTTTATGGTAGTAATGGATAGCTAAATGAACATGATAGCCTTCTTATGCATGGATAAAGAGACTGGGGCACCTTCTTACAACTTGAACTATATAATATAACACTTGAACAAAAGCTTGATACGAAACACTCTGAACCTCTTGAGCTTTCTGTGTATTGAAGAGACCATTTATAGGATGACAAAAAGGATTAAATAGAAGTTTGATTTTGATTTTTTTATTAGTGTCAACAGTAAATTACTTTACAAGCAGCTTCTGAAAACTGACTATGAGCCTTTGAAATCTCAAGTCGATGAGCAATCAGAGTCACAGAATCCCTCTGTTTTCCATATAAATGCTTTTCCACTCACTTGGTCTGTTGATAAATACATCCAGGAACAGATGGGTCTTTCCTGTGATGTCTTTGGTCTTCTGAGGTCTGGGATGTCCAAAAGTGGAACCTTACTAAAGGCAAGGCACCCTCTATTAGAAACTGGGCTCAGCTTGAGAATTCACACCATCAAATTTATGATTTAACAAGAGATGGTTGAAAGACCCGCTTTGGGGAGAACATTTTGACAGATTCCTCGTACTGAATCCAGTACAAAGCCAGTCAAAGTGATGCTAGAGGAAAGCTGAAGCACATCAAAAAGCAGACACTACACCAGTGGAGAGCATCACCACCATTGTGCCTCCTTCAGGAGCCTCCACCAAGAGGAGAGCAGGACGACACATTCAAAGACACAAGCCCAGCATCACAGGCCCCGCCCATCAGCTAAAAACAGTCCGTCAGAGCAGCGACTGACCCAAATACACTACCCAGCATCTCACCCACTCTCCCTTTCCTTCCCTCCCTCTCTTTGTTGCTTTTTCCTATGTATCTTTATCTGTGTCCCTCATGCAGAATATTGATTCAGAGGTTGCACATTGCCTCTGCTGTTACCATGCCTACAGAACCACTGAAACTGGGAAATATCCACCCCAATATACAAAAGCCCCTAACTCTTGACCTCTCTCTGACAAAACGAGTATCTTCATAGAAAAGGAGAAACTAAGGTACCCCGAGTGACACTTGCCAGGTCAAACCTAGTGCCTGAGTGCACCTTCATTGTCTCACTACCAGGCTCCAAGGACAGGCTCATTGCTACATATTTGCAGGCTGGACTTTGGTTTGAGTCCATTAATGCCACAGTCATGTGTGCCTGTTTCTCCCAGCACTGTAGTTCACATGAATGGCTGAACAGTTGGAGTGCTACCTTCCAGACTCCTGTGCATTTCTGCTTCCTGATGAAAGAGGATAGACTTTAGAACATTCACCCATATGCACAATCTCCACATCCTTGTCCCTCTGTGCATCAGTTCTGTGTTTATGTCTTTGTCACGTCACGTATACTTTCTCAATCTTTTTTACCCTTTGCTGCTTTGCACCATGATGCTACTAATGTTACTTCCACTCTGTGGAGTCCTACTGTGTTGAATGAAACTCCTTAAACTCATCCCCACCGACAGCACTCACTGAGGATTTACCTGTATAACCAAATCACAGCTCTCCTTGGTGTATTTTACAGAGGCTGTGTGAAGTCTGTTTGCTTCAGTCCCTCTCCATGTGGAATTTTTTTACAGCTGGCTGATGTTTGACAGAAATGTTCTCTGAAAGCAAGTCTTCCATAAACATTGCTCAGACAATACTGAAATGATGCATAGTTTATAAAGTTTTCTAAACAACATGCAGTCAGCTGCTAATAAGGGTTTAGCACTTGAAAACGTCTTAGCAGTCATGAGTGGTAAGTGCGTTGTCATCTTACATTTAACACTTTAGTTCAAAAATCGTCCGACTGCATGGGCAGTCCCATTAGAATAGCGATCAGTCTGGACTAAACTCACGAGATGAAAAAAATGAACATCAGTGTCTTAAATGAAGCTCTCAGAGAAGGTAGCCTTTTTAAATCATTGAAATTAAATCAACTTGTGTTGCAGCTATGTGTATGCTCCTCTTTATGGTTCCTTTTCTGCCACTACCAGGAAGCATACGCCACTCCATCTCTCTCTACCAACATTCATCTCTCACTCCCCCACATGGACAAAGTTTGTAGTTTGTGTGTTCTGCTGCACATGAACCTACATTGCAAAAAATGCCCAGTTCCCATAGAAACCGTTGCATTGCTTTTGGGTCTTAGTTTTATTTCAGGTCTTTGGGATTCTGATGATTATGCTGTGTGTGCATGTGTACGTGTGTGCACGTGTGCATGTGTGTGCACACTCACGTGCATATGTGGGTGGAGGTGGACAGGAGGGAGAGAAAGAGTGAGAGATCCCTAAAATTGTTCTGCATTTGCGAGACATGCACAATTATGGATTTCTCTCAGGGTGTTTCACATTTTAGGAAGGTAGCAAGTGGAGAAAAGGTCGCTGGCCTGTCTTAGTGGAGCTTAAAGACACCGGCTTGTGTTAGGTGCAGTAAGAAAAGTGTGTGTTGTATGCTGCAGGTATAGAATAAGATGAGAGATGGCTTTGGTTTACTGTGTGCGTGTATCTGTATGGGAGGATGCAGGGACCGATATATATATATATATATATATATATATCCATTTTTATTCCTTTTTAAATTGCCATAGAGGTGTTCTTTAAGAGCATGGATAAAATTGACTTTGATGACAAATGGGCAAATGGGAGTAGATTTGGGAGTGTGTGTGTTTGTGAGAAAGCAAAAGAGACAGGGGCAGAGGGTAATTTTCTCTTTGCCATATTCAAGAGGCCATATGTAATTACTGCCAGTGATGCTCTTGGCTGAGTGAAAGCCTGCTGGCCCCTCATTCACTCCAGCACACACACACACACACACACACACACACACACACACACACACACACACACACAGTACAACACACCGCATTATTGAAAACACTGGCTTCCAGTGTGCAGTGATGCTGATTCAAGGCTTCTGCAGTGGCCAACACATACTTTATACACCCCATCACTGCTTCGTGTGTGTAATTACATTTCATTGAGGTGTGTGTGTGTGTATACCACTTCTGAAAGCCTGATACATACATATATATTTGTAATTGTTACCATTGAAATTAAGGAAATTTGAAATAAAAAGGCCCATTTTCTGTCCTCATGATGCAAGTTGTCTACTGTGGCTTTGGATACAAAACAACTGCAGCATTATGAGACATGCAAAATTGCATGTCGTCTGCCATCTGTTTAGCCAGTGATGTCAGTAACACGTTACTTAGTAACGCGTTACTCTAATCTTACTACTTTTTTCAGTAGCGAATAATATAACGAGTTACTATTTCCAGTCCAGTCATCAGATTAAAGTTACTTATCCAAGCAACTGTTTGTTACTATTTTTATTTTCCTTAAAAAAATATAGATTTTTGCTTTCTTCTTGGCTCAGTTACACTTCGTCTGACCGTAGCACTCGACTCCGCACACTGCGCGCGAACCTGTGAGATCGGCAAGCGCGTTTTACATGTCATTCTTTGCAGTGTTCTCCATACCGATTTGTGGTACAGTAGTGTAAAGAAATACCCCTCAAAAAGAGGGGAAGGAAAACTGACCTGACAAATTTTAATGTTGCATTGTGTTCCAGGTTTGAAAAGTGCTGGAATTTTGGCTAACATACTTACAATTACAATTTCAAGTATTTTTATTTTGTTTCACAACAAATAGCTGTCTGACTGAATAGTTCGCTTGTATTACGTTTACAAATACATTTACAAATAATACCGTGCAGCAACACAAACGTAATGTCAGGATATACATTGTTACTGTTAAAAATGCACTTCCAATAAAGTGAGTATTGGAAAAGCTGATTTTGCTGCTGAATGTAACTTCTAAAGCAACTTGTAATCTAAGGTAGTTAATCTTAAAATCAAGTAATCAGTAATGTAACTAATGCCCGGTTCACACTACACGATTTTAGGCTGGTTTTTCAGTCGCCGACTGATCGCCGACAGAAACTGTGGTCGGAGGCAAATCGGCGATCACTCGTCGCTCGCTCAGTCGTGTAGTGTGAACTGCTGAAAGACGTTCGCTGAGCAGTCGCCGACTGGTCGCCGACTCGTCGCAGACGACCGGCAGATATCTAGCATGTTTAATATCTAGCCCAGTCGGCGACTGAGAGTCGGCAGCAGCGTCTAGCTACAGCCAATGGGAACGCGGAGAGAGAACCGCGCACCGCTGAAGATATCTCTGAAGAATGTAAAAAACTTTCAAGAATACTTTCAAAACAGTAACCCAGCAAACACACAAAATCCTCACCTTTCTTACAACTTTACTACAACACTTTGTTTAAGTTATTGTGACAGCACTGGAGAAATAGTGTGATTGACTATATTTATGTTCACTTGGGACTATGGAGTGTTTAAACGGTAAAAAAAATAATAATAACGAAAATGTGGAGTACATGTACATTGTTTTTTTTTCTTCTACGTGGTGTTGCTGGTTCTCGCGAGAGTTTCGTTTCGTGTTCTCGCGTTTTTGGATGGCAGCCAGATGAGTCGGCGATTCCCCAGTCGTGTAATTCGTGAGCCCGTGTCGCCGATCAGTCATGTAGTGTGAAAGCCACAACAACTGAAAGACTCGTGATTACAGCACAACCAGTCGTGTAGTGTGAACCAGGCTTAAGTTATTTTTTAAAGGAGTAATCAGTAATCGGATTACTTTTTCAAGGTAACTAAGCCATCACTGCACTTAGCACATCTCCCTATGGAGCTGCCTTAAATGGAAAAGACCTATAGTGCATCATCTCTGCATATCATCACACTGCACTCTAAGATCACATTTACTGGCTGACTATTAAACTCAATAATATGCAGATATGCAAATATGTTTCTTTGGTAGTTTTGTAGGGCCTTAGCTTAGCAACTTAATAATGAATTAATGATGTGAAAGTCTTGTTCCAGTGTTTTGAGTGTTTTCTCCTGTCCTCACTCTCTAAAACTGTTGCCTGGTGTCTTGAAGTCTGCAGAAGTGTGCAAAGTGTCCTGTAGCTCACAGTGGACTACACTAGAAGAGAAGGCTGCTGTTCTGGAACCTGAGAACTCAGCTATGACTGTCCCTGTGACACACATGCACGTGCATGCGAGCATGCACGCACACGCACACACACACACCGCTATGACAGAATATCAGATTTAGGACAGGTGAAAAAAATAGTTCTCTTTCTCTCTATCTCTCTCACTCTATTCAAGCCTCTACTTCCTTGCATTTTCTTCACTTCATTGACCTGCAGTCAAGAAGGACAACCGTGTTGCCGATAGCTATGAGGCTAGCAGACAAACTTCCCCTCATTCACCTTTTTCACCTCCCTTCTCTCCTCCCACTTGCCACAGAGTTTATTGCTCCGCCCTCTCACCCCCTTCTCCCTGCCCCCTTCTGCGCTGCCATATGCCCCCCCTCCTTCCAGCTTCCATAGGCTCGAGGGAGGTAACCCAGTTTCTGTGGCCGGTGGCAGGCACGCAGGAGGGGAGACTGATGTACTAATACAGGAGATGACTGCAGCATGAATAATGAATCCGCTCATATTCTTGAGGATTTAAAGGAAAAGTAAGAGGGCGGGAGGAGTATTCAGAGTGCTTTTTCTTGGTTTCCACAGTATGTGTGTATAGACATGCTCATACACATGCACTTTTCTTACTGTACTAAAGACAGGCCAATCTTTTAAAACCTGAACTGACCTCTTCTCCACCAGCCACCATCCTAAAAAGTTTATCAATGTTGTCATGAAATGCTGTGAATATCATTTAAGCAGTGATTATCCTGGCAGGGATAGGCAAGTTTTGCATCCTCAGTTGTCTAGCTCCTCCCCTTATTACTAACACCTGTAGCTCATTACCATGCTCATTATCAAAAATAATTCCCAGTTACTCTCATTTTAAGTGAGTGTATCTTTTTAAGAACCCTTTACAAGGGTGTACTCCTATTACAGCTATTTGACATTGTAGTGTTTTCAACAAGGATGCTAGTGACACCAAGATAAACCACAAGCGAAGACCCTGGAGTTTAGTTGCAGTTTTTACTTGCCTTCATAAACATGTGGTGAAAACTGTAATGTCAGAAAATAAAACCAGTCTCAACACAGAGGATTACATATGTAACGCAAAAGCATCGAGCTAAATTAAATTCACATTTTAGCAAGATAAACATTTATATAAACAAAACTCATCTGTATAAATCATTAGTAACACTTACGACATTCCTGCCTGACAATTCAGCATGGATGATATCAGATTGTGCTTGCATACCGCTACTTGCACATAGAAAGTTGTTTGCTAGCCGGAAAACCGAAAGTACAACACCGGAAACCGGAAGTACTTCAAAATAAGGCGTATTTCAAAATAAGGCATACATAAGCAATTAAATATTTATATAAAAATACATAACCTAACATTTTACATTCTCCATTTAAACCAATAAGCATTCTTATTTAGGGAAAAAGCCCAGGGGGCAGCACAGACATAACCAGGGATGTCAGCCAGCTCATGAGGAGGGATTTTGCAAGAGTCACGTTGCAGTTCGTGCTGACTAGATTTCTGGAGTAGCACTAGGTGCTTGTGCAATTGATATATTTAAGCTTTGGAGAGTTCTTTAAAGCTCAATGCCAATTCAAAACTGTGTTTCCTTGCATTACTTTCTCACATAAAACACTTTTTTTGCTCAAGGTTTAAAAACATCTCTCAAGGTTTACTAAAATGACTGGAAAAGCTATACATAGTCTTCTTAAATGTTTAACGTATTACTGACATATTAGTTGTCTGTGCTTGCATGAAACAGGGAACCAGTTTAAAGGGTAAAAAACAACTCCGTGAGATCAGGCAGGCCATGCTAACACCTCTATTCTCACTGCTCATACTGACTGTTGCTCTGACAAGATAACAAGCACTGTTGGCTTGAGTACAGTGATGGGGAGAGAGTGGGTCAGGAAGAACTGTGAGGGGTTTCTCAAAGGGGGGCAGGAAGAATTGTGAGAGGTTTCTGAGAGCTGATTATTCATCTAGCCATGAGAGTTCATCGTAAGAAGACAAGAGTGTTCAAGAAGGCACTACCAAAAATGGAGTACAGTGGGAAGAAGGGGAGAGATAAAGCTCTCTATTAGTTGTAACCCGAGAGCTGTCGCAGACATGCAGCAATCTCTGTTGAGGAGAACCCTATGTTCAGCACAAATCATGCAGTAATCCCAGTGTGCAGTGTAAACCTATGTTCAGCTTGAGAGCTATATTAGTCATCCAGTAATTTCAGTGTGGATTGTAATGCTGCATTCAACCCCAGAGCTGTATTAGACATGCAGTAATCCCAGTGTTTATTGTAACCCTATGTTCAGTCTGAGATCTGTACTAGTCATGCAGTAATTCCAAAGGTCAGTGTAATCCTACATTCAGACCCAGAACTGTACTAGTCATGCAGTAATCCCAGTGGTCATTGGACGGTCCGGAGCAGGCCAGGCAGCTAGCACTGAATGTCATACTGAAATCAAAAGCCAGAAGGCAGTTTTTTGGCTAACTTTGGCTGGAGTCTACAACTCACAACTATATGGAGAACTGCCTGGGCCGAAGTTAAACCTACAAAGGAAATTATATAATCAGGAGCTGGTTTTGATGGCTTGATAGTTACCCTTTTGCAAAGTGGTAAATGGACTTCCACACAAATTCTTCAGAAACAAATTCATATAACCAGAGACACTTCCAATTGGCTGTTGGGAGTTAATGTGGCTATTTATTATTCCTGTCTTCATGTATTGAGAGAACATTTCACCATTCATGATAATGTGATCATCTATTTGTACAAATCGCGAGATTAATTAACAAACCGTAAAAACATAAAATCTAAATTCTTGATTATATGTTTACTCTTGCTCTCGGGAGACATTGAATTGAACCCCGGGACCAGAAAATAATTGTCTTACTCCAGCAGACTTTAACTCTAGATCTGGTCTGGGTGTCATTCATGTTAATGTGAGAAGTCTACTTCCTAAGCTAGATATGCTTTCAGTATGGATAGACTCTACAAATGCAGATTTATAGATTATGATTTATAACAAACTGTCGACCTCTTACTCATCATTGTTTGTTATATACAAAAGTGAATTGGACTTCGTTGCAGGCACGACGTTTTGCACATTGGTATGTTTTTATTTACAAAGCACTAATTGGGAATTTGCCTAATTATTTATGTTGTCTTCTGAATAGAAGGCAAAGTCTGCTCAGTCTTCGTTCGAGTGAGTTTTTGCAACTTGCTGTTCCTAGAGCTCGAACAGAGCTAGGAAAGACTGCTTTTAGTTTTGCTGCTCCATACACATGGAACCGGTTACAGGCTGATATAAAAATCAAGGACCTTGTTTCTTTGAACAGATTTAAGACTCTGATAAAATCAGTCAGGTCCAGATCATCTGTGTGTGTGTGTTTTAATTAATTTTATGTGAGATTTTGAATGTATCTTGAATGTTGTAATTTGTGCTGCTGCTCGGTCTCTCTTGGCCAGGTCTCTCTTGTAAAAGAGATCTTGTATCTCAAGAGACTAACCTGGTTAAATAAAGGCAAATAAATAAATAAAAAATTGAATAATGGAGGCATAGCAAGTCTAACAAATATGAAAGGAAAATCTTAAGGTACAAATATATCAATTTATTTAAATATACTGTGATGGTTTCAGTCCATCTTTTATGACACACATCTTCATAATGGAACAAATCATGAGAAAAATTTTTGCATATGCCTTGTGTTGTCATGTGGGTGCATGTATTACAAATCGATTTTAGTTAAAGCTGTAATAAACCGGTCCAGGGCAATAAACAAAAATCCCTGATATAAGAATGAATTTCACTTCCTTGACAAATGGGACTCTGTCTTTAGATAATGCATTACACTGTATCGATCTTGAGGGACATGAGGAGCTTGGAAGGGTAAAATCTTCATTTCATATCTTTATTTCCTTTATCCACACTAACCATTTTATATTTGCTCAACATGATCCATGCACACTACATGGGTATCTTGTTCCTCAGCATCCGGTCTGATGTTCTGAATCGTGAAGTTAATAAGCTAGTGTGTTTCCTTTCTCACCCTCTGAAAAGATGATGTTGCTAGGTAACTTGGACAACACTCCCAGTTCTCTGTTTAGACCTTTCAGGGGAAAAAAGCTATTTATTTGCTATCTTCTCAGAAAGGCAGAGAAGATATACATGTGGAGAGTTGAA
Source organism: Brachyhypopomus gauderio (assembly GCF_052324685.1). NCBI lineage: Eukaryota > Metazoa > Chordata > Actinopteri > Gymnotiformes > Hypopomidae > Brachyhypopomus > Brachyhypopomus gauderio. Next base: position 22,588,476 of record NC_135215.1, on the reverse strand, counting down.
GAAGAGGAAAGGATAGAGAGAATAAAGGAGAGGATCTTGGGGATGTGGAAGAGCTGTATCCTCTCAGCCTACCAGTGCACTAAACCTTCCCACCCCCACCCCTGCTACACACAAACACACACAAACAAACTATAATTTGCTTTTAATAGCACTTTCCTTAATATACAAATAATAAACTTCCAGACCAAAGAAAAGTACTTTAACAATTATCTGTAGACATCAATCACTACAGAAAATAGTCATGGTCCTGAACAATAAGAATTGTGATAAGTCTATGAATTCTACACTGTGATAATGGTAAATGTGATAATGGTAAACTCATGGTTTATGGACCAGCCTTAATCACCACCTCCACCACCTTTGTCTCATAGCTGTGAGCTATAGTTAGCTGTCTGTGTCTGCTGCCTAGCAACGAGATCCAAACCAGCATGTCTATGCCTCATGTTTTTTTTTCTCCTCTCAATTTCACCTTTCTATCCTCCCAATAAGGACAGAGAGGAAGAACGAGGGAGTCTGTGCTGCAGAAAGGCCTCCCTTCTGTCCTTAAAAAATGCATTATGACTAGTTTCATGAGTTTATGTCATGAACTGTGAAGTCCAGTAGTCATGTGTCCTCGCATGTGGATATGTGCTCCAAATTACCTTTCTGTTCTGGATTTGGCTGCTTGTTTGGTCAAAGCAGATCGTACTACTGTTAAACGGGTCTCTAGTGTTAACTTTATACTGATCTCTAGGAAAGTGCAAAAGTCACTCTTATCAGACCTCATACATTGTCATAAAAGTATAAATAAACTCAAATTTACCCATTTTAGAGAAACAGCAGTACTGTGTGTGTGTGTGTGTGTGTGTGTGTGTGTGTGTGTGTGTGTGTGTGTGTGTGTGTGTGTTGCCAAGGTGTAAATGAAGGCAACAAACTTGAAAGGCTTTCTCAGCTCAAATTTACTGGTAATCTTTCTCCTGCATTACCACTTAATCAGTGAATTAAATTATGTGTGTTATATTACCAGTTTGGCAGTACTGATAGGAAATGTAACCAATGTAATAGAAGGACAACCATTTCAGTCATGACCATCTCTGGGTGTTTTAACTAGCAGTAGTAGTAGTCACTAACTTAAGAAGGGTACTCGCAAACTTATTCTTGTACTTGGTAGAAACACTTACCTCAATAGATACATTCAAATCAATCCTTCTTTTGCTCCTTGGCATATAAAATTTTCTAATTATTTACAGACTTGATTCACTTTTGTTAAGTTCCCTCAAGTTACTCGCTGTTGCATAAACAGAACTTGTAGCTACTGCTTAAATCCAAGAAATCTTGATCTCAGGCCAGTCTTAAAGTCAGCAGCACAAGATGGCAATGAGTTATTCTGTTGCTTGGCAACCAAACAAACTTTAATCCTAAATTTTGCTGCCTGGCATGTGGTTTGCAAAGGCAGTAGGAAATAATGCATATATTTTCTTTATCACACCCATTTTACATTTATGTGATGCCAACATAAATGATTGTTAGACAAGATGATATTAGTTGACCTATTGGCTTTGACTTAATGTTATGTACCAAGCAGTTGAAAATATACTTTTTTATTACTTTAGCAACAGCGTCTTGCTGTTGCGAGAAACAGCAGTTTGAAGGTCAGCAAATGTGACGCGGTGACTACGGGAGCGTACACACCGCGTGTAAAAACAGAGAGAGAGGTGGACTCAAGTGCTGGCTCGCACTGACAGGGTGATTGGCAGAGCCAATTGTCAGTGAGAGAGAGAGAGAAACGTGCAAACACAGCAAAAACACCACCAACACAAACAGACGCAGAACATTCAATGCATAGAGAAATACTCAACCAAAAGATCTCGGGAGAAAAATGAACACAAACCAACACAGAAAAACTGCGACCACAGAGAGACAGGAGAAAACAATAAAGGTAACTCAAAAGACGCATAAAAACAGAACTAAGGATGCCAGGGGAAGTAACTGGCAGCAGGCGAACGCCACGACAAACAAAAAACCCTTTCCAAAGTAAAAGTATAACTGATAAGAAGTATTTTTCAGATGGGGGAAAACTTGAGATGGGCCAGTGAACAGCGCAGGAGATAGATACTCGAATAAGTAGTAGTGTAACAAAATAGAGATAAAGAGAGAGGGAGGTGGCAAAACACCTTGTAACAGTGCAACAATAGAGAACGCACAGAAGGGCTGAAAGCATACCGGCTTTCACAACAAACTTCCTTAAGTAACCAGGACAACAAGTGTTACGGATCACTGCTGATTGCGCTTACTCTGCCTTGCACCGACTCGTGAGCCCCCTCCTGTGGTAGCCGGAGGAGTGGCACCCAAGTTAGCCCTGACAGCAAACCTATGCAGATACCCATGAGGGCCACATTATTGTTACGTTCAGACTAGGCAGGTGGGACGCAATTGCAGGAATCAGTAGGTTTATTAAGACAACTAAATAAACAACCAAACTCAATGGTGAAAGAAAGACATGGAGAGAGACGGAAAAGGCGTAAACTTCTGGTCCAACTGCGGGAAGATGGCTGCATAACCCACTAGCTCTCATATACCAAATGGGAAAAAGACTCCTCAGATTAACTTTCTATTCAAATACAAGCCTTACTACACAGCAATGGAAAGGGGGGGGGGGGGGGGGGGGGGGGATGCGAAATCGGAGAGACCAAAAACATCGAAAAACAATTGGATAAAGAGGACGAGGGAAACATGTCTGAGGTAGACAACACTACTACGGAGGTAGTGGTGCTGACAGTGAGCACATGGAAACTGAGGCAACGGTGGCAATTTGCTCGGGTCGGGGCTTAGAGACCTTGCCAGAGAAATACAAAGTCTCAAAACTGAACTATGATCTGACCCAGCTTCATTCAAAGATAAATTCAAGAAAGAAATGCAAGAATAACTTGACTCGCAGAAACTGCTAAAGAGCTTCCAGACACCCTTGACCAAGATGCGGATTCACTGGGAGGGTGGACTGAGGATGTACGGGAGCATGAGGGAGGCAGCGGAGGACCTGAGAAGAAGAGGGATTGAAGTTGAGTTTCCGAGTAGCGGCACGGCCAAGGTGGGAGCGGAGGAGGGGCTTCAGAGGATGCTACAGTGGCAGGAATTTCAAAGGAAATGGATTGTCATCGCCGTGAACACAGGTTGGCTTACAGAGGCTAGGTAAGCGCAAAACAAAAGAATGAAAAAGAGCAGATGGTGAACTTCTCTGACTGACATCCATTAATACACATTTAGTTTATTTAGATCAAAGTTTAATGGTCTACTTTAGTAATCTAATGTTTAGTTGAGAGCCTTTTTAGGCGAGTTGTGTTGGACATTGTTCAAGTGTGCAAGAGTCCGTGGCTGAAAAGCCTATCTCTTGCTACTAGAGAGGGGTCCTTATGTTTGGTGAGACTTTCCTCTCGACCCAAGGGAACGATGTGGGAGGTGTTCAGTAGAAGCACTCACTTTCGGAAGTCAGTTAATTTATGTTTTTTGTTTTTCCCTACTTTTGTGTTTCTCTCGTTGAGTATGCTTAATGTCAATACTTTGTTACTCAGTGTGGTCCACAGGGCAATAATGATCGATATAAATCAGTTTTAGAAATAACATGAATACTATAAAGCTGGTGTCACTGAATGTAAACGGGATGAATAATCCTATCAAAAGAAGTAAAGTAATTCTTAAAATGTAAAAGCTCCAGGCTCACATTATATTTATGCAGGAGACACACTTAGCAAAAGAGGAACATGAAAAGCTGAAAAAACTGTTATTGTTAAAGGAGAATTAGAACATAAAAAAGTGACACTGATTAATATATATGCCCCACCAGACTGCGATAAAAGCTTTTTTAAATCCATGTTTAGAATGATTGCTTCAGAATCAGAGGGTCTTCTGATTTGTGGGGGGGATTTAAATATAGTATTAAATCATAATCTAGATACCACAAGCCTTATTAGAAACAAGATGCACATAACCAAATTAATGAATACCATTTTAAAAGAACAATGAATAGTAGATGTTTGGAGGGAACTTCATCCAACGGAAAAAGACTATACTCATTATTCCTGCCCGCATAAAATACACTCAATAATTGATTATATTTTATATAATATTGTATCGGATATGTATTGTATCGGATCACAATACAGTACATCTCGATATACACATTGGTAGTCGACCAAAAAATACTGTATGGAGACTGAATATAGGCATTTTAAATGACAAAACAATAACAGTATCAAAACACCCGCAAATCACAATTTTTACAGCAAATGGAGACCACCCAACAAGAATTACACCATATATTAAGAATAGATATAGAGAAAAAACTAAAACAGGCTTATTATGAGTCAGGTCCTAAGGCCCATTTTCCTCTAGTGAGCCTTAGATAAGACAATTCCTCAATTCTCTCGATTTACCATCTATTGGAGAAATACAAAATGAACAGCTTATGGCAAGCATTACTGAAGAAGTAGTACGGGAAGCAATATCTAGACTTAAAGCAAATAAATCTCCAGGTAGTGACGGCTTTCCAGCCGAATGGTATAGAATGTTTAAAGAAGAATTAACCCCCCTACTTGTCTCCTCTTTTAATTGGACCCTTGGAAAAGGGCAGTTACCACCATCTTGGAAAGATGCAATAATATAATTAATTCCCAAGGATGGCAAAGATCCAGAACATTGCAGCAATTACCGACCTATATCAGTCCTCAATATAGAATATAAGACTTATACCTCCATTATTGCAAAAAGATATATGACCTTTATGCCAGGCCTAACTGGCGAAGACCAAACAGGCTTCTTTATAGGTCGCCAAACACAAGACAATATCAGAAGAACTCTTCATGTAATTGAGTCAATACAAAAGACCAGAGAGAGTGCAATGTTGATAAGCCTCGTTGCCAAGAAGGCTTTCAATAGTGTGAATTGAAATTATCTATATCTTGTACTGGAACAATTTGGTTTTAGCAAAGACTCAGTCAATTGCATCAAAACTGTATATCAACTACTATATATAACCCATATATATCAAAACTATAAACCAACTGCTAGAATAAAAATTAATGGCAGTCTAACAGAAAAAAATATTCTTACAAGAGGCACTCGACAGAGGTGTGTGGCATGTCACCGCTTCTTGTCTCCATATATATATCGAACCCTTGGCGCAAGCTATACGACAGAGGAAAGAATTACAGGGAATCACCATAAAAGGACAAATGCATACTATTAGTCTGTTCGCAGATGATATTATAGTTTACTTGAAGAATTCTAATTAGTGCTGTCAATTCCAGGTGCCGCGATTAAAAGTCCTCACCAGGATTTTGCTGAAGCTTACTAGATTTTCTAATTAGCAATCCAGGTAAAATTTGTGGAATCAACACAATCCAGGAAGCCTGAGCAAAATCCTGGTGAGGACTTTTAATCGCGGCACCTGGAATTGACAGCACTAATTCTAATACATGCTTTCCAAATCTGATAGAATTGCTAAATAGATATGGAAGACACTCAGGCTACAGAGTGAATGTCAATAAAACACAAATTCTGGCTTTCAACTACACTACCTCCCAAGAAATCCAAAAGATGTTTCAGCTGATATGGAATGCAGATACAATAAAATATCTTTTTAGCAGCTTGGTGTGAAGAAATCTTCTGTGGGAGCAATAATCAGAAAATGGAAGACCTACAAGACCACTACTAATCTCCCTCGATCTGGGGCTCCACGCAAGATCTCAGCCCGTGGGGTCAAAATGATCACAAGAACGGTGAGGAAAAATCCCAGAACCACAAGGGGGGATCTAGTGAATGACCTGCAGAAAGCTGGGACCAACGTTACAAAGGCTACCATCAGCAACACACTACGACGCCAGGGACTCAGATCTTGCAGTGCCAGACGTGTCCCCCTGCTTAAGCCAGTCCATATCCAGGCACGTCTGAAGTTTGCTAGAGAGCATTTGAATGTTCCAGAAGAGTGTTGGGAGAATGTCATATGGTCAGATGAAACCAAAGTAGAACTATTTGGTAAAAACACAACTCGTCGTGTTTGGAGGACAGTGAATGCTGAGTTGCATCCAAACAACACCATACCAACTGTGAAGCATGGGGGTGGCAACATCATGCTTTGGGGCTGTTTCTCTGCAAAGGGACCAGGAGGACTGGTCTGTGTACATGAAAGAATGAATGGGGCCATGTATTGTGAGATTTTGGGTGCAAACCTCCTTCCATCAGCAAGGGCAATGAAGATGAAACGTGGCTGGGTCTTTCAGCATGACAATGATCCCAAGCAAACTGCCAGGGCAACAAAGGAGTGGCTTCGTAAGAAACATTTCAAAGTCCTGGAGTGGCCTAGCCAGTCTCCCGATCTCAACCCCATCGAAAACCTTTGGAGGGAGTTAAAAGTCCGTGTTGCCTGCCGACAGCCCCAAAACATCACTGCTCTAGAGGAGATCTGCATGGAGGAATGGGCCAACATACCAGCAACAGTGTGTGCCAACCTTGTGAAGACTTACAGAAAACATTTGACCTCTGTCATTGCCAACAGAGGATATACAACAAGGTATTGAGATTAACTTTTGTTATTGACCAAATACTTATTTTCCACCATTATTTGCAAATAAATTCTTTAAAAGTCAGACAAAATTTTTTTTTCACATTTTGTCTCTCATAGCTGAGGTCTACCTATGATGTCAATTACCGGCCTTTCTCATCTTTTTAAGTGGGAGAACTTGCACAATTGGTGACTGACTAAATACTTATTTTCCCCACTGTATGTAACAGATTATTCAAAGGCCAAACTAAACAGATACGTCTTTAGTTTAGTTTTAAACATTGAGACTGTGTCTGAGTCCCGAATAAAGGCAGGAAGATTATTCCACAGTTGCGGAGCTTTAAAAGAAAAGGCTCTTCCACCTGCTGTGATCTTTTTGATCCTAGGAACAGTTAATAAGCCTGTGTCCTGTGAACGAAGTGAAAGTGCTGGATTGTAATGATCAGTAAGTTCACTAAGATACTCTGGAGCTAAGCCATGCAGTGTTTTATATGTTAATAAATGTATTTTATAGTCAATACGGAATCTAACTGGCAGCCAGTGTAATGGCGATAGTACAGGACTAATGTCCTGTAATTTTTAGTTTTCATTAAAACTCGCGCTGCTGCGTTCTGAACCAGCTGGAGTTTTTTTATCGATTTACCAGAACATCCAGCTATAAGACTATTGCAATGATCTAGGCGAGAGGATATGAATGCAGTATATACATACAGTTAACAAGTTAAAGTCATTCACTGAACAGCACTTTAAGTATATAAAAACCGTTTTCCCAGATAAAGAATGTTTGTAAGTCTTTGATAAGGCATAATCAAATGTATGAATGTTGTCAGAATGTGGATAATTTTGATCACCCCATTCTTTTCAAATGAATGCAATTTAGGACCAACATCAGAAATAAGCAACATCTCATACTTAGAAGAAAAGATGAGGGCCTTCCTCATCTTGACGTATGATGACGTAGCCCATGCAGCGAGTGTTAAATGGCTAAATATAAATGGTAACAAATACATGAACAATAACTCATTAATTGTGAGTGCTGTTAATTATAGTGGTTTTCCTGTATTTGGGCTTGTGAGAAATATTTATGTGATAAATTCATCATTACATTGTTTTGAATTACAACAGTATAATACCTTTTGCTATGACAGAGATTACGTCATGTAAAATTGAGATTCCAAACATGGCACAAGCAACAGAACTGATATCTACTGATAAGCTTATAGATTTTATATGACCTATGCTGTCATGAAATATTACCTGGGTGATATAATTGGACTACACATGAGCTCATCTGATATATTATAAAAGGTACTGTGATGGTTGTTTTGGACAGTTTTATGGAAATTTTAAAAATTAAATTGTGGCCATTTGTACCAAGAGACTGACATTTGAACGCTGTAGTTGGTACGTGATTATTATGGTGAAGATTTGCTAAAGGTGTTCATCTGTTTGACCTGGCCTAAATTGAATGCTATAAGTTGTGCTGTATGTTATGTCTTTCAAATGGGGCTTGCTTAACTGTGTTTCATGTTAATGTTCATAAAATACAGCCATTTTGGGAGAAAATAAATAATAGTATCAAAGACAATCTGTAGTACTCGATTCTGAAAACATCTAAAGTAATGTACCTTGGTAATATAAATAACTATGTCCTAGATGGTGACAGATATTTAACTAAGATCCTACTGATAGCAAGCAAAAAAGTAATAACACAAAATTGGTATAAGACTGATCCTCCCACTTTTGAACAATGGATAGAAACTGTTAGACAAATCTATGTACTAGAAGAAATGACTTTCAGGCTTCGATTGAGGGGAGAAACATTTTCTAAGAATTGGAAAAAATGAAAAATATGACACCACAGAGTTAAATAAGAATTAATAGGTTTGAATACAAGAAACCGCCAACCCATACCCACTATTTTAATTAACATTAACCCCCCCCCCCCCTTTTCCCCCTGGCCCCCTCCCCTTCCTGATTTTGTATTATGGATATCACTGAGGACACTATAATTGTGACATTTATTTGTAATGAGTAATACTGTTATGTTTGTACTTTGATGTATTTTGTTAAATGTTGTGGAAAAATATAAATAAATACTTAAGTATCAAAAAAAGAAAGACAGACATGGAATAAACATACAGGATACCGTAACATGTTAACAAACACACACATATATACACTAAGAACGGGGAACAAACAAAAGAGCGAACAGCAAAACACTTTAAGGCAATATAGGGAAAGGCTACCAGGGAACTACACAACCAAACCTAAGAACTAAACAATAAGACAATGAAAACAACCGAAAGGAACAGAGAGAACAGACTGAAAGGAGACACGACGTGTATGAAATAAGCAAGCTTACATACACTAAGACGAAAAAATACAGGCGACAGGAAACCAAGAAGACAACGAACTTACAGTACAAAAATCGCAACAAGGAATGCAATTCCCAACAATGATGGACACTGGAGACTAGACATCACGGGCATTAAATACACTGAAACAACATGAAGACACAGGTAAGCACACTAATCAAAGGGCAAGGTTACAAATGAAAGCGGGACAAAGAGGCAAGGTAAAACTGTAACGTCCGGGTGTAGGAGGCAGGCACCAAGACGGTCACGGTGAACATAGAACGTTTATTGTGATGACACGAGTGTAAGCTCCGTACGTAGTGAGAGCAGCACATGCACACTCATACAGACACGTAGCTTTAGACAAAGACGAGCACACGACACTGCGCGAACGCACATTAAATAGGTGAATTACACAGACCCACGTGACCTCGAGACAAGGCACAGGTGATACTAACGAACACGCTCACAAACAACCCACACCCACGGAAGTACAAACATGGACATAACACGCAGACAACGTAACAGCACGCTCACAGGGAAGGGTTCGGAGCTGTTCCATGACAGAACCCTCCACAAGGGGCTCGCTACTCCCGGAGCGTCCCGCGCAGCTGGAAAGCCCCGAACCAACACAGACGAGCCGGTCCGGAGCCGCCGGGATCACGAGCTTCCGAGAGCAGTCACCCCTGACGGCGGGAACAGCCGCGAACAGCTCTAGAACACCCTCCCTGGGAAGACAGGGGAGAAAACATTAAACACGGGCACGAGGACAAACATGCACACCGGAACAGTAAACACAAAGGGCACAAACGGGAACAGTGGGTTTGGGAGACACAAGGGGACAGACAAAAACACAGGAACACAGACATTCATCCCCGGAGCCAGGCCTCCCGCCTTGGGCACAGCCTGTAGCGGCGAGAAAGCTCCGGAGGCTGGAGACGCTGCAGGAGGCAGTTCTCCTCCTGCCTGTTCCGCCCGCTCCCCGCCAGGCGCCGCACGGCTGGCAGACGCGCTGGGTGCAGCACGACTTGTCGACCGCTTGGGGACCGCGCATCTGGCGGGCGCGCAAGGTGCCACGCGACTGTCTGACCGCTTGGGGGACGCACACCTGGCGGGCGCGCGGGGTGCAGCGCGACTTGCAGCCCGCTTGGAGGCAGCGCGACTGGCGGGTCTCGCGGCAACCTTCCTCCCGGGTCCGTGGCTCCCTCCTCCGGGAGAGCCGTAGGGGCTTGCCGCCCTATAGGCTTGCCGCCCTATAGGCCAGCCGGCGCTCCCTCTCCGGGAATCCCCCGTAGGAAGCCGCTCCTTTGCCAGGCAAGCCCCTTCTGGAACCGGTATCAGGGGTGGTGTCCATCGCCGGCTCCTCTTCCTCGGCCACGCTCCAGTCCATGGACAGAGCGGGGGTCTCGCATTGGGAGTGTTCCATGGGCTCCTCCCCGCAGGAGTCCCCACTCTCCGACGCGGGCGGACTGTCCGGTCCGCTCCCTCCCCCTTTACATACGGTCGGATGCGAACACACTGACGGAGGGCTTTCCCGTTCACTCTCCTCGCCGTAGTAGGGGACTGACGTCATCCCTCCCGTAGCAAACCGTGCTTTTGGAGCACACTGACGGGGAATACTCCTCTTCCTCAGAGTCTACCCTCTTCGCTTGGCACTCAGACGGTGGGGGACCGACGTCATCCCCTCCGTAGCAAACAGTGCTTTTTGAGCACACAGACGAGGAATTCTCCTCTTCCTCGGAGTCTACCCTCCTCGCTTCGCACTCAGACGGTGGGGGACTGATGTCATCCCCCCCGTAGTACACAGTGCTTCTTGAGCACACTGAGGGGGAATACTCCTCTTCTTCCGAGCCTTCCTCTCCGGACTCATTCTACGGCGACGCAAACACCACCTCTCCGGTGGCGAGCACGACTTCTCTCTCCTCTGCGCTCTCGGGCACCCGTACGGGAGAGGACGCGCGCTGGAGCTTGTTCCTCCCCTCCCTAGAAACACAGCCTCCCACAGCCCTGGGTGGCAGATCCTGGTCCACATACGCACCGCAGATTGGCGGAGGTGTTCGGCCATTTCTCCGTCCTCCGTCTCTCGAGCCGCGTAGAGCATGAACGCGCATACGGGGTTCTGCATCATCTCCTGCTCGGAGACGGAGGCTTTGTGGCACAGGACTGGGGAAGAGGTGTGGTGGCGTCGGCTCTTTCTCCTCCCTTTGGGTGCCCGGGTGGCGTATCCTGGCATCCTTAAGGCTCGTTTTTCTGTAACGTCAGGGTGTAGGAGGCAGGCACCAAGACGGTCACGGTGAACATAGAACGTTTATTGTGATAAATTCACAATAGGGTCCGGAGCTGTTCCGTGACAAAAACACTAACACACGGAAAAGGATGACAGAGATTGACAACTAGGGTGGGGAAGAGCTATACGTGACAATTATTCAAAAGTACCCCTCACAGAGCACCAAAATCTTGTTATGAAAAGAAACTAGTCTGAATCTCGAGACCTTTCACTTTTCTCCCTTCCATGTATTCAGTCTGGTATTCCCCTAGTACGACACTGATCACTTCTCATTTCCATGTTCTGGATTTGCTCTCCTAACTGTCCAATCAGCTGAGTCATCACCACAGGTCATCATGTTATTGGTTAGATTAGAGAATTACGGAATAAACAGTTCACTACTGTTTAGTCCCAGACAGAAATGTGAATGGAAAAACTAAAGGATCAACATTGTCATGCTGATTACTATTATGCTAGCAAAGGTGTTTCTACAAAGGTGTAACGCACAGGTATATTGACACCAGCTGCCAGAAGGCTGGAATGACATGCTTCCCAGGGTGTGTAGAACACTCTGCAGTGATATGGGAGCAGATCCAGAGAGCAAAGAGAGAGCGAAAGGACCTGCATGTGGTGTGGCTGGTCCTTGCCAATGCATACGGGTCCATCCCCCATCAGCTCATCGACTATGCTCTGGAGTTCTTCTACATGCCTATCTGCATTCGCACCCTGGTGGCCAGGTACTTCACATTACCTCCAGATGTGCTGCACCCACCAGGACTTCACGACAGGCTGGCGACGACAGGAGGTTGTCATTGCCATGGGGTGTTCCATCTCCCCCATCCTGTTTGTTGCAGCCTTTTAAGATCATCCTCATCGGGGCAAGGAAGATGGCTGGAGGAGCGAAGTTACCAACAGGCCAAAGGCTTCCACCTTTGGAAGTGTGCCATTGCCGCAAGAGGACGTGCTGATGCTAGCTCCTACCTGAGGCTGCACCGAAGGGACTGTGACTACTTGGCCGGGGAACAAGAACCTTAACTATAACTGTAGAACCACATTTTGTCCACAAATACGGACTCGTGCTAACGGGCCGCCCAATGGTGCATGGGTTCCTTTTTGAGTCTTGGTCCTCCCGAGGTTTCTTCCTAATCCCCACCATCATAGGGAGTTCTTCCTTGCCACTGTTGCCTTTGGCTAGCTCATTAGGGATCTGGACCCATACGATTGTAAAGCTGCTTTGTGACATGTATAAATAAATTTGACCTGACTTGACTGTGCAAGGCTACATGGATGACATCACCACCATCCTCCAGACAGCTCCATGTATGTCAAGGTTGCTGAAGCGGATTGACGAGCTGGTAAGTTGGGCAAGGATGAAGATTAAGCCCACCATGCAGTCTGTTCTTGAAGAAAGGGGTCAGAAGCAACCAGACCATCTTTGTCGCAGGGGGTGAACCTATCCCTTTGCTGGCAAACCAGCCTGTTTGTAGCCTGGGACAGACCTACACAGCAAACCTTTCAGACAGGCAAATAGGGCAAACAGTGCAGAAGCAGCTTGCGGATGGCTTGGGCAGGATCAATGAGAGCTAGCTCCCAGGGAAGTACAAAGTATGGAGTTATCAATTTATACTCTATCCAAGGGTGATGTGGCCTCTGAAAATGTGCGAGGTCCCCTCCTCAGTGGCAGACAAGATGGACAAGTTGGCCAGGAGAAGTCTTGATTGGAGCTTGAGCCGAGGGAGTCCACTGATCAGCTGGTGAGAGCTGCTGGTTTCCACGTACGTACAGGGAGGATGTGGAAAGCCCAGGAGGAGGTCGACTTGGTAGTCAGCAGGCTGAAACATCGTGAGGTGGTGGGCAGAGTCCAGGAGGGCGGAGCAGGGCTGGGGAAAGGCAAGCCCCCCCCTTCTGGTCGAAGGCCTCGAAATACCAGTGTAGAGCCATGGTGGTGGCAGAAGTGGCAAGGCCAGAGCACTTAAGGTTAAGGCTGTGTTGCAGAGCCAGCAAAGAAGCTGGAAGGAGTCACAGACAGGCCCATGTCATGGTCCGATCTGTGGAAGATCCCCCAAGCCAGGCTCAACTTCTTGATAAGAGCAACCTATGACACCTTGCCTTGCCCACGGAACCTCCACCAATGGTTTGGTGCAGAAAAAACCTGCTCACTATGCGGTACCATCAATGCAAGCCTTCAACATATCCTGTCTGGCTGCAAGACCGCACTTTCCCAGGGGCGGAACAGGTGTAGGCACGACTTGGTGTTGAAGATGCTGGCTGAAGGCCAATAGCAGACCCCGCACCAGTAATCCTGCCCATCTGTTTTGCACGAGCCAGAGACAATCCCAAGCCTGCCCACCGCAGAACACCATTAGGTTTCCTCTCACCTGGCAGTGAGTGGACCATGAGAGTCAACCTGGGGAGACAACTTCAGTTCCCCAGGGAGATTGTGGAGATGTCACTCCGCCTAGACCTGATCATGTGGTCAGCGCCATGCAAGACCATTCTATTGGTGGCGTTCACTGTGCCATGGGAGCAGGGCATTGAAGCTGCCAATGTGCGCAAGCGTGCCAAGTATTCAGACCTGGCGGCCGAATGCAGAGAGGCTGGCTGGGAACCCATCACATGCCCCATTGAGGTAGGGTGTAGGGCAGGGGTGGTCATTACATTGATCGAAGAAAGTGTCGGTCGATCGCGAAGAAATGTGCGTAGATCGCGTCACATTAAAAAGTAGTAGATGAATTGCACATCTGCACTGACGGTTGTATTTTGATTTACATTCACGGTAGCCAATCGGCGGGACAAAAAGGCAAGGAAAACAGGCACATGGAATAGACGACTGGAGTGACAGCTAGAAGAGGGGTGCAGAGCCCTACGTGACAAAAGGTTCTACATTTAGAAAGTAAAAACTAATCTATTGCGCTACATTACTCATCATTGGATGGTGGTTTAAGTGTAGATGTCTGTGCATAATGTAAGAAACAGTTCTATTATGAATATATTCCATTTCTGTCTTGGTGGTTTAATTATTCATGTCTGCCAATGTTTACTGTAAAACAGAATATAGGCACTTGTGTTGCGACTGACTCATAAATTTTGTAATATGATCATCTTGTTTTTCCAAAACTGACCTCTGACATGCTAAACTCATAAATGTTAGCATGAATTAAGGACACAGTCAGCAAAGTTATTCTTGGAGAGCAGAAAATGTGTATTCAAGCAGAACATAGGCCTTCTGTGCTTCTAATTCTTTTTTTCTCAGAGTGGACAACCATTTGGGTAAAAAGCTGAGTTAGCACATAAAAGCAATTTAACTGAATATTGCTAACCATTAGTACAAAGGATGTGGACAAGTACTTTGAGAAAGCATTCATTTTAGTTGCTTTGTTCAAGCAGATACTCAAAGCTGATATAAGCATTTTTAAATAACATCCTAAATTATTTTTATGTCTTTCACAGTTCACATTAAAATACTTACTCTAAGGGGGAAAGAGTCTCTATGGTTGCCCTGGGCTATGTAATAATTCAAAATTGCAGCACAGTCAGACTGCACAAACAGTTTGGGAAACATACAGCGAGATGGTGCTTCCTTCCCCATAAGTCATGTTGTATGTGCTGGGGGCACATGGGTGAAGCACTAAATGTCCATGTTTTTGGAAGGATGTGAAGAACAACCAATCAGCATCAGGGCCAGCATGACTAGGCTTAAATCAAAATCAAATCAAATATATTTGTATAGCGCTTTTCACAACACATGTTGCCACAAAGCACTTTACAATATTTACAAGGTTAACAATACGATGGGTCCATATCCCTAATGAGCAAGCCAAAAGCGACAGTGGCAAGGAAAAACTCCCTAGATGGTGGGGAATAGGAAAAAACCTTGGGAGGACCAAGACTCAAAAGGGAACCCATCCTCCATTGGGCGGCCCGTTAACACACAAATTACACAAAAACAAATTATACAGACGAATACACAAGTCACAAACAAATCACACAAAGACCCTGTCTTAAGACAGGCTTAAGAGCAATTAATAACCTTTAAATACTTTTATAGCACTATCCTTTTCAATAAATGTTCCATATGCCTGATGTCCTAGTCCAACACATGTACACTGCCATTCAAAAGTTTGGGGTCACTTAGAAATTTTCTTATTTTTGAAAGAAAAGCAGTTTTTTTTTTCAATTTAGCTAACATTAAATGCATCAAAAATACACTATATACATTATCAATGTGGTAAATGACTATTCTAGCTGTAAACGTCTGGTTTTTAATGCAATATCTACATAGATGTATGGAGACCCATTTCCAACAACCATCACACCAGTGTTCTAATGGTACATTGTGTTTGCTAACTGTAAGGAGGCTATTGGATATTTAGAAAACCCTTGTGCAAGTAGGTTAGCACAGCTGAAAACAGTTTTGCTGATTAGAGAAGCTATAAAACTGACCTTCCTTTAAGCTAGTTGAGAATCTGGAGCATTACAATTGTTGGTTCGATTAAACTTCCAAAATGGCCAGAAAAAGACAACTTTCAATTGAAACTCGACAGTCTATTCTTGTTCTGAGAAATGAAGGCTATTCCACGCGAGACATTGCCAAGAAACTGAAGATTTCCTACAATGGTGTGTACTACTCCTTTCAGAGGAGAGCACAGACAGACTCTAACCAGAGTAGAAGGAGAAATGGAAGGCCCCGCTGCACAACTGAGCAAGAAGACAAGTACATTAGAGTCTCCAGTTTGAGAAATCGACGCCTCACAGGTCCTCAACTGGCAGCTTCATTAAATAGTACCCGCAAAACGGCAGTGTCAACGTCTACAGTGAAGAGGCGATTCCGGGATGCTGGCCTTCAGGGCAGAGTGGCAAAGAAAAAGCCATATCTGAGACTGGCTAATAAAAGAAAAAGATTAATATGGGCAAAAGAACAGAGACATTGGACAGAGGAAGATTGGAAAAAAGTGTTATGGACAGACGAATCAAAGTTTGAGGTGTTTGGATCACACAGACGAACATTTGTGAGACGCAGAACAACTGAAAAGATGCTGGATGAGTGCCTGACACCATCTGTCAAACATGGTGGAGGTAATGTGATGGTCTGGGGTTGCTTTGGTGCTGGTAAAGTGGGAGATTTGTACAAGGTAAAAGGGATTTTGAATAAGGAAGGCTATCACTCCATTTTGCAACACCATGCCATACCCTGTGGACAGCGCTTGATTGGAGCCAATTTCATCTTGCAACAGGACAATGACCCAAAGCACACCTCCAAATTATGCACAAACTATTTAGAGAAGAAGCAGGTAGCTGATGTTTTATCGGTAATGGAGTGGCCAGCGCAGTCACCAGATCTCAACCCCATTGAGCTGTTGTGGGAGCAGCTTGACCTTATGGTATGAAAAAAGTGCCCATCAACCCAATCAAACTTGTGGGAGCGGCTTCTGGAAGCATGGGGTGAAATTTCTCCAGATTACCTCAGCAAATTAACAGCTAGAATGCCAAAGGTCTGCAATGCTGTAATTGCTGCTAAGGGAGCATTCTTTGACGAAAGCAAAGTTTAAAGTAGAAAATGATTTCAAATAATAAAAAAAAAAACATTATTTCTACCTTGTCAATGTCTTGACTATATTTCTATTCATTTTGCAACTCATTTGATAAATAAAAGTACGAGATTTCAGGGAAAACACAAAATTGTCTAGGTGACCCCAAACTTTTGAACGGTAGTGTAAGTGCAATTATATCAAAATCAAAATGAGAAATTCAATTATAGACTGAAGCCCATCACTCAAGAGCTAGGTGAACTGAGAGCCATAGTTATATGAGCCTATAAACACTAACAGTATGTTAATCTTTGTGTAACTTCTTTTACATCCTAGGAGTTTGTTTGTTTGTAAATCATTATTTGATTTAAACTGTCTCTCTCTCTCTCTCTAAAACACACACACACACACATACACACACACACACACACACACAGGAAATGAAATAAAATTCAATTTGTCTCTCAGTAAAATCCTCCCAGATCAGTGTGATCCAAACCTTCTGTCAAGCCTCACTGCTAGTGATTGAAACGTCGTTCATTTCTTTCCCTCTCTCACACTCTGGGCACTGCTACCTGGCAACCCAGATGTTGATTTTGAATTTGATTTTGAATGATGAATTTACCTACCATGGGTGCGTTTCCCAAAACGTTCGCAAAAGTGCTTTGGAACCTCATACTTACGAATATTCTTAAATTTACGAGTGTTTCCCGAAACTCTTTGTAACTTACGTCATACTTATAGTCGGATGACCGGGGAGGGGGGGGGGGGTGTAAAATGGACACAGCGAGAAAAAAATATGGATTTAAAGTGTGCAGAAACAGTCTAAATAGTCGTTTGAACTAACCTAGTGAAAACCGGGACATTAAATGAATTATTTATTTATTTATTTTTTGCCGGGACCGAATATTAAAAAGAAGGAAAACCGGGACAGCCCGGGAAAACCGGGACAGCGACATGAAAACCGGGACAGTCCTGGGAAAACTGGGAGAGGTGGCAACCCTAATATCTGGACCCATTCGTAACTCACTAAGTACTTCTTTACTCAAAGCTCACGTGCAGTTCTACTTCAAAAAGGACAGAGGCCGCTAATTTCACTCACGCTTGTTTTAAACACGGTATTACAACATTTGCGTTTATGTGTATAATTAGCCTAGTAGCCTATTTTCTTTTGAAATAATTACATTGCATATAACACATTACTTATCAACAAAAATCAAATGTAGCCTACAACTTTGAATTATTTAGCATTAGCTGATATGTTCCCAATATTTAATTAAATTTCTCCATTCATCATCATGCAATTACAGTTTTTCTCAGTCGATTCGGTTCGTTTCTCAGATCAGAAGTGAAATTCTCAAAACTATGAATTCAATCTCCACATCTCCTTGTCAATTGTGCACATCATAATTGCATTTCTCATTGTGTTTAACATTTTGTAAGTGCTTTTGTGCATTTTGCAAATGAACATAGACAATTGTCTGTTGTTTTTTACTTTTTACATTATCTGTTGCTTGTCATGTTTATCAAAATGTGTTGTACGGATTGTCTGTTGAATTGTCTTACCCTCCAAAACATTTCGTCTTTAGATCATCGCCTAGGTTCAGCAAAAGTGCTGAACATGTCAATCTCTAAGGCATCATTTTGGATTTTTTTATTTAGTTTATTTTTTGTTACATTTTGGTAATTTATCCTAATTTGATTACAGTAAATTCTTTGCAAGTGAACATTCAGTTACAGTAAGAAAGGGAATTGGTGAAGGCTTAGATCAATCAATGGTCTCAACCACAGGTCAGAGGTGCGTCTCATGAACATTTACTGTAATTGGCAAACATTTATAGATGCTAAACACTGCAGTATCACAAAGTCTCATAATGGAAAGACAAGGCCATGTACAGGGTGAACAGCCAAGAAGAGGAGTAAGACTGTGTGGTGTAGAGGGGTAAGACTGTGTGGTGTAAGGCTGAGGGGACAAAACAGTGAAATAAGGGCAACAATTGTGGACCATGATTTACATGTAAGTCATGGTTTCACAATGGCTGAAGCTGGTTGTTGAGTGCAGCTGAATATTGGAAGAACAACTGTGTCTTCAGTCGTTCAAACATTTCATAGAGAAAACATCAATCAATCAATCAAATTTTATTTATATAGCGCTTTTTACAACAGTTGTTGTCACAAAGCAGCTTTACAAGTGCCGAGTCCTAGCCCCCAGTGAGCAAGCCAAGGGCGACAGTGGCAAGGAAAAACTCCCTAGTTTTGCATGAGGAAGAAACCTTGAGAGGAACCAAGACTCAGGGGGGGAACCCATCCTCCTCTGGCCGACACCAGTCACCATGACAACAACAACAATTTAGACAGAAAGAAATAAAGAAAAGGAAATAAATGTAATAATGTCCATCATGGTGTAGGCTCATCCGGTCAGGCAGTAGGTGGCTGGCACTGGATGGATCGCTTGTCTCTCCTCATCTCATTTTTCCTCGAGCAGGCGGGCAGCCATGTGGAGAAAATAAAACAGGGAAAATTAGCTCTGTATGAGGACATATACAGGACAGAGGAAATTAAACACATTTCTGGAGTGTGGCAGCAACTCCGGCATTAAGTTAAACTATTACAGCCTAGCTAAAAAGGCAGAACCAGAAGGTAACATAGGCTTGGGGGCATTCTGAGACAATGGCATCCATCCACTGCACTGTCAACAAACTTGAGTGACCACGAGCAGTGACAGGACGACAGCACCAGCACCCCAGTCTACCATAAAACACTTCATCTACGAACCCCTGGATCTGTACCTTTATCTAAGGGGGGATGTTAATTATCAAACGCTAAACCAAATAGGTGGGTTTTCAACCTAGACTTAAAGATTGTGACTGTGTCAGAGTCCCGTACGCATTTTGGGAGGTTGTTCCAAAGCTGGGGGGCCTTATAAGAAAAGGCTCTTCCCCCTGCTGTTACCTTATTAATTTGTGGAACTAATAAAAGACCAGCACCCTGTGATCTTAGTTGACGTGGGGATTCATAGTAGGAAATAAGTTCCTGGAGGTATTCAGGAGCAAGCCCGTGTAGTGGCTAATATGCTGAAATTTTCTAGTTCTGGTCAGAACTCTGGCTGTGGCATTTTGAACTATTTGAAGTTCATTTAGATTCTTATTTGAACATCCTGACAGTTGTGAATTGCAGTAGTCTAATCTAGAGCTAACAAAGGCGTGCACCAATTTTTCTGCATCATCCTGTGATAATGGATTTCTTAATTTGGCAATGTTGCGGAGATGTAGAAATGCTATCCTAGTAGTATTATCTATGTATTTATCAAATGATAGGTCGGAGTCGAGTATGACGCCTAGGTTTTTGGCTACTGTGCCAGGTGTAATGGGATAGTCTGCAAGATTAAGCATTAAATTTGGAATTTTTTGTCTTGCGGCCTTAGGGCCCACAAGGAGAACTTCTGTTTTGTCCTCATTTAGTTGGAGGAAGTTTAGAGACATCCAGCATTTAATATCTCTTACACAGGCCTCAATTTTTCCTAAACTGAGTTTGTCATCAGGTTTGGCTGATATGTAAAGTTGAGTGTCATCTGCATAGCAGTGAAAATTGACACCATGTTTGTTTATAACTGTGCCCAATGGTAGCATATATAATGTAAATAATAGTGGTCCTAAGATGGAGCCTTGCGGGACCCCATATTTAACTATTGTACGTTTGGATGGAATATTATTGAGCTCTACAAACTGATGGCGATTTGTTAAGTAAGAATAAAACCATGAAAGGGCTGTGCCAGAGACTCCAACCCAGCGTTCGAACCTTTCTAGCAAGATCCTATGATCAATTGTGTCGAAAGCTGCACTAAGATCAAGAAGCACTAACAGTGATACATAGCCTTGATCTGAAGCAAGGAGGAGATCATTTGTTACTTTAACTAATGCTGTTTCAGTACTGTGATGGGGCCTAAAACCAGATTGGAACTTTTCAAAAATGTGATTCCTATTGCAGATATAGGCATAATTGCTGGACAACAGCTTTTTCTATGATCTTAGATATAAATTATGTGTTTGAAATGGGTCTATAATTATATAGCACAGTCGGATCAAAATTTGGTTTCTTGATCAGAGGTTTAATAATTGCTAATTTACATGATTTGGGCACGTGACCTATTGTAATGGAAGAGTTAACTATAGTTAGAAGAGGTTTAGTTACAGCTGGTAATACCTCTTTTAATAAATTTGAGGGAACTGAGTCTAGTGTGCAGGTAGTACAATTTAAGGAAGAAATTATTTTCTCTAATTCTGATTGTGGGAGTGGATGAAAAGCATCAAGTTTGTAATTTAAATCAATATCAACCAAACCAGATGACATACCCGTTGTATTGCTAATAAAGGGTTTTATATTTTGTCTAATATTCTCTATTTTATTATCAAAGAAATCTATAAATACATTACTAGTGAGGTTTACTGGAATCTGAGGTTCTGTGCCTGCTTGATTTTTTTTCTCTATCAGTGAGGCTGCTGAGCGTGCTTTAGTGAGAGCCCGTTTGTACTCAATAATGCTATCCTTCCAGGCACAATGGAATACTTCCAATTTAGTGGATCGCCATTTCCGCTCTAATTTACGTGCTATTTGTTTTAAGTTTCTAGTTTGGTCAGTGTACCACGGGGCGAGCTTTTTGGATCTAGCTTTTTTATATTTTAATGGAGCTACTATATCTAGAGCTGATCTGCAGGTATTCTCTAAGCAGTCGGTAAGACTATCTAACTCTTCTGGATCGGATGGCGAGTGGGCTAAAGCAGTTAAGTCAGGGAGGGTTTCAATAAACTGTGTTGCTGTTGATGAAATTATCGAGCGCTTTATACACTGCCGAGGAGACGGGCGGGTATTTATGTTAAGATGAATCTCACATTGGACTAAATAGTGATCGGAGATTGCTACGGTTTGCAGAAGTATATTTATATTATCTACGTCGATACCCAGCATTAAGATTAGATCTAGGGTATGATCAGAGGTGGGCAGTAACGAAGTACATTTACTTAAGTACTGTACTTAAGTACAGTTCTTGAGTATTTGTACTTTACTTAAGTTGATTTAAAAAAAAATACTTATGACTTTCACTTCACTACAGTTGAATAACTAATACAGTACTTATCACTCCACTACATTTCTGACCAGCTCTCGTTACTCGTTACTTCCACACACTCTCCTCCCCTCCCCCGATAGTATTTTCACAGGTGACAGCCTATCAGCAATCAAGGATGTGTCTGTGAGGTGTAAAATCAAGTTCGGTGTCGCTAGTCGTTCTTTTCCTAAATAACAGCAACATGAGCGGAGACGGCGGTGATGGAGCATGCCAGGGTTGCCAACTTTTCAAGATCGCTTGGATGGAGATTTGAACCTGGACTTGGTGGTGAGTGTAAATTGTTGATCGGGGGGTGGCGAACATTACCAGGACGGTGAAAAATGGACACAAATTAAGTATTATATCGCGATCGCCGGTGGTTGATAGATATAGATCAGAGGTAAATAAACTAGATTTTTTATCGGCGTGAGATATCGGAACTGTGGCGTGAGAGCGTGTGAAAATGGTCAAATGCGTGTCTCACGCTCAATGCGTGAGAGCTGGCAACCCTGGCATGCTCTTTTGCACCCATGGCCATATCTCGACAAAATGTTCCAGTTTTCTGAACGGATGAATCATTCCTATTGTTTTAAATGCATGCTTTGTTTGCCAAAAACAAACTATATCACTGCATACCAAAATTCACCGTCCCACCTGAGGAAGTATATTACGGTATGCAGCCTAAATGTTTTGTTAAGTGACTATGTAGTCAGAGGAGCTTTGCAGTAAGGCTAGTGAAATGACTTTGCCTGCTCACTCCACTGCTAGGTCTGCTAGGATCACTATAAATAATGTTAACATTATATTGGCAAGTAATTCAAACTACGGAAACATCAATAAGGGAAACCGTGTGGGTTAATCGAATCTTGTCAAATAATGTTTCCATTCTAATGTCAGTGTAGAATTAATGTCAATAATTCTAATGTGGCTGTGATTTCTAGTTTGAAAAGAGTTTGTTAGCATGTTGGGTGGCAGGGAGTTGGTGGGCTTTAGCCATACTGCAAAAGGTTGTAGCAAGGTTAGACTACCAAGATGCCACACTGCTAATTTTACTTTGTCTTTGTTTATATTGACTGTAGCATAATGTTGTATTGGATGACTGAATACCTAACTAGCAAAGAGAGAAAACCGTCATTTTATTATTGACTTTTAATATGGTAACATAATTTGCTTAAACAGGTTAGGCTAGGCTAATCAGTGAATTGTGGTTTTAGAAAAATTTTTTGTTCCTTAAACTAAAGTGTAGGTTAAACTTTTCTGCTACCACTACCTGAATGATGTACATCATTGGAATATGCCTTATGGATTATTATCAAAGACTGTATGAATATTATGCCCAAAGAGGATTTGGTAGGATGTATAATACTTTTAAACTATAACTTTTTTACAAATGTGACGGAAGGTGTACTTTAATACTTAAGTATTTTTAAAAGCAAGTACTTCAGTACTTTCACTTAAGTAAGATTTTGAACATGCAACTTTCACTTGTATCGGAGTAGCATTTGACCAGTGGTATCTGTACTTTGACTCAAGTAATGAAATTGAGTACTTCGTCCGCCTCTGTGTATGATTTCGATAATGTGTAGGTCCTACTACGTTTTGTTTAATGCCGACAGAGTTCAATACAGAGGTAAAAGCCCTTGTCAGTGGATCCTCCGCATTATCAAAGTGTATGTTAAAGTCTCCAACTATTATTATTTTGTCACTACATACTGCTAAATTTGCTGCAAAATCGGTGAAATCGTTTAAGAAATCTGAGTAAGGCCCTGGTGGTCTGTATACATTAGTTAGGGAAAATGTACTTTTATTTTCAGATGGACTAATTACATTAATAGACTGCATCTCAAATGAGTTTGATATATCTAAGTACTTCTGATGAATTTCTAAACAATCACGATAGATTATACATATTCCTCCTCCTCTGCCTGACAATCTAGGTCTATGTATATAACTATATCCCACAGGAGTGGCTTCGTTTAGAGTTAAATAATCACCAGATTGAATCCACTTTTCAGTTAGACATAGAATATCAATTTTCTGGTCTGTTATAAGTTCATTCATAAAAACTGCTTTCGAGTTGAGCGATCGAATATTGATTAATCCAATTTTTAGATCGGTCATATAGGTTGTAATAATTTGATGTGAATTCTGAATATTAGTTAAAAACTTAGGACGGACTATTTTCTTATGATTTAGTTTAACCCGGGGCACAGACACAGTCTCAATCCTATGAGATCTTGGTGACGCCTCTAAGCAGCTCGCAGACAGGTTTAACCCGTTGGTCTGCAGCCTGGTCGTGACTCTGGTTAGTCAGCAGCTCCTAGTACTACACTGCCCACTAACTAACAGACTACGGGCTATGCTGCAGGATAACAGGGCAGCGCCATCCCGGGTGGGGTGGACACCGTCCCTGCCTAAAAGACCAGGCTTGCCCTCGAACTCTTTCCAATTATTAATAAAGCCCACTTGATTTTCAGAGCACCACTTGGACATCCAGCGGTTTAGACGTGAGCCTGCTGTATTGCTCATCGCCGCGCCGCATTGGGATGGGGCCAGAGCAGATTACGGCATCGGACATTGTCTGGGCTAATTTAATCACCTCTTTAACATTAGCCTTAGTCACCTCTGACTGCCGCAGACGTATATCGTTGGCCCCTACATGTATAACTATCCTAGAGAATCTCCTATGGGCTAACAGTCTAAGGTTGCCACTAATGTCCGGCGCTCTGGCTCCCGGTAAACAGCTGACTGTAACCGCTGGTGCCCCTACAGGAATAGCGATTTTCACGTGTCAGACTATAGAGTCTCCTATCACCAGAGTCTCCTCAGCGGGTGTAGCACTGAGCGGGGCAAACCTGTTGGACACGTGAACCGGGGAGTGGTGCTCTGGTGGGCTAGCGCTGGCATTAACGGTAGCTGCAGCCCTCGCTCTCCGACTACGCCGCCGAGACGTCACCCATTCGCCCCGCTGTGAGGGCTCTATCGCCGGAGTCGCTAGTTCTCCCTGGCGCGTCCACAGCTGCTACAGACCCTGTCTCTCTATCCCTCAATAATGAGTGGACGCGGCGCTCTAAACTTTCAACTTTCGCCACAAGAGAATTAACTAGTTTGCACCGCTCACAAATACTATCACTATTACTGTCAGTGGTGAAAGGGTCTAGACTAAACATACCACACTCCGAGCAGGGAAACAAACCAACACCAGCCATGAATAAATCAAAACACTTACCGTGTCTAGCCGATATATAAACTTACGCTAGCTGATTTGTGAGGGCAGAAAGTTGGTCAGCCGGCCGGAATAAAACCTGTAAAATGTATCTAGGAAGGCAAAAGGTAAAGATTAGCACGTAAATAGATTATTATACTTTAGAAAACAATTTCAAAATTCGCTCCGCAACAGCGTAGGCAGGAAGCAGCGTCGGCAGGAAGCAGCGTCGGCCCTGCAACACGTTGTTGTGTGAAAACATGTATGTACTGCAATTCAGAAATGTGCTCTCTGCTGTAATGCTGCACATTGACAAATTCTGACGTTATTCATTTTTTTGTTTTGCATTTTTGCATTCTTATACCATATAGGATATCAAGACTAGCTAATAGTGGTAGTAGATGTTCCATTTTCACACAACAAGAGGAGGCTGTATGTGCTCAGGTTGTTTTGAATGTGTAGAATAAGTTTCTAATTTTGCAGTTTTTCCAGTCGGTTGTCTGTCTTTTCTGAATTTCAATTTGATTTGTTTTTGTCAACAAATTGCAGTGCGAACAATACAGTCAAACAATATTGCTGTACACATTTGATTCCAGTCCAATTTCTTGCTATCAGTCTCCCACATACAGTCATGTGTAACTTTGTGTTCTGTGTAAGTTTGTATGTGTGTAACATGTTTTTGATATACCACAGAATGTGCAGCATTCCTGAAATCAAAAGCTTAGCTAGTTTCCATCAGATTATACAGTCTGCACTGACTGTGACTTATAGTTGCACTGACAACATGACTAAGTATGTTGACTGCCTTGTTCATAGGCAATGGCACACAGACTAGATATTCTGATGGCACTGACAAATTGACTGGCCTAAATATTTGCTTTTGAGAAAAAAAACATTTTTGAGTGAAGTATGTGCTTTTGCAGGCCTGAATGCAGAATGTTGCCCTTAGCCCCACGATGCAGTTACTGACAGCCCTCGGATTTTATGCCACAGGTGGGTTTCTGCAGACTTTTGGTGATGCCCACGGACTAAGCAAAGCTGACGTATCTAAGTGTGTGCATGCTGTTACTAAAGCATTGCTTCGACATTCAGCAATATATATAAAATTTCTAAGAACTAGGGATGCATTACATGAAACAAAAATTGGTTTTCCTTCAATTGTAAACATTCCTGGAGTTGTTGGTGCAGTGGAAGGCACTCTGATCCCCATACACACTCCCAGCCTCTTGAGCCCAATCTATATCTTCCGTAATATGCAACCACCAAGGCCTCTTTATGGACATTGTGGCCAAGTAGCCTGGGAGTACTCATGACTCCCTCATCTGGGCCAATTCTGGAGTGTGTCAGATGCCTAGGGACGGTGCATTTGATGGTTGACATACTACCACTACCACTGACAGTGGGTATCCACTCTGAGGCTATATACTCCTGTATCAAATTCCCAGGTATCCCTTCAGTTGCTGTGGGGCCCAGTATCCCCACAACAGTAAGGGCACTTGTGGACATTTGACCTCCACCAGTTTTAACCCTCTCCTATATGAGTTCTGCCCCTTTATTTTGGCTTGACTACAGAAGTCATGCCACATGCCATGTCTGATCTCTTAATTCCACTACATGCACTGATATTTTTGGCAATATTGTCCCATTTTTGTTTTGTTTTTTTTTTCTGAACTTGAGGAACTTCCTCGAGCTTTTCGATCAGAAGTTCTACTCATTTTTTTTCTTATACTTGAAATTTCAACACTTATTAGTTGTTGATTTTACCAATGATACTTTTGCGTCATAATAATGAAAAAAATTATGTAAGTCGTGTCACGTGTAGGACCCCGGCCCCTCCCCTTTGGGCGTGTGTATACGTGGTCCACGTGCTTTGTCTGCATCTGTGGAATTCCGTGGTGAAGGCTATGTCGTGTGATAATGTGTATCACCTGTGAATCGTCTCGTAATCACATGGGGCTAATGTGGTTTGTCTATTTAATGTGCGCTCGCGCAGTGTCCTGTGCTTGTCGTTGTCTAAGGATACACGTTGTTGTGTGAAAGTATCTTTGTTCTTCGTGCGCTATATGCGCTTATTTGTCAATAAAAGTAACCGTGACGTCAGTCAGCAAGGATTCCCGTGTCTCGTCCTTCGCCCTGCCCACGCGTCACAGAACGACGAGCTGTCTGAGAGACACAGAAAGATGCCAGGCTATGCCACTCGGCCCAAAAAGAGCCAGCGCCTCAGCAAGCGGCGTCACCGCGCCTCTTGCTCGCCACCGTGTCGCAAAACCACGCCACCGTTGGAACAGACGTTGCAGGAATCAGTGTGCGCGGTCCAGCTGGCTACGGCTCGGGAGGTTGAGAGCGACAACCCCGACCTGGCGGAATCGCTCCGCAAGGGGGCGGTGAGGGCATGGCGATCGAGGCACCCTTCTCCTCTCCGCGCCCTCTCGCCTCTGAGGGTGGGCTCCTGTGTGATCGGTGCCATCACCTCAACCCGAGTGTCCCTCTCCCACCATCGGCTACGGTGAGGAGGAGGAGGAAGACGAGGAAGACGGCTACCCTCCGTCGCTATGCGACGCCTCCACCGTTGACTACGGTGGGGAGGGGGAGGAGGCCTACCCTCTGTCGGGGAGCGACACCACGACAGTCGACTACGAGGAGGAAGAGTCAGAGGACTACCTCCCTCCACCCGTGGGTTCCTCTTCCACCGTAGGAGAGGGGGAGGAGTTCGACGGTGGAGATTACCCTCCGTCGGAGCACTCTGCATACCCCGCTGATCACGAGGAGGAGGATCGCCCTCTGTCTGTGCACTTGGGCATCTCGGAGTGCACGGACAGCGAACCTTACTCAGAGGAAGAGGGCAGTCCGCCCCCCTCTGAGTGTTCTGCGGGAAAGGTGAAGGGGAGGTGGAATTCGGGAAACACACTCCATTTCCCTAAACAGTTTCAAGTAAAAAGTTGCTTCTCATGATTTACTCACTAAAAATAATTATTTTTAAAAAATATGTAAACTTATTTTTACTTTTTACTTAAATACACAGCCACGTGTAGACTTAGACAACGACGAGCACAGGACACTGTGCGAGCGCACATTAAATAGACAAACCACATTAGCCCCACGTGATTACGAGACAAGTCACAGGTGAGACTTATTAATCACACGACATAACCCCAACCACGGATATCCACAGACGCAGACAAAGCACGTGGACAATGTATACATATGCCCAAAAGGGAGGGGCCGGGGTCCTCAACGTGACAGACGCCCCCTCCAAGGGCACTACCTGTCCCGGGGTGCCAACAGGACCGAGTGCCCCGAATCCACGACGATGGGCGCATCCGACGCGCTCAGTCCTGCGTCTGGGAGATGATTGCTCTTGGCAAAGCGTCCGTCCCGTATCGCCTAGCACACCCCCCTTGGGAAGACCGGGGAAAAAACGTTAGACACATTAAATGGAACGGACACGAATACACACACGGGCACATTAACACATAGAGGAACGAGAGGGAAAAAGGGGTTTGGTAAACATACGGGTAGACTTACAAACACTGGAACAAATAAACACGTAACAGGCGCCAGACTAAGCGCCAGGAGGAGAGCTAGGAGTGGAGAGAGACCGGGAGCTGCAGGGGACGTTCCTCCTCCAGCCTTCGCTGCGGACCCTCCGCTGGGTGCAGCACGACTGGCGGACCTGCCAGGTGCAGCGCGGCTGGCGGACCTGCCAGGTGCAGCGTGGCTGGCGGACCTGCCCGGTGCAGCGTGGCTGTCGTACGCACCCAGTGCAGTGCGAGGGAGCTCCTCCGCCGTGTCCATCAGCTCCTCCTCACCCTCCAGGACCCCCTCCATGGACTCAGCCGGGCTCTCACCCCGGGAATAGTCCATGGGGCTGGCCCCGGAAGGTCCGGAGGACGCGGTCTCTCCAGGAGTCCTCCTCCCTTTCACCGTTCCCACGGAGGAGGGAAGGCTCTCCTCCTCGTCCTCCGTGTAGGGGTAGCTTTCAGATACTCCCGAGCCCACGGACGGGGAGTATTCTCCCGCGCCATAATCCACGATGGACGCATCGTCCTCCGAAGGAGGGTAATAGTCCCGCTCCTCCTCTCCCTCCTGTATCGTGGGAGAGAGACCTACAGGCGGAGGGAGGTAGTCCTCCTCCTCTGACTCCAGCTCCTCCTCCTCCTCACCGTTGTCGATGGAGGGAGGGTACTCCTCTTCCTCCTCCCCCTCCCCAACATAGGCAACGGTGGGAACGGAGTACATGGATGGAGGGTAATCTTCCTCTTCCTCTTCCTCGTAGCCCGTGCTGGAAGAAGGGCACACAGGTGGAGGGGGGTACTCCTCCTCCTCTGACTCCTCCTTGGACTCCCCCTCTCCAAACTCCTCCTCCGGGGTTGACGCGGTGGCGCCGACTGTGCAGGCGCCCACCCTCTGAGGCGAGAGGGCGTGGGAAGGAGAGGGGTTTCGCTTCCTCCACATGCGCACCACCCCCTGGTAGAGCTCCTCTTTTAACGCGGGATCGTCGGTCGCTCAAACCCCACGTAGCATGAACGCGCACACCCGGTCCGACAGCAGCTGCTCCAGTGTAGGGGCGGCGTCTCGGAGCGGTGGAGGGGAAGAAGCGCGGTGATGCCGCTTACTGGGGCGCTGACTCTTTTTTGGCCGAGTCGTGTAGCCTGGCATCTTCCTGGTGTCTCTTGTTGGCTCGTCGTTATGTGACGATGGGGTCGTGGTGAAGGATGAGACACGGAATCCCTCTATAGCAGACAACGTCACTTTTAATTATAACAAGGATTGCGCAATAGCGCACGTAGAACGATACACATACACAGCCACGTGTAGACTTAGACAACGACAAGCACAGGACACTGCGCGAGCGCACATTAAATAGACAAACCACATTAGCCCCACGTGATTACGAGACAAGTCACAGGTGAGACTTATTAATCACACGACATAACCCCAACCATGGATATCCACAGACGCAGACAAAGCACGTGGACAACGTATACACACGCTCAAAAGGGAGGGGCCGGGGTCCTCAACGTGACATATACATTATATTATACAGTAACTATATACATTATGTCTATTACATTATTGTAGTTAATTATAATAAAATGGCCAAATAGTTAACACATACGAACAAATAGTTAATATTGGTGTGTCTTCAAAATGTTTTAGTTACTAAGAATTACCACATACAGGGATCCTACAGCATTTGAAAGGTTTTTGCAAATTGCTCAGTAAACACCATTTAAATGCATAGTTTAAGGCAAATAAATATTTTAGCAAGTGATTATATTATTATTAGACACCTATAAGTGCTGAAGTACACTTTCTTCCATAGCATAACTTGTTTATATAAATACACACTGTATAAATTATAAATAACAACGTTCTTAATTTAATTCAACATTGCCTGAATTACCTGTACATTATGTAAAGAAGAAGGCAGAATTTTTTTGCTGAAGTTTTCGCTGACATTTTTTATAAGTTGAAAGAAAATTTAAGTCAGTAGCATTTCTCCATTAATATTTTAATATTATATTAAACCTCACCCTCTGCACATTTGTGAATGTTGCACCCATGTATGCAATGTAATGCAAAAATGTCCTTCCTCATCTATCAAGGTCTGAAAACTGAAACTGAAGACTGAGATAATACTTTGGTTATCTATAGGTTTTGCAGCTTGGGCTTCTTCAATGAGGCAGTGCAAGATGAAACAGTACTCCAGACCTTTCAGAGGAAACATGATGAAGAACTCTAGTGACAAACAAATTAAGTAACAAAGTAGAAGTTACAAAATCA
The DNA here is from genome assembly GCF_052324685.1 of Brachyhypopomus gauderio. Taxonomy (NCBI): domain Eukaryota; kingdom Metazoa; phylum Chordata; class Actinopteri; order Gymnotiformes; family Hypopomidae; genus Brachyhypopomus; species Brachyhypopomus gauderio. The sequence continues at coordinate 22,557,694 of NC_135215.1, read as the reverse complement.
CAAAACACAGCAGGTGACACTGGTAAAAACACAAGTAAGTGCGATTACTTGCCCCTATCAATCTGCATTGAAACAACTGAACCATTTTAGGTTTCTGGTCTATTTTTAGTATGTGATCAATCATGTACTGGAAATCAAAGGGTGCGGAGTAACTACTGTTTATACAGGCAACAATATATACCTGTGGGAAGTGCAGTGAAATATTACAAAAATTTTAGAACAACCCTAAGCTGAACTTTCTGGCCTTTTTTCTGTTTACTTTGACCAAAATAGTGACTTGCTCGTATTTAAACAGCTTACAAACTAAACTGTTTAAATAACGTCTGAAGCACAAAAGGAGCGGTGAATGAAGCTGTCGGAACTGGGAGAATACCACAGAAAATCAGCGGTGTTAATGTAGTCCTTTCAAAAGGGTGATAATTAGCTGTAGGTGTGGTAGTCAGGGAACGGAAAGTTACAGGATAAAAGGTGAGGTAGAATGCGGAGACGGTGGAGTCTGAGGTGGAGCTGAGGACACCTTGCTGCTCGATGATGAACTGACCTGTGAATTGAGCAGTGTTTTTGTTATATACATTCAACATAGCTATGCATGGCATCTTGTGGTGTTTCATCATGCTAAACATGTCCAGGCAGGGAGGTGGGTGTTATAATTGTGAGGGACAAATGTGCAGAGAGAGAGGCACTGGGGCATTCTTGAGACAGAATCTGTCTGTGTATTTGTGTGTGTGTGTGTGTGTGTGTGTATGTGTGTGTGTGCGCGCGCGTGTGTGTGTGTGTGTGTGTGTGTCAGGGGTGGAGAGTCACCTTGTGCTGGAGAACAGAGAAAACCAGTAAGCTTGATATATTACCACCATCATTCAGAGACCCAATTAAATATGTGCACATATAGGTACTCTTACCTCTTACACAATTTCTTGCTCTTTTTTTCTCTCACACAATTTCTTTCTCTTTCACTCTCTTATACACACACTAGTGCTGGGCAGTATGACCAAATTCTATATCACTGTATTTTTCCAAATTATATCAGTTTCACGGTATTTGACAGTTTTCCCCCCCCCCCATGCATGATGTGTTAACTGCATTGACTGCAAAAAGAATTACTGCAGTAGAGTGGTTAAGAGTACCCTATTCCACTGTTAGAAAAAAATTCTCCACCTAAGTATTACATGTAATACAGGGGTGAGTTTCCCGAAAGCGATTAAACTTGGCGATTTACGAACAACTTTATGAACGCCGTTTTTATGCCGGTTTCCCAAAACCCTTATCTTTCAAACTTACGAACGAGTCCCTAAGTAGCACTTATTTGACTCCGCCCCCACGTTTGCTCAGAACAGGGTCTGCCAGTCGAAAACTGAACCACCGATTTACATACATTTCTATATTATTTAGCCACAAAAGTGTCATTATGTAACTAATAATCATGAAATCAAACAACAAAAAAGTATTTACACAACATGTATGTAAAAAAAAAAAGTTAGTTTGTAATTGCTATTCATCGCATGCCAAGCCTAGACAATTAACCTATTCTAATAATCTTTAGAAGCAATCAAACAGCAAGTATGTCAAACCGACCATGCAGGCAACATTTTTCTCAGGACGAACTAACACAAATGTTGGAATATTCTCCAAAGCTCGGGAAAGCTCAACAAATAAAGAAAAAAAAACAGAAATGGCAAGAAATTGCCCAGAAAATAAATGCCTGCAGTGCATACAAGAGATCTGCAATGGACATACGCAAAAATGACATGACTTTGCTAGTCATGCAAAAAGAAAGGGAGTGGAACTTCGTAAAGAGAGGGCTAAGACTGGTAGGGGTCAATCATCTACAACAGCCCTCACACCTGAAGAGGAAAAAGCCCTGGGAATATTGGGCCCAACTGCAACCCAAGGCATCACTGGGGGGATAGATGTAGCTTCAAATGAGTTCCTGACTACCCCACCTCAACCTGCATCCCCTGTGCAACAGTCCTGTCCCATCTTCTGGCCCTTCCTCTGCACAACATGTCGAAAGGCCTTCACATGCCCTGGACAATGAATGTAGATGCAGCGAGGAGTTAATTTCTATTGAAAGCCAAAGGCTCCAGAAAAATAGTGTCTGCATTTATGCCATTTATATGTGTATATTAATAAATAGTATGTTGTATTTCGTGAAAACAATAATTTCAATTTAGTATGTATATTTATGCGCAGTATTGAACTAAGGACGTTGGATCTAATTTATGTGACGCAATTACGCTTTTGAAAGTTAATTTAACTGTTCGTGGATTCGTGTTTGTACACACAAGCGTGCGTAGTTTGGAGCGTTTTAAAGGGATAATCAGCGGCCTCTATCGTTTTTCAGACAGAAATGCGTGTGAACTTCAAGTTAAGAACAATTTAGCAAGTTACGACAGGGTCAGACCACTCGTAGATTTACGAACGAGTTTAAGTACGACGTACGAAGGCTTTTGGGAAACCGGCGTAAATTTAAGAACGTTCGTAAGTACGAGGTTACGAAGTACTTAGCGTTAAGAACGTTTTGGGAAACTCACGCCAGTTTGTTAATAACCAATAATAAGTATTTAGACATAAAGTAGACAGGGCTGTTTGTCAATGGTTGTATTGTACTGAAACGTCCCAAATATCTTACCTGTAATTAAGTAACATAATATTTAAACAAATAAATAATAACAGTGGTCGAATATTGAGTAGATGGTACCATATCTTTTAATGTGATAAAAAGCAAATTATTTTGAATCTTTTTGACCATATGTGTATTTGTATAAATATGTAACTTAATAAAGCTGAATGTGCTGGAAAATATTGAAAATGGACCTTGAAAGTGCCGTACAAGTGCTTGAATTCCACCTTGTGAAGGTGTATGAACCCTTAGCGCAAAACATAGCGCTGAAGAGCGAAATGCGCAAAGTTATAAAAATTGAGAGGTGTATGACCTCGAGACACGACAGCGAAGCAGGGTTGCCAGGTCCTACAAAAATATCCCGCACAAAGTCAGTGTAAAACCCTCCCTTCAGAAGCCTAAACTAGCCCAAAGCCCAAAATTGTTGACTGGGGGGGGTGTCGAGTATGTAAAATGGACAAATTAAGTATTATATCACGATCGATTCTTAGTGTTGACTTGTAACTCCCGCGGTAGCCCAACTCGAAAGTAGCCCAAAAAACCGCACCCCGCGACCCCAGAATATTTACCCGCGGCTGGATTTTCAAACAAGCCCAATTTGGCGTGATAACCGCAAACCTGGCAACTCTGCAGTGGAGCCACCGCGATTGTATCATTTTTGCCACGCTGACCCTCGCGTCAGTAGCAACGCGTCAAGTATAAGCTAGCTTTATAGTAGTGATGGGCAAAACAGTTCTTTTAGATGAACTGATTCATTAGAATCAGTTCACTAAAAATATTCGTTCAAAAGATTCGTTCACTGAATCATTCAGTACTTGGCAGGACTCCGACCCACCTAATGACATAATCGCGGTGGCTCCGCCTGTGCGCGAAGTCATGCACCTCTCGAAGTTTGTAAACTTTGCACGCATTTAAGCACAATGAACAAAGTCATGTTTGCCGGGTTCATACACCTATACAAGGTGGATGCACTTGTACAAGCACTTTCAAGGTCCATTTCTATATTTCCCAGCACGTTAAACTTAATTAAGTTAAATATTTATACATATACTCGAAAAGATTCGAAATAATTCGCTTTTTTATCACATTTAAACAGCCAATCTTAACGTCTTCACGTTCTCTCATGTTTCATCCTGGAATTTGTATTTGTTAACGTAATACAAGAGAACTGTTCAGTCAGACAGCTATTTGTTGTGAAAAAATGTAATTACAACTTCAAGCATTTTCAAGTACTTTAGCCTAAATTCCAGCACTATTCAAACCTGGAACAAAATGCAACATTAAAATTTATCAGGTAAATGTTCCTTCCCCTGTTTTTGAGGGGTGTTTTATTATACTACCACATATCGTTTCGGACAACATTGCATAGAATGTGACGCACCACTTATAAACGCCTCCGCAGGTCATGCGAGGTGTGTGGAGTCGCGTGCTATGGTCACTCGTGAAAGTATCCAGCCTTAACTGATACACGGCTGAATGGTTCATTGTTCAGTTTAGTTTACGGCCAGGAGACGAGTGTTGTAGAAAATTTATAAATCAAAAATTTGCAACTATATGTTGGGTTTATTATAGGAAATATAAATTACATTACAAATACAGTAATCCGTCCTTTATCGCATTCTGGAGATTCCAGAACTACTCGCAGTAACCGAAAATAAACAGTATATTTATTTAAGTATATTTATACACTATATTAAGGCTTTATAAACCCTCCCCACACCTTTACATAAACCTTTCCCATTCACTTAATAACCATTCCCATACTGTTCTGTGCATGTGTGCTTGTCTAGCAAGCAGTCGTGTTGTATACAATCTCATGTAGGTGAGTAGCGTCTCAGGCAAGTGATGCTGGTTCTCATTTCCAAGAGTAAATATGCACTATTTACTGTAATTTGTACTGTTTTATTATTTATAACGTTTCTTGTTAATTGTCAGAATTAATACTTATAATATATTTTTCTACATTTTGGGATTTTGTCATGTAAAAAATCATAAAATATATATTTTTCCACCGATTGAATTCCGCAGACAACCGACGAAAAAGTGAAGACCCACGAATTATTTTTCCCATTAATATCTTATAAAATCCCATGAAAGAGTGAATTCACAAAAGCTGAAGCACGATCACTGTAACATAATACAAGTGCGAAATAAGTATTAAATTAAGAGCAACATTAAGATAAAAACTGTACATTCAGAAGAAAATATCAACTTAAATGTGCAATCAAAAAGAAAATGTGAGTGAGTGGTAGTGCAAAAGTGAATCACGTCCTTAGCAACAGTTCTGAGTGACTGTACGTTCAGTGAACGAATCAGAGAGTGAACGAGAGCCCTCAGTTCATGAACGAATCAGAGAGTGAATGAGAGCCCTTAGTACAGTGAACGAATCAGAGAGTGATCGAGAGCCCTCAGTCATGAACGAATCAGAGAGTGAACGAGAGCCCTCAGTACAGTGAACGAATCACTGAACGAATCACTGAGCATGCGCAGTTCCCTTGCAATGACAGTCTCCACCTCCATATTCGCAGGTGATTCGTTGATTCACAGACCACACAGCAGTTCCCCTGCCGGCCTGCACGGTCACTGCTGAGCTCAATTACTGAACTGAAAAATGAACGAATCAGCTGAGGAAGTGATTTGATTCAGTTCCTTCATCAAATGATTAGTTCATTTGAAAGAATCATTCGCGAACAACACAACACTACTTTATAGGTGGTGCAGCAGATTGCTCGTTACCACCAGCCGTGACAACTTTTGCTCGACAGCATTTGCAGTGACTGGTCGACGTCCGACCTTTAAAACCCCATGTACTTCATGACAACAGACATGGCTCCTTTCTTTGGCAAAAGTTCCTTTGGGGCATCACCTTTTACTTCAATGTTTGGTAGAATTTGTGAGAATCAGAACGTCCCTCATTTTCAGCAAGCTAGATTTGATTGATTTATTATTATTTTATTTATAGATTTTATTGACTTGATTGATTGATTATAGATTTATAGATCTATAGATCAATATAGATTTATTGGGGCAGTCATGGCGTGGTGGCTAGGGAATTGGTCTTGTGACCGGAGGGTCGTGGGTTCGATACCCAGACCTGAGGCCATGACTGAGGTGCCCCTGAGCAAGGCCCTTAACCCTCAATTGCTCACTTGTATAAAAATTGTATAAAAATTAGATAAAAATGTAAGTTGCTCTGGATAAGGGCGTCTGCCAAATGCCATAAATGTAAATGTAAAAATAGATGTGTATATATAGATTTAATAGATATATTTAACATATTTTATTTTTATGTATGGAATCAGGCAACAATAACATCTGCAATTTCCCCTCGGGGATCAATAAAGTATTCTGATTGCGATCTGTTGCATGTGTGCTTAGCGGCATAGCAATAAAAAGTGTCCCTTGAGAAACAATTAAAGGCTGTGCTGTGTTCTGGACACATTTAGGCTATTTAAACCAGTGTGGCTGGAATATGAAAACTTCTTATCATAACAATAAACACAGATTTTCGGAGCGAACCGGTTTACTGCCCAGCACTAACACACACACATGCACACACAATCACACATGTGCGCTCTCACAGACCACGTACCATGCAAGGGATGAATCACTTTCAGATGCTGTCATGCTCTCATACTCACTCATGCTTCTGCTTCTTGAACTCGGGCCATGTGAATGTGCTGTATTCAGACCCTCCTTTTAACATGTTTAGAGGACACTGGTGAGGGAAAGGGAACGGGGAAGCTAGGCAGGACAAGGGAGGAGGGCGGAGCTGGATGTGACAAAAAGCTTTTGAAAAAATATTAATACAATTATTTTTGAAAAATAATAATTTTATATTTGAGCTGTCTGTTTTGAATAATCTATTGTGCACAACACTGCTGTTAGTGCTTCTCTGTCTGGTTTGTACATACTTTTTTCCCCTTAAGATCAAAATTAGTGTATATCTGTTCATCAATATTCATTCTATCAGTAAAACCCAAGTATAATTCGAGATCTGCAGTTTGACAAACACTGGACTAGCACTCCATTTTTTATTATTTCTATGACCATTATATACATTAAAGACAGTTAAAGATAATCCAACATGTGCATATTGCATTTTCTAATTTGTTGTGCAATACATCAGAAAGTTCTTTATATGGGGGGTTGACATATTTGGCAAAAAAAAAAAGTAAAAAAAAAAATCTCAAATGTAAGTCATGGAAATCACTGGGTTATATTCTATCAACTCTTATATTTCCAAATATATATGTGTCTCGTAAATTTTTCCTTGAATTTTATATTTATTCACTATTTTACTGTCTTAGTAACTAAATTTGTCATATGGTGTGACATGAATGTTATTGTGAATTAAATTAAAATGGGATATAATGTAATAATGTAAGTCAATTATCCTGATTCTTTATCATTACTATTTAAAAGTATACCATTTCTCATGTGCAAATATGTTACCTTTTGTATTAATTTGCTTCATCAACACTCATAAGAAGACTTTTACTCATAATCTTTCAGTATACTTCAAATTAATTTGTGAGTATCTTGTTATAAAAGTACCAAAATTCATGTAACTATTGCTGACACTATTCCCCATCAGCCACATTGTTGAGTTTATGATTAATTATCAAAAAGCCTTAATTTTTTTCAAAATTCTGAATGTCACACCAAATTACATGGTGTCACGCCATATGATAAATCATGCCACACAGCAATCTGTATGCAAAAATCTGCATTTACCAAACAACCAAACTTTTGACAAGTGACTGAAATCATTTTTAGTTACAGCAAAATCACAAAATTGTTGAAGAACAGTGAATTCTACTTAACGTAGTGAACAATGCTTATAAGGCATTAACTAATCCATTTACTGTATTCATTAGATGTTACGCTTTTTATTCTAATCTGCTGAATATTGGTTACACAAATTCCAATAATCTTTGGTAAGTCATTGAACTTTTTTATATTTAATGCATAAATTAATTTAAGAATGAGAATAAGTAAAACGATGATCAAACAGCAAGCTGATATTGTATCATTAAAATCTGTTAAAAGTGTGCCATCTCTCGTCATCTAATGAAATCTGCCTCAAACTAAATAAATAAAGGGAAACATTTGAGTGACAAAATTATGTAGTTTAACATGGATTCAGCTTGAAAATGGGATAGCAGTGATTCACCAAATTGAGTTGGTGTAGATATTAAATGTGAATAATATAATCATATATTATCAAAATATATTAAAAGTATAAAATATTCAACAAACTATTAACTATAAAAATGTATCAAGACCATTATTTATGTATTTATGCACAGTTTATATCATATAGTGTGACAAAATGATCATATGGTGTGAAAAGAACACCCTGTCACACCATATGAGGTTTCATGTACTTAGCATGACATTAAGCAATGTGCCTTTACGCTAACACCATAAAACCATGCTAATTACAATGTGACAAAATAGTTTTAAAGGTAACGTAACGTAAATTGGCGAACGTAAATTGTTACCAGGGCGGTGTAAAATGGACACAAATTAAGTATTATATCGCAATCGATTGATCGCCAGTGGTTAGCGCCAGAGCAAACGAATAACTAATTGAATCATAGATATGGATCAGAGGTAAATAAATATTAGGTAAATAAAAATAGATTTTTTTTTTCGCGTGAGAAATCGGAAGTGTGGCGTGAGAGCGTGTGAAGACGGTCAAATGCGTGAGAGTTGGCAACCCTGACTGTATGTTACTGTGGCTTACCTCCAACTCATCCAGTGGTCTGTTTTTGCTGTTGGCTGAATATTGCTGTTGGATCATCCACAACCATGTCTCTATAACTTCAGTGTCCTGACTTTGTTGAGAACACTCTTCTCTGTTCGGCTGTGGTGCTGTAGACAGAAACCGAGCAGTGAGGAAGAGGGTGGAGGTAGACAGGTGTGCATGGACATATACATGGCAGTAGGTAGGCTTATAATCTTTAAGACTGGTGTAGCTAATAAAGTGGTCAGTAAGTGGAGTTACAAGGCAAGTGTTAATTTTTTATTATGTGATACATTATTCAAGTATTTTTCCCTGTGGAGCACTGAGTGAGAGAGACACTTCTCCTGTATGCTAGAGTATGTTAAAATAATAAATAAAAGAAGCATTTGCCAGCCTTGTTTGAGTTGAACTGTTTAAGTGAACTCAAATTAGTTAAATGGGTTGGGCGGAGTCATACACATACTCAAGGACCAGATTAACTTCTTTACTGTGGTACTCAAACTTAGCTTCTGCTTGAGTTTAGCTTTTGTTGTATTACATGTAACTAAAATGTATGTGGGGTATTTACAAAATGAATCTTCTTCAGGTACAGAGTCTGCAGAGATTATGTAATTGTTAGAAGAAAAATTAAGTTCAAATACCTTATTTAATTAATCTGTTTACATTCAAAGTTCTGCTACATCTTTTTCTCTCTCACTATCCCTCTCTGAATGCTAGAGTCACTGGTCTGTAACTGAGAGCTGTTAAACCCTAATCAGCCACAATTACCCTAAACAGACACAGACAGACACACAAACACGCTAACACAATCAGCTCAACTACTGTGTGCAGAGACAGAGAGTAGCATCCTTGTGCTATTACTGAGTGAAACTCTACAGTGTGGGAGTCATCATCACAACTGCCCACTGACAGTATGACACACAAACAACCGCAGTGCCGGGGGTGGCAGTTGGAGAATACTAATGTGTGGAAAAGAGCTAGAAACTCCCCTTTCACCCCCCTCCATGCAGTCTCTCTTTTCCTTCAAACATGGGCCTCTAACTCTATGCGTTACAACATTTACGTTGGTACAGAAGGCCAGGGGTTTGGATCCCAACTAGGGTTCCTTAGGCAAGGTCCTTGCCTTATCACTACCTTTTATATATAATATAAAAGAAACCTTTACCATAAAAATAATACATTGGATTCTAAGTACTCTAAGGTTCAAACTGCAATCCTCATTATTAATAATTTGTAACGCAGCGTGTGCTGCGGATCGAGGAGACGGACATAAACGACGAGGAGATTGAGATTTAATGAAGGGAATAACGAACTCAGGGTCAAACAGGAATGCATATGTCAGATCATTTAGGCAGTCCGAAACAGAATCAACATTAAGAGACATGACGCGAACACGGGGAAGAGAATAAACCACACGAACAGAATACTCATAAAACAAACACTGGTAGAACGCAGAACTAAACGAGCCTCCGAGAGCCGTTTCCCCCGATGGTGGGAACCGCCACGAACAGCTCTAGAACACCCTCCCTGGGAAGACAGGGGAAAATACATTAAACATGGGCACAAGCACACGGGAACGTTAAACATAAAGGGCACAAGAGGGAACTGGGGGTTCGGGAGAAACACTGGGGCTGACACACAGACAGGAACAGGCAGCCACGACAATGTTTGGGATGCCTGCCAGAGCGCTAATGGTGGTGCTACGGCTCCTGGGGATGCAAGCGGGGCGGGCGAGGCAGGCAGAACAGGCGGCGGAGTCCCTCCGGTCCTTGGCACCGTGCATCCAGCGCGCGTTGTGCTGTTCGGTGCACCTGTAGACCTTGCGCCCAGTGGCCTCCTTCGAGGAGCTTCGGCTGCCTTTTTGGGCGCTACCGGAGTCGAGACTCAGCGCCGCGTGCTGGCGGGTTTCCGCACCATCTCCAGAGTCGTGCCGAACCCCCATCTCGGGACGCTGGCTGCGCCGAATCCCTCTTGTGCTCCCGGGGTCACCGACGCTTCACCCCTCGACGTGTCCATCACCTCCTCCTCCTCCCCCGAGACACTTTGGCCCAAGGACATCGGCTCCTCGGCCGTCGTGCAGCGGGAACAGTCCATGCTGCTCCCTGCTGATGGGGACCGAGGAACTTCCTTCTCCGAATAAACGGTGCCCCCCGAACACCCAGAGGCGCTGTCTCCCTCCTCGCTCTCGCCGTCGTGCTCCGAGGGCGACGACCAAACGGAAGGAGGGTGGCTGACGTCATCTTCCTCCCCGTAATACTCAGTGGGAGCCGAGTAGATGGAAGGGGGAGGGCTGACGTATTCCTCCGCACCTTGGTACTCAATAGGGTCCGAGTGGACGGCTGGAGGTGGGCTGGCGTCTTCCCCTCCCTCACTGTAGTACACGGTAGGAGCTAAGTAAACGGAAGGGGGAGGGCTGACCTCTTCCTCCTCCTCCTCCTCACCGGAGCGCTCGGTGGGCACCGAGTGGAAGGACGGTATGGGGCTGCCCTCTTCTCCCTCAGATGTCTCGGGAGCTACTGACTTGGAGGGGAAGCTGCTGGTTTCCTCCCCTTCCAAGCACCCGGAGGAGGGGAGACTCTCCTTTTCTCCAGAATCCTCACTCCCGAACTCGACCTCGGGGGGAGTCAGGGCAAAGGCGCCTACCCCCACCATTAAGGGCTCACCATAATCCTCTTCGGGGAGAGCCAGGGTTGGAGCGTAGTGACGCTCGCTCCAGAATCTCTCGGCGGCCAGTCGGAAGCATTCCGCCTCTGCCTCATTCCCAGCCACCTAGGCTTTGCGCAGCAGGCTCGCGCATACTGGGTCCTGCTGCATCTCTGGTGCCCGTACCTCGTGGTGATGCGCAGGGGAAGAGACGTGACGGCGTTTGGACTTTTTCTTCCCCTTCTTGCGCGCAGAGGTGTATCCTGGCATCTTTGGGCTCGTCTTTATGTCACACTCGAGGGAGGAGGCACGACGAGTGATAACGGTGCAACACAGAAAGTTTATTTCACAAAAAGACGTGTAAGCTCCGTGTGGAGAGTGAGCACGAAAACACAGACACTCACACTGGCACGAAACTTTAGACCAGGGGTACTCAACTGGTGGACCGCGGTCTGGATCCAGATCCAGACCCGAACGCAGTCCTGTCCTGTCCAATCTCATTCCTGATTAACTGGATACGGACCAAAACAAAACCGTAGCATTTATTTCAGGGTTATTGAAAAAACACTCCGTCACGAGAGTTACGTTTTTTCACTGCAATCGAAATTTGTCCTCCACTTTTTACCCATCTGTGCAGTTAGAACACACACACACACACAAGTGATTACTAGTGGTGCACACGTGCCCAGAGAGGTGGGCAGCTCTAGCCCTACCCCGGGGAGCAGTTAGGGTTAGGTGCCTTGCTTAAGAGCACCTTAGTCATGGCCTCAGGCCTGGGAATCGAACCCACGACCCTCTGGTCACAAGACCAGTTCCCTACCACCAGACCATGACTGCCTTGTATTTTAGAATATTAACAAACAATATGATATTGACATTATTGAGCCACCCTGCTCTCTAAAAATCAGCATTGGCCATTAAAAAAACCACATTGGCTGACCACCAACATCAACATGGATATGTTGAAATTTATATTAAAAGAAAGCTTACTAAACATCATAAACAGCACCTAATGAGGCTTCTGTAAAGTAATTTATGAGGTGGCTTGTGCTCTTTCTTCTTTTGAAATATGCTTAATGCCTGCTAGGCTTGTGGCCATGTTTGAAGAACTGTACCATGTGAGAGTAGGTATTCTGGGGAAGATGACTCTTTTCACATTTTGCTTATTATTTGCAAAACTGATATAATTTCACTTTGTTTGCTTTTAAAGTTTAGGATCTTCAATGAACTGTGAGTTCAATTTCTTTATATACAATATATGGCACAATAGGGGAGACCGGGGATGGTTGTAACACTTTTTGCTTCAGCACCTGTAACTCACTGAATTTTTGAGCTAGACTTCTCAAACGTTTATACAAAGTACACCCATTTGTTTACTACAAATGGCACCAATTCAAACTTCAATTGATATATCACAGCCGTCGTGATTTGATTTCAAATACAAGGTGTTCCCTTGTTACAACCTACCCCACTAGCGGGTATAACTTACCCACATGCTGGGGTAAGTTGTAACAATTAGACAAAAGAAGCAAAAACAGAGGCCACACCATGCAAAATGCTTCAAAAATAATTTTTTTTTAAATAAAATAACAATCCAGAACAATGTATCTCTCTCTGTGACTGACCATAACTCATATGCACTTTCTGTTTTACTCAGAAGTGTGGGTGTGCAAATTAGTGTACTAGAACAAACGTATTTAACAATATGTATGCCTAATGAACACTAATACAATGTACCTGTGTAAAGAACATGTAGGTCAAATAATAACCAACGTCAATGTGTGTGTTTGTGTGTGTGTGTGCAGATACCATGTGCCTTTTCAACTGATCTGACTGACTTGCCCTTATTTGTGACCTCATCAGATGCTTCTTTTAAAAACATTTGCAGGCACACCTCTGTCAGTCTTTCTTTAAAATTATAAAAAATCAATAGTTTCCTTAGTTGTATGTAAGGGGCAGAGGTGGGTAGGAACGCATTACATTTACTCCGTTACATTTACTCAAGTAGCTTTTTGGACAAAAATGTACTTGTAAGAGTAGTTTTAATATGAAAGACTTCTACTTTTACTTGAGTAAATATATGCTGAGAAAAACGCGACTTTTACTCCGTTACAATCGGATTTGTGCCGCGCGCTACCGTTACTTTCGTTTTGTAAATAATTCGTAGTTTCAGTGAGAAGACTGACCAACGTCTCGTCACCCGAATATGTGTGACCAATCAAATGAAGCCGGTCAGTCACGTGATAACATACGCAAACTTTCTCCACCGTAGCAAGAAAGTATGGTGACAGAAAAGCCTACCGAGCATCCCTGACCTCACAACCAATGTTTACATTACAAACGTGTAAAAAGGACAGTTATATAATGCGCTGTCATTTGTGTCTGCCAAACGTGTACATTTCAGCCTACAAAAACTCGACATCAAATTTGAGGAAACACAATGCGATAAGTTTGCCGTATGTATAATTTTGTGTAATGCTATATCTCTGAGGCATGACGTTTGTATGATGTAATTATTAAATGTAACGCAGTGCAATACTAAAAACCAGTTCACACTCTGAGTGTACACACTAGTAATATACGATGATTAAGTTTGCTACAAATTGATTCAGTTGGTGTCAATTTGTAGCTACACGTATTGGCTGACAGTCTCATCAGTTAGTACCTGTGACGGGCAGGTGTGAGCAACAAAAAGGAAGCGATCACGCCAAGTCTCAGGGAAAAAGGATGGTTTAATATAAAGTGTGCAAACCTAAAACCCGTGCAATAGATCCGAATTAAGGATATAATGACCAGCGGTCAACTGGTACAAAGACAAGACATATATAGACAGACAAACGACCATCAGGTGGGAACGGATCACGGGCTCCGCCCACCTGAGGGGCGTACACGACGTCACAAAACAACAACAACACAGCCGCTGTGGACGGAGGCGGCCGGTAGGGGGCCGCCTCACCGTGACAGACCCCCCCACCAAGCCGCACTCCCCTCCACTGGGTGTGTGGCACACAGCGGCTGCACAGCAACACGAAGGGGCAGGAAGGCAAGGACAGGCAGGGACACACCTCCTGCAGTCCACGAGCTGAAACACAAAACACATAACATTAGTCAGCTCACCTCCCTGGGCGGGACCCTGGACCGACCGGGCCGTTAACAACACAAAACCACGCCCCAGTCGGTCACAGGGCCCTCACGCCCTAACCGGCATTCAGCTGGTAAGCCCCATGGGTGTGAGGACGAGGGGCTACGGCTCCTCTCTCGTCCCTTGTGTGTGTGTGGGTGTGCAGGCTACCTCTCCAAGGCGTGGCTACTTCCCCTCCTGGGCCTACCTCCTCCCAGAGCTGACCCCTGCCTTCTGCTAGGGGTCACCCCAGCCTCCTGGGGAGCCAACCCCTCCCGGGGCCTCTCATCTCAAGGTGGACTCCTCCACCCAACCCAGGAGCGCCAGAGACAGAGGCCCAGAGCACCCCCGACGCGGGCTAGGGAGCAGCCCCAAGGGCCTCCTGGTCACCCCGGGCAGGAGGGAGGATCTCCATCCCCAGCAGGAGCTTTTCAGACCGGAGCCCCATGGTCCCCAAACATCCGGGGGCCCCAGCCCTCTAGGGAGGGGCTCTTCACGACCGGGCTCCGGTCACCCCACAACACAAGGGGGCTCCTGCCAGGTGGAGACCCCCACAAGGTCCAGGAACACTGCCAAGGAGAAGCACCTGCACAAAGAACACACCCTCACACACACACACACACACACACACATACAAACACAAAACACAAATGCGCCTTACCCTATTCAGGGCCTCCCTTGGGAGAGACGCCCTCCGTGCCACACCCCATGGCACGGGACCACAGCCGGTCCCCCCCCAAACACACATTCAGGGGGAGGAGCATGCGTGGAATTACACGCAAACATAGACAACACGTTAGGACACAACACACACGCAAAGACTAGACAAGCAAACAAAAAACGGCGTACACACAAACAGACGGGACCCACAAACGCGCGCTCTCCATAAACAGACACAGTGACGCGCCGCTCACGTTCGCAGTCGCTCCCCACATGAAACACAAGACAACAGGGGAGCGAGGCGACGGTGAGGAGCGGCACCAGCGTCACACACCACATGTAACATATAACCCAACGAGCGCGCATATCGATCGACACGTCCGTTCACGCATACACACATTCACAACAACACGAAGAGTTATCGCCAGGAAGACATTCCTGGTCTTCGCCGTGCCACGGACACAACACGAAAACACAGCGGAACTCTTCACACAAACTGACAACAGACCCGAAGAGCTTTCTCAGGGCAGACTGCCCTGGTCCTCGCCGTGCTACACACACACACAAAACACAAAAGCACGGCGGAGCTCTTCAAACAAAACACTACGCAGACAAACACTAACCACGAGACATGACCACGAACGAAGGAGAAAGAAAAAGAGACTCGGCGGCTTCCGAAGGGTGGCTGGTCATTCTGTGACGGGCAGGTGTGAGCAACAAAAAGGAAGCGATCACGCCAAGTCTCAGGGAAAAAGGATGGTTTAATATAAAGTGTGCAAACCTTAAACCCGTGCAATAGATCCGAATTAAGGATATAATGACCAGCGGTCAACTGGTACAAAGACAAGACATATATAGACAGACAAACGACCATCAGGTGGGAACGGATCACGGGCTCCGCCCACCTGAGGGGCGTACACGACGTCACAAAACAACAACAACACAGCCGCTGTGGACGGAGGCGGCCGGTAGGGGGCCGCCTCACCGTGACAGTACCTTTGTGGAACACATTCAAGTTACACAGGCCTAATAATTAGGAACAAACTAAAATACATATTATTTCTAATAAATCATTTATATATATATATTATATTTATAATACATTATTTTTGTTATCATTAAAAGTCATTGTTTCCAGTAATTCAATTTCCCATGATGTAATTTATTGACACGAGACAGTACTCATGCAATTACTCACTACTCGAGTAGCTTTTAATCAAAGTACTTTTTTACTTTTACTCAAGTAAATTTTTGGATGCATACTTTTACTTTTACTTGAGTAACATTTGGTTCAAGTAACAGTACTTTTACTTGAGTAAAATTGTTGAATACTTTTCCCACCTCTGGTAAGGAGATGGCTGTTACACATTTCTTTAAGAGATTTTCTGAAATAAAATGCTCAAGATATTAAATGAATAATACTAAATAAATAATAATTCTTGATATTATAATGTGAAAATGTAATTGTAAAGTAATAAGTGAGTTTATCTTTAAAATGCTAGGAAAAGCCAATATCAAAAATTATCTAAAAAAGAAATAAAAGAGAGCCTGCATCTGTATATGGTAACATCTTCACAGAAATCTGACCTAAAACAATGACATAATAGCAAGCATCAGCACAATCATAATAATAGCAGTGAAAGGAAGTGATGCATATATATCTTTCTCGAATGAGTGCTGTCTGTGATGGGAGTATAGAGGCGGCTGGAGGCACTGGTTGCATGTCAGGATTTTTATTATCCATGTCAATAATACAACTTAAACGAGCACGAAGAAAAGCAAGGCAACAGAAATACACAGCTCAAAAAGAGCAAATGAACAAGCTTAGAGTTAACAGGGCTTCTCCTTCAAAGCACGACGTAGTGCAGGACGTCTGAGACGCTTCAAATCAAATCAAATCAAAGTTTATTTGTATAGCGCTTTTCACAACACATGTCACAAAGCGCTTTACAGGATTTTTCAGTACTCAAAGGAATGTGCAGCACTGGACTGCACAACCTGTGTGCATAAGAAGGGGTGCACACTGATAGTAAACTGGTATTAGTAATTAGGTGAGTTGGACCAAGGAATTGGCTTGGTGCAAGGGGCCATGTGCGAAGTGCGTGAGCATGTGAGTGCATGCGCCCTCTGGTGGCCTCCTGGCCCACCTACTGTGACAGAGCCCCCCCAAGGATCCCTCCAGCTGACGTACCCTAGGTCTTCCTGGACTCCGAGGTGCAGGACGGTCAGGCTGAGCCCGGTGGAAGGAGGCGATGAGGGAAGGGTCCAGCACCTGGGAGGCCGGAACCCAATTACGCTCCTCAGGCCCATAGCCTACCCAGTCTACCAGGTACTCAAGCCCCTTACCCTGGCGTCTGGAGGCAAACAGCTGATGAACATGGTATGCCGGACTGTCAGAAAGCTGCAGAGGCAAGGGTGGCCTAGCGGTCTTGCTGTCACTCAGTGGTCCCTCCCAGACAGGCTTTAATGCCGAAACGTGGAAGGCCCGGGAGACATGGCGGTCCCCTGGCAGATTCTGTACGTCACAGGGTTAACACGTCGGGTGATCACGTAGGGTCCAGTGTAATGGTCCCCCAGCTTACCTCTAGGTCCCAGTCTCCCATCTCCCATAGAGACCCAGACCCTGTCTCCGACTTGGTAGGAGGGTGCCTCACTCCTCCTACGGTCTTGCCTTTCAGCCTCAAATGGGTGTCTGACCACACCCTCTCACCCGCTTACCTGCCGGCAGAGTCCGTGGAATTTTGCTGCGCATGCAGTCTGAGCAGGAGGCTACATGTGCTAGCACGTCGTGATGTAATCCAGGCCACCAGTAATGTGCGCTGAGTAGCTGAGCGGTTTGAGTAGTCCCTGTATATCCTGTTCCCACAGATGTGTGGGCCCAGCTAATTAGTGCAGTGTGCTGCGCAGGAGGCACATACTTGCAGTGAGGTGGATAGCTCGTGTGCGGGTTGGTGGCAGTGATGGCTCTATCCATCTCCCAGTCGTCAGTACCCACAAAGCATTCAGGAGGCCACACCGGCTCGTCGCTGGTAGACTCCAGGCTTCCAGGAAAGGAGCGAGACAGGGTGTCAGCGCGGGTGTTCTCCAAGACGGGCCGGTAGGTCACCTGGAACTTGAAGCGTGAAAAGAACAACGAGCACCTCGCCTTCGTGCTCTTTAAATACTCCAGGTTCTTATGATCTGTAATGACCACAAAAGGGTGTTTGGCTCCCTCCAACCAATGCCTCCACTCTTCGAATGCTAGCCGCATCGCTAGTAGTTCCCTGTCACCCACTCCATAATCACACTCCACTGCTGTCAGCTTCTTGGAGTAGAATGCTATTGGGTGTAGCGTACCATGCTTCTTGAAGCGAGATAACTCTGTGCCTACTCCAATGTTAGAAGCATCCACCTCAACTATAAAAGGTCATTTAGGATCAAGCTGCTGTAAAATGGGAGCTGTAACGAAAGCCTGTTTCAGATTTTTAAATGCCTTTTCCACTGCTGCTGTCCACTTTAGATTTTTCAGCTCCCCCATGCAACAGGTCAGTTAGAGGTCTCTTGATCAGGCTAAACGAACAGATGAACTGCCTATAAAAATTTGCGAAGCCGATGAATTTTTGTAGCTTGAGCTAGGGCTGTCGCGTTGTAAGAATTTCCACTGCGGTAAATTAACAGGGCTCCACACCCTAATGATGCGTAATAAGAACGCTCCTATACTCTTTCATGGAAACAAAGTCCAGCTTATAGCCTACGATTGATCTGCGCTGTGCAAAGAAGGCAAAAAAAACTTGAGCACATGAGATCAGAATTCGTTTAAAAAAAAAGAAGGAAAACGAAACCCTTCCTTTAGTAATAAAGTCTAGGTTTACTCCGGCGTTATCATGTCCTTGTTACGTGCTAGGAAAACCAACATGTTCACCTTATGTGGTTTCAGAGAGGATCTAAGTGGGGTAACAATGTTTCCGGCAGCACTAAAAACTCTCTGGTGGTGTGCTCGTTGCACAAATACACATGTACTTGCGGGACACTTTAGAAAGCAGAGGAAATCTAACCTGGTTGTCGCGCCACCAGGCGATGGGATCTGCGCTCGTGCAGGCTCGGCATGTGCGCGAGCTCTCTTAGTTTCCCCGTTTCACAACAACCTTTCGCGCACAGATTTTGCATATTGCCTCATCTAAATTGTCCGGCTCTCTCTTTTCATTCGGTTGAAAGCCGAAATGCTCCCAAACTGGCACATTTGGTTTTGCGACCAGAGTAGCCGCAATTGTTTCCATAAAAAGGCCACTCAGAAGCAACGGATACGAACGTTTTTAAATAGTAATTAACATCCACCGCACACGCAGCGAAGTGGCTTACGTGTAAAACAAGAAGAACCTTGTGGAAAAAAAGAAAACACGAACATCGCGGTGTGACGGTTGCTTGGAATTCCCTGCGGTTGGCAGGTGAATATCGCGGTATTACAATATTGCGGTTATTGCGACAGCCCTAGCTTGAGCCGTGTGTGAGGCTGCGTCTATCTGACCACAGCCTCCACCTTGCTCGGTTGCATATGTACGGAGCCCGGCCTAATGGTGTAATGTAGGAAGTTCTCAGCCCACAGGTGGGACTCGCACTTCTCTAGCTTGCAATACAGATGATTGCGCAAGTGTGTGCCCAGGACCGCTCGTACATTCTGCACATGTCGTTCAAGGGTGTTTGAATAGATGAGGATGTCGCCGATGTAAGCGACGATGCATCTATTCAAGTACTCCCTTAGAACCTTGTTTATGAATGCCTGGAAGTACGACGGGGCAGAGGCCAAGCCATATGGCAGGACACGGTACTCATAGTGCCCTGTGGTGGTACTGAAAGCTGTCTTTCACTCATCCCCCTTGCGTTTGCGGATGATGTTATAGGCGCTGCCTAGATCTAATTTAGTAAACCAATTCGCTGACCGCAACTGCTCCAGTGCCAAGAGCACTAAAGGCAGCGGGTAGGATAGTTCACTAAGAGGGAATTGAGCCTTCGATAATCCACGCATGGCCTCAGACCTCCGTCTTTCTTCTTTACGAAGAAGATGCTGGCTGAGACGGGCGAGGTTGAAGGAGTGATATAACCCTGAACGAGAGCCTCCTTAATGTACTGACCCATCACACGCTCCTCTTCTTGGGAGAGACGGTAAACTCTGCCATGAGGAGGAGTGGTGCCTTCCTTCAGAGTGACGCTACAATCCCATGGACGATGGGGAGGGAGACGTGTAGCTTTAGCCGCGCTGAAAACCTCTCCGAATCCACTAGGGCAGAAACCCCGAAAGAGACGCCCCCATAAGAAACCTAAATGCTCCCAAACTCGTGAAGTCGCATTTGGTTTTGCAACCAGAGTAGCCGCCATTGTTTCCATAAAAAGACACTCAGCAGCAACAGATATGAACAGTCAGCGTTTTAAATAATGATTAACATCCACCGCACACGCAGTGAAGTGGCTTACGTGTAAAACAAGAAGAACCTTGTGAAAAAAGAAAACACGAACATTGCGGTGTGACGGTTGCTGGCAATTCCCTGTGGTTGGCAGGTCAATATTGCGGTATTACAATATTGCGGTTATTGCGACAGCCCTAGTGGATACTCTCACCTGCATGGGTTCAACCGGGTCCTTCTCCTTAGGAGGCTCCGGCGTCGGGATGGGCATCTGCGATGTAGATGTGATGTTTTTCGCTCTGTCCTGTAATAGCTGGTCAACTCGTTGAACGACCTCTCCTCTGGGAGGCAGGTCAACTCGGCCCGTAGTTCGGGCTTTAGACTGGCTAAAAAAACATCCGTGAGGGCCGCGTTATTCCAGCCAGTACGCGCGGCCAGGGTGCGGAACTCTAGGGCATGCTCTGCGGAGGACCTACTGCCCTGGTGCAGACGCAGCAGGCATGTCCCTGGTGCGGGTGATGGAACACCTCACGAAACTCACTGATGAAGGAGTCATAGTTCTGGGCTAGGGGTGAGTCCCCTGAGATAAGCGCCTGTTACGCTTTCTCTCTTATTCTGGAAGCGAGGTCTTCGCTGGCTGACCTCACCAAATTTGGTCACAGAGAGTCCCCTTACACAGGCTGTTTTTTGCAAACTGCAGACACTAAGTGTATTGGAAAGAGCATACAAGCCCTTTCACAGACATTCTTGATAATAAGCAACTTGATTAATAATATAATGTAAGCAAAACATAGTGATTGATATAAGAAATTTGATTAATACTTCAAATCAAATCAAATGTATTTGTATAGCGCTTTTCACAACACGTTGTCTCAAAGCAGCTTTACAGGATTTACAAGGTTGAATACCTGGAAGGTATTATGTGTTAGGTTATGTGTTTTGTCTTTATAGCAAGGACTGGGTCGGTGATGTGTTTTTTAGTTATTACGTTGGTTAACAAACATCTGCAATTTAAATGCTTGAAGGAGACTAAGAATGGGAATGGCAGGGTTAATATACAGTGCCTTGCGAAAGTATTCACCCCCCTTTACATTTTTCACATTTTGTTACCTCACAACCTGGAATTCAAAGGGAATATTTGAGGGTCTGCATCATTTAATTTACAGACCATGACTACAATTTTCAACATTTAACATTTTTTTTTATTGTGAAGCAAACAACAAATAGGACAAAATAATTGAAAACATCAGTGTGCATAACTATTCACCCCCGTAAGTCTGTACTTTGTAGAGCCACCTTTTACAGCTGCAAGTCGCTTTGAATAAGTCTCTATGAGTTTGCCACATCTTGCCACTGGAATTTTTGCCCATTCCTCATGGCAAAACTGCTCCAGCTCCTTCAAGTTAGATGGTTTTCGTTGGTGAACAGCAATCTTCAAGTCTGACCACAGATTCTCAATTGGATTAAGGTCTGGGCTTTGACTAGGCCATTCCAATATGTTTACATGTTTCCTCTTAAACCACTCAAGTGTTGCTTTAGCAGTATGCTTGGGTCATTGTCCTGTTGGAAGGTAAATCTCCGCCCTAGTCTCAAATCACTGACAGACGTAAACAGGTTTTGCTCAAGAATATCCCTGTATTTAGCACCATCCATCTTCCCCTCGACTCGGACCAGTTTTCCAGTCCCTGCTGCTGAAAAACATCCCCACAGCATGATGCTTCCACCACCATGTTTCACTGTGGGGATGGTGTTCTTGGGGTGATGAGATGTGTTGGGTTTGCGCCAGACATAGTGTTTTCCTTGGTGGCCAAAAAGTTCAATTTTGGTTTCATCTGACCACAGTACCTTCCTCCATGCAGTTTGGGAGTCTCCCACATGCCTTTTTGCAAACTCGAAACGAGCCTTCCTATTTTTGCCTGTAAGTAAAGGTTTTTTTCTGGCCACTCTTCCATAAAGCCCAGCTCTATGGAGTGTACGGCTTATTGTGGTCATATGGACAGATACTCCAGTCTCTGCTTGGGAACTCTGCAGCTCCTTCAGGGTTACCTTTGGTCTCTGTGCTGCCTCTCTGATTAATGCCCTCCTTGACTGGGCTGAGAGTTTTGGTGGGCGGCCCTCTCTTGGCAGGTTTGTTGTGGTACCATGTTCTTTCCATTTGATGATGATGGATTTGATGGTGCTCCGGGGGATCATCAGAGATTTGGATATTTTTTTATAACCCAACCCTGACTTATACTTCTCTACAACTTTATCCCTGACTTGCTTGGAGAGCTCCTTGGTCTTCATGGTGTTGTTTGGTTAGCTTAATGGTGTTGCAGCCTCTGGGGCCTTTCAGAAAAGGTGTGTATATACTGACAAATCATGTGACACTTAGATTGCACACAGGTGGCCTTCATTTCACTAAGTATGTGACTTCTGAAGGTAATTGGTTGCACCAGGGCCCGTATTTATCAAACTTCTTAGAGTGGAATTTTGGACTTAAGTGCTGAAAAATTCTTAGATTTGCTCCTACTCACAGAGTTAAGTGTAAGTGCCAGTTATCAAAACTCTCAAGTATAAGAATCACTCTTACTCTCCCGAAAAGTTAAGACTGCTCCAGAGGACTCATAAGTCGTTAAGAGTTGCCACTAGGGGGCTGAGATGGCACTGAGAAGACAGAGACGCGTGCGAACCTTCATTTTAGGTTCAATTTTATAGATATATAAATATGCACACAAATATGCACAATGCACAAATATGCACAATAATTAGGCATTAAGATAAGCATGGGTTAAATTTTTTTTTCTTTTTTTCGTGCAAGAGTGTAATATTCATGCTGCGATTTTCATACTTTAATTTTAAGCTTTGACTTCTGCCTTGTCAGTTATTGTATGTCATTTGGGAGTGAGTCCTCTGCCAGACTTCCTTCAGACGCTCACTTTTCCTCCGGCCATTCATGACTGGTGGTGTTTGGAAGCGCTGTCAGAGAGGGAGGGGCAGATGGAGAATCTGCGCTCAAGCCAGCAGGGTCGGGAGCATGAGCTTTAATACTGACAGATGCAATTATTTTATTAGCATCACAGTGTTTGTGTGCAAATCTAAATAAATTTTAAAAACATTGTCTTTGAGATATACTTTAGAATTTCATTAATGCAGGATCCATTCCACATATCACCACAGTGTCTTCCCCCATGATACGCTGCACCACCTCACAAACTGCGCTAAGAGGCTTGCCCGGTGGTCCTCCGCCTGAATGTGATTCAGTTAGAATGTATGCAGTATCCAAAATAAATCAGAGAAAACATATGTATAACAAAAGAAAGAAGGAAACATTTTTTATAAAGATTATTTATTAACTACGTAAATACGCTGTGTTATTTTACAAAAATCATGACTGCAACATTATTAAGTTAAATGTGAAGGTATTTCAACATTTTCTGAATTTTATCTTGACATTTCTCAGGAAATATTCTTGAACATGAAATCCGATCCAGTGATTGGTTCTTGCAGGGAGTTTTGAAACGACGTCATCCAGGATCAGCTTTGCGGTACAGCCAGGTGTCGTAAATCAGCTCTGAGACTGACACTTACGAATTGCTCCTACACTTCGCTTAAAGTGAGACTGAGAGGCTTGATAACTAACTTTTAGTCTCAGCTTTTAACTAAGAATTATTTTAGACATAAGTCAATTCTTAGCAGCATTCTTAGGAGTAATTCTAAGAAGTTTGATAAATACGGGCCCAGAACTTCATAACAAAGGGGGTGAATACATATGCACTTGCCAATTTTCAGTTTTTTATTTTCATATTCTTTATATACATTTATTTTTTCCTCATTTCACTTCTAAAACGTAGACTATTTTGTGCAGATGCATCACATTCAATTCAGATAAAAAAAAAACAATACATTCAGGTTGTAATATAGTAAAATAGGGAAAAATCCAAGGGGGGTGAATACTTTTGCAAGGCACTGTACTTTTGGCTGAAATACAAGGTCGGACATTTATTTTAGCAAATATCTATGCCCCTAATGCTGATAACCCAAGCTTTTTTGCAGACCTGGAGGATAAAATTCTTAATTTTGGGCAATATCCTAAAATCATTGGAGGGGATTTCAACTTGGTAATGGATCCTATACTGGACCGTACTGGTTATGGTAGTGGGAAAACATCTAAAGCGTTAAAGATATATGGAGATTGCAGAACCCTACAGCACGTGATTATACATTTTTTTCTGCTTCTCACAGATCATACTCTAGAATAGATTTTTTTCTTATTTCTAAGCCCCTTCTTCCTTTTGTTTTGTCGTGTTCAATAGGAAGTATATTAGTATCTGACCATGCTAATGTTACATTAGAGCTGATACCCTGTAATGACAAAGTCAAGTCCTCTAGATGGAGATTCAATTCTTCCTTGCTTCAAGACTGTGGTTTTAAGGAAGCACTAGGAGCTCAGATAAGGCTATATATAGAAACAAATGTACCATCAGCCCCATCAGCTGGGGTTGCATGGGAAACATTTAAGGCAGTAATAAGGGGTTTTGTCATAAAGTATGCTTCATTTAGGAAAAAATAAAATAACAATAAACTTGGTATGTTGGAGGATAAGATTGGAAGCATGGAAAAAAGTCTTAAACGGCAGATGTCAGCTAAGGAATTAAGAAACTTATCCCAATTAAAATATGAATATAATTCTATTTTGTCTCAAAAGATAGAATTTTATATATATAGGGCAAGACATAAATATTTTGAATCTGGTGACAAAGCAGGGTGACAAAGTTATTGTCAAGATATATAAGCCGGAGAGAGTTTGCTTCTGTTATTCCTGGGGTACAGGCTTCTGATGGTAACTTAGTTACTAAAACTACAGACATAAATAAGACATTTAAGGATTTTTATGCTATGTTATATTCAACAGAGTCAGAAGTCGCTGAAGATATAACCATGGCATTCTTAGATAAGTTAAATTTACCTAAACTGAATAATGATCAGAAAGTTTTACTTGACTCCCCGATAACTGAAGAAGAAATTAAAAAAGTGATAATGGATCTACCATCTGGCAAATCACCAGGACCGGATGGCTACACAGCAGAGTTTTTTAAATGCTATGTGGATGAGGTAGCCCCTCTTCTGTATGGTATGTATATTGAGGCTTTAGAGAAGGGACAGTTTAGAAATTAGAGAAATTAATGCTTTATGCAGACAATGTCCTTTTATTCGTAACTGACCCTATTAATTCGGTACCTGCACTTCTTAGTATCATTGGGTCCTTTTCTAAATTTTCGGGCTATAAGGTGAATTGTTCAAAATCAGAAGCCCTTCCACTAACGCAATATTGTCCAATCTCACTTTTCCAGGCAGGCTCTTTCCAATGGCCAAGACAAGGGATACAGTACCTGGGTATACGCATTCTACATCTAGTCACTAATATTGTAAAAGAAAATTTTGGTCCGGTGCTTCAAAGAATAACAGCTGATATCGGAAGATGGTCAAATCTAAATCTATCTATTTGGGGTAAGGTTAATGTTCTTAAAATAAACTGTCTGCCCAAAATTAATTATTTATTTCAATCATTACCATTGGAGGTTCCCCTGATATATTTTAAACAATTTGATGCTTTATGTAAGACGTTCATTTGGAATGGGAAAAAACCTCGTATACACTTGAGTAAAATGCAGCAGCCAGTTAGAAATGGCGGTCTAGGCCTGCCAAAGCTTTTATTTTATTATTATGCATTTAGCCTGCGACATCTGGCCCATTGGTCACTGCCACCTGAAAGAGCTCCTCCGTGGTATGGAATTGAGTATTTATTGTCTGCTCCACTCCTTTCATTCTCTGTCCACAAAATTATCACTCCGTGATAGAGCAAACCCCATTGTTTCAAATTTACAAAAAATATGGAATAGAGTTAGCCATATATTTAAATGTAATACGTACTTGACAAAATCTTCTAGCATATGGCGAAATCCTAAGTTATGTATAGCAAAATCCCCCTTTGTATGGAAGGAATGGATTAGTCGTGGTAGCTTAACTATAGGGGATATGTATGATCATGAGGTATTAAAATCATTTGATCAGTTGGAACAAGAATACAATCTGCCGAGGTCACAATTTTGGAGATATCTACAATTAAATCATATGCTAAAAAGAATTTTTTCACACTATATAAAAATAGTCCTAAACAAGCAGAATGGTTATCCAAGATTTTATACTACATACATGATACATACTAGTATCATGATAGGAAGACAAATTCTGCTTAGAGGATGGAAGTCATCATCAGCTCCTTCTGTACAGGAGTGGCTTAGTGAACTGGCAAAGGTTGCAGCATATGAAATGATGTCCTGTAGAATATGGGGAAACCTCAACAAATACTATGAGAAATGGGGCCTATACTTACAGAGGTATTTAGAGGACTGAAGGTGAGGTGCTTACATGACTCTTATTAATTGGGGTTCTATTATTTATGATAGCTTCTATGTCGGAATACCATTAATGTGTATTGATATTATTAATATAAGAAATGTTACATATTGTACACTGTATGTGGCATTATCCCCCCCCCCCCCCCTTTTTTTTTCTTTTTTTTTGGTTTTGTGTGCGTGTTTTGGTGTGGTTACACTTTTGTAATATATCTGAAACTTAATAAAATGCAAGTCATAAAAAAATACTATGGGTCCAAATCCCTAATGAGCAAGCCAGAGGCGACAGTGGCAAGCAAAAACTCCCTTTGATGGTGGGGATTAGGAAGAAACCTTGGGAGGACCAAGACTCAAAAGGGAACCCATCCCCCATTGGGCAGCCTGTTAACACACAAATTACACAAAACCAAACTATACAGACGAATACACAAGTCACACACAAATCACACAATCAGACTAAGTATAAGGTAACTAGAATGATAGTTCTGGGTGTTGATATTATTAATGTAAATGTCTTGTGTTTAACGCCAGGTTTTCATTCCGTGTCGGGGCGATGATACTGATATTGTAGGCTCCGACTGCAGTGTTACTCCCCAGCTGAACCTCGGAGAAGAAAGATATGTGATGTGGTAAATATGTAACAGATTATTCAAAGGCGAAAGTAAACAGATAAGTCTTTAGTTGAGATTTAAACATTGAGACCGTGTCTGAGTCCCGAATAGAGGCAGGAAGATTATTCCACAGTTGTGGAGCTTTAAAAGAAAAGGCTCTTCCACCTGCTGTGATCTTTTTGATCCTAGGAACAGTTAATAACCCTGCGTCCTGCGAACGAAGTGAACGTGCTGGGTTGTAATGATCAATAAGTTCATTAAGATTCTTTGGAGCTAGGCCATGCTGTGACAGGTTTATATCAGCAGCATGGTGTAGGTGAGGTAGTTATGGCATGATGGTATGACTGTTTTGATTATGTGACATGGTATAACAGTGTATTTACATTATGTATGGTATGGCATTAAAGTATTATAACTAAACTAAAAAGAAATATATATATATATTAATAGCAGCAATACAAATTTTGGGTGCAAAGTTGCAAGTGATAGATTGCAGTGCAATTGTAGTGCAATAGTGCTTATGTTAATAGTGTAGTGCAATAGGTCCTAAAGGTTCGGGTTTGCAGGGGGAGTGATGGATGTTACAGCTCTGGGAAAGAAGCTGTTCCTCAGCCTGTTTGTCCGGGTTATTATTGTCCTATATCTTCGTCCTGAAGGTAGAGGAACAAAGAGATGGTGTCCTGGGTGGGTGGGATCCTTGATAATGTTGCTGGCTTTTTTATGAAGGCGGCCAGCATACACAGAGTCCAGATCTGTGAGTGGACTTCCTATGATCCTCTGTGCTGTTCTGACCACCCTGTTCTGACCTAACTGCTTTAGGTCAGGTCCTTTCTCTCTTGTGCTGTACAGCTGGAATACCATACAGTCATGCAGAGACAAAGGACGCTCTCGATTGTGCTGGTGTAAAAGTTCACGAGTAGTTGTGAGGGGAGTCCAGACTGCTTTAGTTTCCTCAGAAAGAAAAGTCTTTGATGGGCCTTCTTTATGAGGTGTGAGGTGTTTAGAGACCAGGTGAGATCAGCTGTGATGTGGAGTCCGAGGTATTTAATGCTGTGCACCCGTTCCACTTCATCTCCATCTAGGATTAGAGGGGCGTGTGCGGTTCTTTTAACTGTCCTGTAGTCCATGATGATTTCTTTAGTTTTGGTGGTGTTCAGAGCTAGGTTGTTGTCTGAGCACCACCGTGCCAGGTGCTGAATCTCCTCTCTGTAGTGAGCTTCATCGTTGTTGGAGATGCAGCCTATCACTACGGTGTCGTCAGCGTACTTGACAAATGTGTTGGAGGCATGGATGGGGCTGCAGTCATGGGTGAAAAGTGTGAAGAGGACTGGACTGAGCACACAGCCCTGCGGTGTGCCAGTGTTTAAAATTATTTGGGACGATGTGTGGTCTCCTATTCTCACCACTTGTGGTCTGTTAGTGAGAAAGTCCTTGATCCATGAGCACAGTGAGGGGGACAGTCCTAGGTTGTAGAGTTTGGCCACCAGCTTGTGAGGGATTATTGTATTGAACGCGGAGCTATAGTCGATGAATAACATCCTGACATATGTGTCAGGTTGCTCCAGGTGAGACAGGCCTGTGTGGAGTCCAATGGAGATGGCATCCTCTGTGGAACGATTCCTCCTGTAGGCAAACTGGTGTTGCTGAGTGGAATACTGTCCCCAATATGTTTCAGGATAAGTCTCTCAAAGCATTTTGCAATCACAGGGGTCAGAGCAACTGGTGGGTAGTCATTGAGACAAGTTATTGCAGACTTTTTAGGCACTGGTACAATGACAGATGGAGACTACAGCCTGCTGTAAGGAGATGTTAAAAATGTCCAGAAATACACCTGCTAGTTGGTCCGCACATAATTTTAGTGCTTTGCCTGAAACCTTGTCCGGCCCCGCAGCTTTGGAAGTGTCTATCTTCCTCAGAGTGGATCTCACCTGATGATGCTGGAGAGTGAGATATGGCTGCTGCTCTTCAGGTCTCGGGGGCTCGGCCAGTACTCCGCCTTCTTGGGTATCGTAGCGTGCAAAGAACTGGTTCAAAGTGTCAGGTAGTGAGTGGTCATAGCTGGGCTGCTGGTTGTTGCATTTGTAGTCTGCCATGTTTCTGATGCCTCTCCACATACTACGAGGATTGTTATTGTTGAATTGCTCCTCTATGCGCTGTTTGTACCTGTTTTTTGCCTCCTTTATGCCCTTCTTCAGGTCTCTTCTGGCACTGCTGTATGTCAGCATGTCACCCGCTCTATAGGCAGCGTCTCTGGCCCTAAGCAGACTGCGCACTGTGTTGTCCAACCATGGCTTCTGATTTGGAAACACTTTGATGATCTTGGTAGGCAGGACAGAGTCTGTGCAGAACTGTATATAGGACAGGACAGAATATGTGTACTGCTCTATGTCTGCACCTTCTCTGAACACTTCCCAGTCAGTGTTCTCGAAGCAGTCCTGAAGGATTGAGGTGGTTTCGTTGCTCCACACTTGCACAGTTTTTGCAACTGGTCTGGACCTACAGATAAGAGGTCTGTATGCCGGGATCAGTTTTATTGCTAGATGGTCAGACGCTCCAAGGTGTGGTGAGGCTGTGGCTTTATAAGCCCCCGCTATGTTGGTATAGACCTGGTCCAGTGTGTTACTGCCTCTGGTCGGGAAGTTAATGTTTTTGTTGAGTTTGGGCAGCACCCTTTTTTATGTCCACGTGATTAAAGTCCCCTGCCACAATCAATGCTGTATCCGGCTGTGTATTTAGATGGTTGTTGATTGCTCTGTGTAACGCTTCTAGAGCTAGCTTAGCGTTAGCCTGTGGTGGTATGTACACCGCTGTGATCAGAGTAGCAGAAAACTCCCTTGGCATATAAAATGGTCTGCACCTCACCATTAGATATTCCAAATGAGGTGAACAATGTGTATCGACAATGTCCGCTGCAGTGCACCATTTATTGTGTACATACATGCACACACCCCCGCCTTTGTTCTTACCGGAGTCAGCTGTTCTATCCACTCGGTACACGGAGCACTCCGCTAGCTCAATGGCGGCGTCGGGAATATTGCTGTCCAGCCAGGTTTCTGTAATGATCATAACACAGCTGTCCATGCTGTGTGAAAGAGTCCTTAAACGTATCTCATCCATCTTATTTACCAGTCCCACCAGGATTTCGCGGGCCTTTTTTGTCATTGTTGCGGGCTAAAATGTTTGATGTTGCGGGTGTTTTTCAAAAAAATTGCGATGGAAGTTGCGGTGTGTTTTTGCTTTTTTGTGAGTACATTACAATAGGGAGTAAATGTTGTATGGTTTCCTCTATTTAGTAGTCCATTTTAATTATCTATTTACCTATTTATTCAGGGTTGGCAACTTTTCAAGATCGCTTGAAGTGAGATTTGAACCTGGAGGGGGTGGCGAACATTAATTGTTGACCGGGGGGGCGGGGTTAGCGAACGTAGTTGTTACCGGGCGGCCTGTAAAATGGACACAAATTAAGTATTATATCGAGATCGATCGCCAGTGGTTGGCGCCAGAGCGAACTAGTAACTCATAGATATGGATCAGAGATAAATAAACTTTATCTCTGACTTTAAACTTTATCTCAGTTTAAAGTTTAAACTTATAAACTTTATCTCAGACCCTCGCCGCTTGCGTGCGCTGCAGTGACTTCACGGGCTACCGTTGCATTGTGGGGAATGTAGTGTTTGTGCGTGCAAAACACCATCGGGCGGCTGTGGCCTGCGGGCCGGTTCTAATAGTAATTAAATATCATCCAGGGGGCCATAGATAATCAATTCGCGGGTCGGATCTGGACAGTTTATCCCCGCTTTCATGTAGTGTACCGGGATACTGCTTTTCCCGATCTTTTTGCCGTTATTTTCGTCGCTCATGCTGCTTTCTGTCTGCTCCTCTTGAACGTATATACGGAAGTAAGGCGGGAATTTGTCGACGCCACATCAAGACGACATCAGTGATTGGTCAAATTTGCGGGAAAGTTGCGGTGATTGGCTGAAGTTGCAACACCGCCCTGAATTCGCGGGGTTTGCTTGAAGTTGCGTTGAAGTTGCAAATCGCAACATCGCGACTTTCTGGAGGGTCTGATTTACGAGTGACCTGGAGTTTGAGAGAAACAAACTCGGTAGAGCCGGTCTGTGTGGTTTAGCCTGTAGCTTAGCACGTAGGCCGCTTCTCTTGCCTCGTTTTTGTTTACGTTCTCTTCTCCGTCTCCGGCGTCGCTGGTGCGGGATGATGATGATACCGCTGGTCGGCTGAAATCTTTTGATCTCAGGTGGTATAAAATCAAAGTTTCCGGACATGCAGTGCTGATATTGCTGACCTATATCCAGGATATCAGTTCTCCCATAGTGAATGAGTGCCTCTGATAGCTGTACGAACGAACTTAACAAACGAACAAAGATGAGGAACAGAGAGTACCAAGCCGCTGCGTCTGCACGCGCCGCCATCTTACATCAAAAAAAATAAAAATTAAAAAATTAAAAAATAGTGACATCTAAGCTTTTTGCAATAGATGTGTTACAGAAAAATGATCTAGGGCAAGAGGAATATTAAACCAATTGCTTCTTACAGCTTTGGGTTCAGCAAGCAACACCTCAGTCTTATCAGAATTTAGAAGACGAAAATTAGTCACCATCCAGTTTTTATTTTCAGTGCTGTGGTGGGGCCTAAATCCTGACTGAAATAACTCTAGGACATGTTCTGTCTGTAAGAAAGACAAAAGTTGCGAAGAAACTACTGTCTCTATAATTTTGGAAATTAACAACAGATTAGAGATTGGCCTATAGTTGGACAATTCCTGGGTATTAAGACCAGGTTTTTAAATTAGTGGCTTGATGACTACAAGTTTAAATGATTTGGGTATGTAGCCTAGGCTCACAGAATGGTTATGTCAGAGTTTCCTTGGCAACCCCTCTTGTTTTGGTTTGGTTTGTTTCCTTTTGTATCTACCTTCATGGACCCGTACCTTGTGTTCCCACCCTGTGTATTAGTTTCACTTGTGTCTTCCTCGTTTGTCTGTGTATTTAAACCCTGTGTTGATGTGAATGTTATTAAATGATTATTAATTCTACAATCTCCTGCACTTGTGTCAAGCCTGCCTCCCCAAATTGTTGCAGAATGACCAGCCTCAATATGATGCAACAAGACTTAGCCTGCCCTCAAGCACAGATACGGTAAAAGTCGAGGACCTGTTGGACAGTTTACCATCGTCCTTTCCCAGGGACACTACAGGTAACCCCATGGTGCTACCTTCCTCTAACCCGCAGCCCTGATGACTACAATGGTGAGGGGGGCATTGCTGATGGCTTTACTCTACAGTGTAGAGTAAAAGGCAAAGCCCTGGAATGGGCCAACATCATCCTGACCAACAAGACTGAGGCGGCTTGGACAGTGGCTGGGTTTTGTAGACTGCAGCAAACCAGGTTTGCTAGTCTTGCCACCCAGCCATGCTCTCCCTATAGAGGAGCACACCACCATTATCCCTGCGAGAGAGGCGACCAGGAATTTTGGGGTTGGGGGGTGTTAGCAGACACCATCAGCCATGTAGGTTTGGACTAGAGGCCTGAAAGGGGGTGCAAGGTCTGTTCCCATTTCTGTATTAGATGCTGTATCAGCACTACCAGCGGCTGCAGCACCTCAGGAGACCACGGAGCCTCCCAACCCACAGCCAGCGAATGCGGCATCTCCCTACCCGTGCCGTTGACCCAGAGGGGGTCATCTCCTGTTCCTGTGACCCGGAAGGGGTCTCCGCCTCCTGTCCCGGCGACACGGAGGGGTTCTCCGCCTTCTGTCCCCACAACCTGGAAAGGGTCTCCGCCTCCTGTCCCCATGACCTGGAAGGGGTCACCTCCTGCTCCTGGACCTAAGGCCCACCTGTAGCCTGTCCACATTCCTGAGGCCTGCCTGGGGCCTGTTCCTGCCTCAAGAACCCGTCTGAAGCCTACATCCCTGTGCCGTCAGCCTGTGAGCCTGATACAGAGACTGTTTTTGTTCCAACTGTTGTTGGTCCCTATTCTGTACCTGTAACCCCATTTTTACCCTGTTCTGTTCCTGGTTTTGTGGTGTTCCCGGTCTCTGTTGTTTATGCCGTTGTTGTTTATGTGCCCATGCCCGTTTCTGTGTCTCGTGGTGTTGTATCAGTTCCTGTCTCTCTGTCAGTCCCCAGAGTCATTACACACTTTGTCCCATGTCTGTTATTTTTGATATTTTTGCCACTGTCATTGCCTCATACCCGGTCTCCTATGTCTTTGCCTGTTCATGTTTCTGTCTTGTCCAACCCCATCCCAGTGTCTCTCCCTGTTCTGGTCTCATTGGCCCTGCTCCTGTGTTTCTGCCTGTCTCTGTCCAGTCTCTCAAGGTCCTGTGTCCAGTTTGGTCCACCCATCCCCCTCAGTCTGTTTCTGTTCCTGTCTCGTCTGGCCCTGCGTCTGTGCCTCGGTCTGTTCCCGGTCCTGTCCCAGCCAGTCTCGTTCCCTTCTCTCCTGTTCCAGTCCTGTACCTTCAGATTCTGTGGTTTATCATAGCTCCATCCAGTGTTCTGTCTTGTCTGCATGTCATCCTTGATCTGTTCCTGTTTCCTGAGTTTTGCCTCAGTGCCTACTTTGTCTTCTTTCTGCTCAGTTTCTCAGTCTGGTTTTGTTTTGCACGTCAGGAACTGCATGTTAAGGAGGGGGTTCTGTCACAGAAAGACACAAAAGGAAATTTCAAAATAAAAGCTCAAAGAAGAAACTAGGAAACAACGTTAGATTCCTTGTTTGTCTGTGTATTTAAACCCTGTGTTTTCCCTTGCTGTTTGCTGGTCATTGCATGTAGCCTCTGGTAGTTTGGTTCTAGTTTCTGCTTAAGGTTAAGGCTGTCTAGTTTTGTCTAGACCGTAGATTTTTATAATTTACTTCTTTGCAATAATACAAAGAAAAAAAAGGACTTATTGTTAGTTCCATGTAATTTTGGAATGAGTTTTGTATGCAGTTGTATGCGGCCCTCAGACCAAAATGACTTTGACACCCCTGGCCTAAACAATTAGATTTGAAATATGAATTTATAGCTTTCATTCTTGGGTCATTAATAATTTGCCTTGTAGTGGTCTGTCTTTAATTGTAACTGCTGGAGCATATTCTGCCTGATGCAGTTTCCCTACTATTAATACAGTGTAAAGATCTGTAGAAACAAAGAGATGTTTTATAAGGGCAGCAAGGAGCAGAAAGCTCACAGGCTTTGAATAATCCCTTTAAAGCAGATGAAAAATGTTTAGAACATTGGTTTTTGCCATTTGGCAAATGATTTAGAAATTGTAAGAGAAATATTTTACTTCTCTCTGTGTTGTCATGACAGAATTAAACAATGTTTATATTTTCTGCCTCATATTGTATGTGATACAAAAGTATGTGGTGTTTTTTTCTTTGCTGTATTTGGGCCTAAGGTTGCTTGTACCAAAGAGTCTCCATACCTCAGGGCTCTGGTTGTGAAGTAATGCATGTAATTTTATGCACTGGGTGATGGTAGGACCTTTCAGTGGTGCTGTAGGTGCCAAGATGTTTATGTAGGTGGGTGTGTATTTTCCTGTGGTTACTCTGGAGACGAGTGCCGGCAGCTTTAAAAAGCATAACTGTTCTATGACTGTAGAGTTTGAACTGTAATAATTAATTATATAGCAATTATATAAATCAATAAACAAATACAATACAAATACAATAATACAAATATGATCTGCCATGTGCAATACTGAAAGGTCTTTTAGATTAAATAGAGTTCCAAATGTTATATCCATAGGTGTACTCTTGGGGAAATACTATTATGTGGGATCTGAGGAGGCTGTGCAGACTGCTCAGCCTATTGCATGCTGCAATCAGTTTCCATAGCAACCAGAGCCCATCTTAGTATCTATGGAGATGGATGGTGAGCACCAGCACGGCTGTTGTTGTCAGGGCAATGTCGCCCACTGTTGACTGGTGCTATGCCAAGCATGTGCAAATACAAAGGCCCTCACAAGGGCCTCTTCAGAGGTCATGAAACGTTTGTGTACAGTGCATAATTCTGATGCTGTATTAATATAAATGTGCAATTTTTAAAGCAAGTATACTTTCATTTGAAAGGTGTTTTGGCACCATTAGCTAGGTAAAGATTAGTGAGATTTTTGGTTCCTAATACAAAATCTGAAATCTTAAGGAAGAAGGCTTACAGTACAGTAATATTGGTTTTCTTTTTCATTAATTATGGAAGCTGGTGTGTTTATGTAAGTGTTTGCAGGGACACATGCTCCACTCCATAAAAGCTCCTGTTACATTAAGCAGCCAGTGTAATGGTGGCTATACTCAGGGTGAGAGCCTTCCAGTACGGAGTGTGGTGGACGGAGAGCCTCTTGTCCACCACACCCTTTTGGTGTATATTACTGCCTTTCTTTGCCATCTCAGCTGTTTCAGGCTTGTTTCTCATTACCGTCTGGTATGTAGTTCCTGGTTGTCTGTGTTCTGATCATGGGTTATTGTGTTTGTGATCTTGTGATTTTCCCCCTGTTACTCTGGTTATTCTGGTCGTAAGTTTGTCTAGATAAATGTTTAAAGCTTTGTAGGTATTCGTGTTCGTATTGGTCAGTCTTGCCTCATCGTCCTTTATATGTTATGACATTTGGTTAATACTAAATGTATGATCGATGTTCACTCTTTGTATGTCCTGATTTGTGCTCTTTGGTGTGCGTCGTATAGTTGGCGTTCATATCTGTTAGTCTAGCATATTTGTCTTTGGTTTAGGTTACTGATGTGTTCCTCCCCGTATA
Organism: Brachyhypopomus gauderio; assembly: GCF_052324685.1. Lineage (NCBI taxonomy): Eukaryota > Metazoa > Chordata > Actinopteri > Gymnotiformes > Hypopomidae > Brachyhypopomus > Brachyhypopomus gauderio. Next base: position 22,521,753 of record NC_135215.1, on the reverse strand, counting down.
TCCAGTAGTCTGGTTTTATTACTATTTGTTGTGTTCTGTTTCTGTATCGCTCGTTAGCTTTAGTCCCTGCTGTGTTTTACCAGAACAAGCTAAAGCCCTCCCCCGCTTTAACTACCCTAAACCAAAAGAAATAAACAAAAACACAATTCAATCGTCCCTAACTCCCTATTCTCTCACAAAACAGGAGAAAACGACGATTAAAATAAATAGGCACTTACCCAAACCAAAAATACAAACGAAACAACTACTTAGAAAAGAACATGGACCCACAAGGTCTGATATGTCTGTGATAACTCATAAGGCGCATTAACCAATGCATTACAGTGGGGTTTTGAATTGTGGTTTTGTGTATGTTCGGTTAATGCCGATTTGAGATATTACTCCCTACTACGGTCATTGAGAGCTAGATAGGTGTTTTAACGCACCTTACGAGATATTACTGCCGATTTGAGATATTACTCCCTACTACGGTCGTTGAGAGCTAGATAGGTGTTTTAACGCACCTTACGAGATGTTACATTGCCAAGGCCGTGTAGAGTGGGTCTCTGGTTTCTGATTTGTGTTTGTACGTTTACTGCTGACTCGAGATATAGCTACTCCATACTCGAGGCCCTAAGAGCTGCATAGGTGTTTTAAAGAGGACCGCGTGGTGAACTGACAAACAATACACCACAGGCCACCAAACGAAAGGCACAGACTCTTTAAAAAGGGGAACCAATTACTAAACAGCCAATCCCGTTGTTCCGTCATCAGCAGCACCTGTCTTCCATTTCGTCTCCAAACTCGCCCTCCAGTGGAAAACCTGCAAAAGAACACGCTAGCACACAACAAGCAAGCCAGGCACGTAACACTCGTATTATATTAAAACACTCCTTCTTGTATAAACCTCTCTTCCTTTCGTAGTTGCTGTAGTCCCTCGTATTCTCTCGTAAGTACATATGTGAATGTGTACTCAATATGCCCCGTAAGCATACCCTCCATATGCGTACAGTTTGCGTAGAGGAGACTAACTCTGTTAAAGTTTGTGCCAGTTTGTGTCCAACCCCAACTTCCATAACGTTACAGTCTCAAAACAAAATAAACAAAACATAATCTGGTAAGAGGCAAAGGGAATAACACTGTAGGTCTTAACACTGTAGGCATAAACACTGTAGGAATATATGGCATTTTGAAGTCCAAAATGAAACCACAGAAAGTTTCCAAAGCACTGGCAGTGACCTGGCTGTACCGGAAGGTTTGTTGAAGTTCTGTTCCATTGAAGGTCTGTTCCAGAACTGAAGGCCTTCATAGAGTTGAGCAGGTGTGTACGCTAGCCAGTCTTTTATGCACTACTGTATAATTTATATTAATTACTTCCCAAAGAACTGAAGTAAGCCTAACTTTACAACGAAAATGGGAAGCAAGATAACTTTAGCGACAACTAGGGGTGTGACGAGACACTCAGCTCACGAGACGAGACGAGACGAGACACGAGACTGGGTTCACGAGATCCGAGACGAGATTTTAAGAACACTAATGAATGACAAATTATATTACTGAACAACAGACTTTTATTTAACTGAGTTGCACATGCATTTTGAAATGCATGATGTAAACATGAACTTTTAATAAACTTCCTCAACAAATTGAAATTAAAATAAAATTTAAATAAAAAGAATTTAATTAAATTAAAACTTAAAAAATTTAATAAATTAAAAAATTAAAAGTTTAAATAAAATTAAATATTTCTCTTTTTTCAAGTGCAAACAACATGTGCAAAACAAAGTTTTTCTCTGTCAACAATACAGAGTGCAAATAGTGCAAATAACTGTGACTAAGTATGTCACTGACAATTCACTGAAACTACAGCCATGTTCTTTTTTAAGAATATTAGCATGTCCACATTCTCTGGCAGCAGTTGGGATCTTTGTGCATTGACTGTCTCCTGCTATTGAAAAGATGGTCTCACTTGGAACAGAGGTAGCAGGGACAGAAAGGCACGCTTTGGTAAGGTCAGAGAGCAAAGGATATCGGGAGCAGTGTTCTTGCCACCACTTCAAAGGGCAGTCACTGAGAGGGATAGACGCCTCTTTTCTGTAGTTTTCAACTTCCCTCTCTGCCTGTTTTGAACTGTTGGACCCCTGTGGCTCAGTAGAGAAAGAGTTCCCCAACAGGTCCTCAAGTGCTGTTTTTTTTGGAGCAGGTCCTGTCACTTCGGGCTCATCATCTCTCACAGTCTCCTCTCTACTGTGTGTGGGAGCTTCACCTGCTGCCCCTTCTTCCCTCTCCTCAGCTGTGGTCTTAAACAGAAGAAACACTAGTGTTAAATTTCATAAGCAGCCAAGACACACACACTCCATCAATCTCTTAAAAATGTTTAGTTGACAAAGATACACAATACAACTTAAAGTGATATATACCTGTTTTTGCAGCAACTGTTCTGCCTTGTTCTGTACCCTCAGGAAGACAGCCTCACACTGGTCATGGTCTAGCTGAGGTAGAGTCCGGAACCTTGGGTCCAGTACAGTGCACTCCAGCAGATAGTTGAAGGCATCCCCACTGTATCTGTTTGCAATATTCGTGAGGATTGCAGTCTTTGTGTTGGCCACAGTGGTGGAATCTCCATCATTTGGTGTCATGTTCTGTTCAATCATGCTCTTCAGTGGCACAATGAGAGACACTGTGGGACTCTTCTCCTCACACAACACTGTGGTGGCTGTCTTCAAAGGATGCAACAGCTTCACAAGGTCTTCAGCATTTCTGACATCGCAGCTGTCAAGTGTGTCAATGCTTCGAGCGTTTTGTCTTAACTCTGGGCTGGTGAGAGCTGCTGTTATGGCAGCTTGCTGCTCGAGGTAATGAGCCAGCATATCCAACGTGCTGTTCCATCGCGTCGTAACGTCCATTATTAACTTGTGTGATGGCAAGTTTAGCTGTTTCTGCTTGGAAATTAACACCGCGGTAGCCGTTGAACTCCGATGAAAAAAGGCAGCAACACGTCTTACCCGCCCGAGCAAACGAGCGACGTGGGGAACACCAAGGCCAGCTTGGGTTGCAAGATTTATAGTGTGCGCAAAACACTTAATGTGCGGCTTCAAACCCGCTTCGCGCACGGCCACGTCCATATTACGTGCATTGTCAGTAACAATAGCGATGCCGTCGTTGGGTTTTTTAAGGTCCCAGTCAGTAACAGCTGTCTGTAAAACTTCAGCTATATTTGCGCCTGTGTGGGACTCGAAAAGTGGGCGAGTCTGTAGTACAACACTTTCCATTTTCCAGTCATTGTTGATTGTGTGGGCTGTAATTGTGATATAGCTTTGTGTACCTCGCGATGTCCAACCGTCTGCTGTTATGGCGATGCTTGCTGCATCTTTCAGGATCTGCACTATCTTGCTCTTGGTCTCTTCATAGAGGTTTGGGATCACTGTACGGGTAAAATGCGTGCGTGATGGGATGGTGTACTTGGGTTCCAGTGTGTGAAGGAGTTGCCGAAATCCTTGATTTTCTACCACAGAAAATGGCCTCATATCTGCTGCGATGAAAACACCTATGTCTCTTGTTATTTCTGTGGCTCTGGCGCTTGACTGTGGAAGTTGAGGTCCGAATATGTTTGTCAGCGTTGTCTGGCTTGTTGGTGTTTTCTTCACAGGTGCAGTTGTTCTGAGTAAGGAGCTGTGGTGGAGCTGTAAATGCCTCTGCATCGTGCTAGTGTTAGCCGCGGTGTACGGAATTATTTGCATGCAATGCTTACATATGGTCCGTGTCCTATCAGTCACACTCTTGCCCTTTACCATTTCCACCGGGTACCCAAAATGCTGCCAAACAAATGATTTGAAACTGGCGGGGGCATCTTCAATAGAAACGTCTGTATTTTCCGAAGTCATGGCTGCTTGTTAGATCAAAAATCTCGTGAGACAGATTTTTACCGCGACGAGAAATCTTGCAGAGTTACGTCTCGCGAGATCACGAGACACGAAGATCTCGTCACACCCCTAGCGACAACGCATTAGAGCAAATGAAGTGAGTTTAAACAAACTCACAGACTAAACAGATGTCAGGATTTTAAAAGTGTAAATACTTAATTCTTGGATTTCCATTACTGTTGATACCTCAACTCACTTTTTCAGCTTGGTTTTAATATTGAAGAATTCATACAAGGGTGTTGCGAGAAAGTACAGACTAGCGGTCAAGCCTATTAATAGTCAAAGTTAAGGCATTTCCCTGCAGCTAGGAACAAAAGAAATGAAACAACTAAGACACAGAAGCATGCCAAGAATAGATTACATGATTACATGATAAATTATATATCAACAGACACTGAAAAGTATAAACATTTCCTGCGGGTGCATCATTTAGGAACAGTGATGCCGGTAACGCGTTACTTAATAACGCGTTACTGTAGTCGGATTAAATTTACTTATCTAAAACATCGTGCGTTACTATTTTTGCATTTCGGGGGAACGTAGGTTATTCATTCTTATTTTTTGGCTACATGTTTCTTACACGGTTATGTCATCTCTGCGGCGCCAAAGTCAGATGGAAGGAGAGGGTCGCCTTTAGCAGCTGGAAATACAGGAATTATTTTGATTTTATTTCGGCTAAGGCGACAAAGTGCTGTCTACTTTCAAAAACACAACATCAAACCTGAAAAAAACCGGGGGGTGGCGGCGAACGTAAATTGTTACCGGGCGGGGTGTAAAATGGACTAAATTGAGTATTATATCGCAATCTATTGATCGCCGGTGGTTGGCGCCAGATCGAACTAGTAACTCATTGAATCATAGATATGGATCAGAGGTAAATAAACTAGATTTTTTTTCGGCGTGAGATATCAAAAGTGTGGCGTGTGAGCGTGTGAAGACAGTCAAATGCGTGTGTCTCACGCTCAATGCGTGAGAATTGGCAACCCTGTAAGTGGGCGGAGTTGAACAGAAAGACTCTTATTTATTTATTTAAAAAACATGTAAGCCTATTTCAAGAAAAAGTTTACAAATGCCAGTGTCATTTTTGATGTTCCGGTTAAAATACATGTCAATAAAGTGAGTATTGGCAGAACTGGTAATCATTTTCATGTTATAGGGGCGGGGGATCAGCCTCTGCTGAAAGTAACTAAAAGTAATCTAACTTAGTTAAGTTACTGACTACTTGCTTTTAAAAGTAACTGAGTTACTTTTTAAAGAAGTAGTCAGTAGTCAGTAGTCGGATTACTGTTTCAAAGTAACTATGGCAACACTGTTTAGGAATAAAGAATAATTGGTTTGTCAGGATACATTAATTAAGGTATTACAGTGGCATTCTGTCCAAGATGACGCCACGTACGGCTGCCCTGGCGTTCAGGTGTTCTTTGTTTTGTTTGTTTTTGTGCGTTATTCGTGTGTCTTCGTGCTACTACAGTCGTGAGGAGCTACTAAACATCAGAACAACAACCCCTACAGACATTTCACCAGTTTTTCTAGTGCCTGCTGCAGTATTAGCGCACTTTATTAACAAAAAAGTGAGACGCCGCCGAAGAGGGAAGCAAGCTGGCGTGCTCGTACGCCTTCGCACACAGGGGACCCGTCGCCCCTACCTGGGATTTTCCTCTACAACGTCTGCTCACTCTCCAATAAAATGGACAAGATCGCGCTGCTGATGAGAAGAAATAGCGACTTTTCCTCCTCTAGTGTGTTGTGCTTCACCGAGACATTGCTGAACACACAGACCCCGGACTGTGTGCTCCATTTCGAGGGATTCCAGCTCCTCCGCGCGGACAGACAACGGGAACTTGCCAGAGGTAAAACGAAAAGTGGAGGAGTCTGCTTCTATATCAACAACGCCTGGTGCTCCGATGTGACGGTGATTTCCCAACACTGCTCTCCTTCTCTGGAATACTTCTTCATCAACTGTAAACCATTTTACTCTCCACGTGAGATTTCCTCATTTATTCTGGCCGCTATTTATATTCCACCGAGCGCCGATGTGCGCGAAGCTGAGCGTTCTCTGGCGGACCAGATTATAAACATGGAGCGGTTTTTACCGGACTCCCTTGTTATAGTCCTTGGAGATTTTAACAAAGGGAAACTTAGTCATGAACTGCCGAAATACCAGCAGTTTGTTACATGTCCGACCAGAGAGGGGAACATGTTGGATCACTGTTACACTACAGTGAGTGGTGCTTACCGTGCTGTGCCCCGTGCGGCTTTAGGACTCTCAGATCATGTCATGGTTCACCTGATCCCTGCGTACAGGCAGAGACTAAAACTCTCTAAACCTGTCGTGAGGACATATAAAAAGTGGACCAGTTAAGCTGTGGAGGAGCTATGCACGTGTTTGGACACCACAGACTGGGACATGTTCAAGGCTTCTACAGACATTTCTGTGAAGACACCATCATTCCATCACGCCCCAGAATCACTTTTAATATTGATAAACCCTGGTTCACACCAAAACTCAGACAGCTTCACCAGCAGAAAGAGGTTGCTTTCAGAGAGGGAGACAGAACCAGCTACAGAAGTGCAAAGTATGAATTTAGCAGGGAGGTGTTAAAAGCTAAAGCCAAGTACAATGCTTGTCTGAGGCAGCGGTTCTGTGCTAACGACTCTGCCACCGTATGGAGGGGGCTGAAAGAGATCTTCTATTCATGTTTTGAAGTCATGGATTCACACCCTCCATCCTCCTCCCCCCACAGCACAATACACTCAATCACTCTGGATTGTCCACCTGCCCCTGCCGCCCTCTCAGTCCAGGAGGGGGATGTGAACAGGCTGTTTAAGAGGCTAAATCCTCACAAGGCTTCGGGCCCTGACTCCGTGTCCTGAATCTTTAACTCTTCCCTGGAGTCATGCCATGTCCCAGCCTGTTTCAAGTCATCCATCATTGTCCCTGTCCCCAAGAAACCACGCGCCACAGGACTCAATGACTACAGGCCTGTGGCCCTGACGTCCGTAGTCATGAAAACCTTTGAACGTCTGGTTTTATCCCACCTCAAGTCCATCACCAACCCCCTTCTGGACCCCCTGCAGTAGATGATACCATAAACCTGGCCCTCCACTTTATCCTGCAGCAGCTGGACTCCCCAGGATCCTACGTTAGGATCCTGTTTGTGGATTTCAGCTCTGCATTCAATACTATCCTTCCCACTCTGCTCCAGGACAAGCTCTCTCTGCTTCATGTGCCCGACTCCACCTGCAGGTTGATCACAGATTTCCTCACGGACCGCAGTCAGCGAGTACGGCTGGGGAAGACTGTCTCGAACACGCGGACTTTAAGCACAGGATCTCCCCAGGGCTGTGTACTTTCCCCTCTGCTCTTCTCCCTGTATACAAACTGTTGCACCTCCATCCATGACTCTGTCAAACTGATTAAGTTTGCGGACGACACCACCCTCATTGGACTCATCTCCGACGGTGATGAGTCTGCCTACAGGAAGGAGGTGGACAGCTGATGACCTGGTGCAGCAACAGCAACTTGGTGCTCAACGCCCAGAAGACAGTGGAGATGATTGTGGACTTCAGGAAAGCCACAAGCCCCCTGTCCCCACTTATCCTTACCGACACCCCCATCACCACTGTGGACTATTACTGGTTCCTTGGTACCACCATCACCCAGGACCTCAAGTGGGAGCTGAACATCAGCACCCTCATCAAGAAGGCCCAGCAGAGAATGTACTTTCTGCGGCAGCTGAGGAAAGCCAAACTGCTGGCCCAGCTGATGGTACAGTTCTACACGGCTATCATTGAGTCCATCCTCAGCTCCTCCATCACGGTGTGGTATACCGGGGCCTCTGCCAGGTTGCAGCACATCGTGCGCTCCGCGGAGAAGGCTGCAGCCTCCCATCTCTCCAAGAACTGTATGTCTCCAGGACTGTGGTGAGAGCGGATCGGATCATAGCAGATCCTTCTCACCCTGCACACGGACTATTTGATTCATGCTTTTGAATGAAACTCTTTTGACTCTGGCTGTTTCGACTTTTTGTTCTGTACTTTTCTCCGCATACATTCCATGAAAATTCATGTGTAAACACACACATTACCAGTCAAAAATTGTATAACAACCCTATTTAACCCTTTTTAAATGTAATGTCTCACTATTTCAGGAGTGGCCTGGCTCTGTGCCTAGTTTCATGCGGCTCCCCCAGCCGGTCCACGCTCTCACCTGCACAAACGATCTGATCTGTGCTGTGGCCCGTTTACCTCATCAGCTCTGAGGGCGATAGACTATTACATCTTCGTGGTTCGTTTGTTTACAAGTCTAGCGAGCCGCTAACACTTTTAAAACTGGCGTAGTGGAAAACGTGAGACTAGCAGCATGAAGTATCTGTGCTATTGTGATTCTGTTTTGAGTCTCGTTGGTGAGACACGGTCTTCTGTCACACATTTTGGAATAAACCACATACGAGGTGCAGCAAAGGCACCGCAGATGACTGAGGGAGGCTTCAAGCCTATTGCCACTGTCTGTTCTCTTCTTCCTAAAGGTGAGACAGGTCAGTGACATTATAACAAGTGTTGATAAAGGAGTTTATCCACTTTTTACCTAGAAAACAACAGTTGCGTACATTACAGAGCTCGTAGTGTGCGAGCACGCATGCATGATAGGGGTGTGACGAGACACTCAGCTCACAAGACGAGACGAGACACAATATTGGGTTCACGAGATCGATACGACACGAGATTTTAAGAACTGTCACGTTGAGGACCCCGGCCCCTCCCTTTTGGGCGTGTGTTTTTTCGACGTCTACGTCTGCTCGTCTGCGTCTGTGGATCTCTGTGGGTGCGGTTGTGTCTTGTGATAATCCGTCTCACCTGTGGCTTGTCTCGTAATCACGTGGGGCTTATGTGGTTTGTCTATTTAATGTGCGTTTGCGCAGTGTCTTGTGCTCGTCCTTGTCTGAGTCTACATGTTTACGTGTGCGTTGTATGTTTCTCCGTGCGCGAAAAGCGCAATTCATGTTAATCAGTAAAGTGACGTCTGTTGCAACGAGGATTCTGTGTCTCATCCTTCGCCCTGCCCGCACGTCACAAGAACACTAAAATTACAAATTATATGACTGAACAACAGACTTTTAACTGAGTTATACATGCATTTTGAAATGTTTTATTATAACTCTTAACATGCATTATGTAAGCATGAACTTTAAATAAACTTCTTCCTCTACAAATTGAAATTAAAATAAAATTTATAAGATTAAATATTTCTCCTTTTTTCAAGCGCAATTACAGTGAGTCCCCGCTTAATGACTGTGTTAGAGACTGAAAAGTCAGTCGTAAAGCAGTTTTCGTTGTTAAGCGCGACCCTAGATTTAGATACGCTTTGATCATAAATACAGTATAGAAAAAAAACGAACAATGTTCTTGTGCGTACAGCATGAGAAAGAGCGATCACGTTGCTGAGAAGGGCTTATTGTACACAACACTCCACTGTGCTGCCACTCCTCCTCCATGGGAAATAAAATAAAAAGTCCGTCGTAACTCTGATCTGTCGTTATCCAGACCCGTTGTTAAGAGGGGACTCACTGTATTATGTGCAAAACAAAAAGTTCTTCTCTGTCAATACAGAGTGCAAATAGTGCAAACAGAGCATGACCAAGTATGTCACTGAATTTGCTGCAACTACACTGCCATGTTCATTTTTAAGAATATTAGCATGTCCACACTGCTCCTTTGCTGTCTCAACTTGCCAAAGCGTGCCTTTCTGTCCCTGCTACCTCTGTTCAAGTGAGATATGTTGATTTGAGAACTGAGCTGTGGTGGTGCTGTAAATGTCTCTGCATCCTGCTCATATTAGTCGATTTATTAGTCGATTATTATCTTAATGATAACACACAAACCTTGGTTGTCATTATAATTTAAAAAGAGAAAACAGTGCTTGGACAATAAATGGCTTCACACAACCACTAACCATAAGTGGAAAAAAGGTTTGTGTGTTATCATTAATATTCTCTGAGAAAAGGCAAAGAAAGCAAAAATTCTGCCGGGGTATGTAAACTTTTGAGCACAACTGTATATATATCAGTAGCGAACCGTGACCATTAAACCTGGGCCCGCTCCCATCCCCCCCCCCTCCCCCCCTCCCCCAGTCAAAGCTATAAGCTATCTACTCAAAGTTAAAGTGAACTTAATTAACTGCAATTAAAAAATTTGAGACGACAGTACATCTTTAGAAACGCAATAAACAATAGCATCTGTACTAGATAACTTCTTAAGCAGTTCCACAGATCCGTGTTCCTCGGAAGCGGAATATGTAAACAACGTGCACGAGAGCATCAAAGGAATGAATCAAAACTAGCTAGCGGTGGTTCGCTAACGCCAGCTAGCGTCACCACAGCGGGCGGAAACTATCATACAGTTAAGCCCGCCCACTAAGAGGAAAGATATGATTGGTCAATTTTACTGTCATTTGAAACTGGCATTGCGCTGAATTATAACTGCCTGGCCCTCTGTAAATGAACAGCGGGCCCACCAATCACCAACATTCTGCAGAGGCATCACAGTCCTGATAAGGGGAGACACAGGCTCACAGGCTTCCACTTAACATAACCCCTCACCTTCCAACACAGAGGGAATAGTTGAATTCAATAGTTGACACGGTTGAATATTTAATTTGCTTATATTTTTGTAAGTATCAAAAATACTGTAAGTAGATAAAATAAAATTGGATACATTTTATTATATATATTTATGTTTTAAGAATATTTAGGCCCTCTGAGAGGGCGTAGTGGGCCTTGACAGTTCCCCACTGATATATATACACACACCAAGAGTGTGCTTATGACTGGAAAAGGCTGGGTTGAAAGACCGCACTGAGACACTAATCATGGCAGCACAGGAACAGGCTCTGAACACAAGATCAGTGGAGGCTGGTATAAGCATTATGCAATTTGTGATTATGCAATTTGTTTCAATTTTTCTCTTTCACATACTACAATTGTTATTAATTGTTAAGAACCATTTTACATTAATATGTTTACCTTGTTAATCCAACTAATCAAAACAGCACATCGTACACGTTCTCATTCACGTGAGTAGTGCTATTGCATGTGCTGATACATTTGGTTTACTGCCACTTAGTAGTCAAACACCTTCTATACATCGTTCAACATCCGTCACATTCGGGTTCACAAACTTGCATGTTAGTCATATCATCACTATTAACCTAACTTCTCATAACATACCACAAGTTCTTATCTAGCTTAAGTACTTAATCACATGTATTGCTTTCTATCAGATAATGGCTAACTCATTTACAAGTGAAACATTCATATTTCTTTTGTAATTTTACCTGCAAATAGGGGGAAAAAATGAAATGACACACACTCTATTTTCTCACTCGTCTCTATGTTGAATGTTCAGAGATGTAACGAGAGCACCCCCCCAAACCCAAACAAGCATGAGCAATCAATTCTCTCCATTTAGTGTATCTGACAATACCAACTGATCACAATTGAAAAAAAATATTGCTTACAACAAAATTAACACTTTAACATCATTACCTTTTTTTCTCCAAAATGCAAATACTTAAACACCACTTTACACTTGCAAGCAAGACATATGTGGAAGGCTATAATCAATTGTCTTGCATAGTATCCTTAAACATCTGTCCTAAGTATGGGTTGGAGATTCGGTGGTCAAAGAAGGACACCCCCCTGAAGGTGTAGGGGCAGTCTGATGGTTAACGTGGAGGGTTGTGGGTTTGACTCCCAGGCCTTAGGCCATGACTGAAATGCTCTTGAGCAATGCACTTAACCCCTGCTCTCCAGGCTAGGGCTGCCCACTCCTCTGGGTACGTGTGTACCACAGCCTCCTTGTTGGAAAGACCGCTGCTCCCCCCGTACATACTGCAGCGGAGAGTGCCCGCTGCTGACACGTCAGAGGCTGGCGACGCGACAGGCAGGAGTTATTGAGCACATGCGAACTTGTACTGATTCTTCATACCTGGCGTGTGTGTATTTGTGTGTTTGTATGCGTTCATGACAAAATGTGAGTAGTATTTGTTACGGTCCTGGAACTATTGTTATTTAACTAGATTTGTTAAGGGTTGATAATGGACTGGAGTAATGTTGAAATTCAGCTGCCGCGAACTTACAAGTTTAGCCTGCTAGTTAATTAGCATGAAGTTACTGCTGATTTCTGTGATATTGTCCGGTTTATCATTTGTAGTTAATTCTTGTAACGTCTAAGGACAATACTGAATTAGTTTGAATATTAGGCACGTGTAAAAAACCACCATGTATGTTTATTACTGTTAACTGTTGTACGGTAAAATTAATGCATGTCATCTGCTATTTGCTGCAGACCATACGTTGCACACTTCACTATCTTTACTGCTCGCCTGCTAGATAAACCTGTGAGCATTGTGATTACTGTGGAACTGATGTGCTGTGCTGAGAGTGTGATTAAAGAAACTCCGAAGGTGGACGAAATCATACTAAGAACTTGCCTAACGCAGTCCATTAGCCTTGCCTCTATTGAACACTCCTATTGATCACTAGTGAGTGTGTGTCTGTTGTCACGGCACAGGTGGGTAAATACAGAGAACTCATTTTGATTGGGGTGAAAATCACAATTGACAATATGGCAAATTAAAAACTTACTTAGGTGGTGGTGAATAACCAGGTTAAAGGATGAAGAGTTAGAAAATATCTGAAGGTATAGAAAAGAAGTGAAGTCAACAATGGTTCCCATAGTGATCAGGAACTAGGGGCTGTGATCTCTAAAATGTGATCCCAGGAGCAATATCAGATAGCAGTCCTGGGTTCAGCTAGATACTGGGCAGGACCCTCAAGCTCCCAGGCTTCTGGTTGAAGACCCAAGCCTGAAGGATAAAGAGGACTGTGAGTAGGCAATGATTACTAACATAAAGGACCTCTGTCAGAAATGCCCTTGTTCTCTGGAAACGTTTGTTCACTACAATTTTCTCTCTCTCTCTCTCTTTTACATATCTATAACCAGTGGCGCAAAAAGGGGGTATGCAGCGTATGCAACGCAAATGGGCGCTGCACTAGAGGGGGAGCCAAATCGATGAGATATAATACTTAATTTGTGTCCATCTTACGTTTGCCACCCCCCGGTCAACAATTTACACTCCTCCGCCACCTCCTCCAGGTTCAAATCTCACTCCAAGCGATCTTCAAAAATTGCCAACCCTGAGAAAATTATTTGCCGAGTTGGTGGGGGGTGGGGGGTGGAGTGCGGGGGGCGCAGATTGTATGTTTGAATACACCTCAGAAAGTAAGTAATTGCAACCCTGTCTATAACATATATATTAGAGAACAAAAGTAAATAAAAACACACAAAGATGAGAATTATTTATCCTTCCCATCTTTTCTTTGTTTATGTATCTCACTAATTGTTGTAATGGTGACCGGCGTCAGCCGGAGGAGGATGGGTTTCCCCCCTGAGTCTTGGTTCCTCTCAAGGTTTCTTCCTCATGTTCTTAGGGAGTTTTTCCTTGCCACTGTCGCCCTTGGCTTGCTCACTGGGGGCTTGGACTCAGACACTTGTAAAGCTGCTTTGTGACAACAACTGTTGTAAAAAACGCTATATAAATAAATTTTGATTTGATTGGATATACATGCATATACCTACACACACTACACACACTATTGGCCACCATATTGACTATATCTTGCTACTACCAAGCAACCCTTTTTGCTTTCAAAGCAGCCTTAATTCTTCAGCAAGTTGCTGGGAAAATTCCTTAGATGTTTTGGTCCGTATTGACTTGGTAGTATCACACAGCTGCTGTCTGCTGCAAATCTCCCGCTCCACCACATCCCAATGGTGCTCTATTGGATTGAGAGCTTGACTGTGGAGGCTATTGGAGTAAATTTAACTCAGTAATGTTCAAGAAACCAGTTTGAATTAAATTTTGTAAAATGGCAAATTATCCCACTTGATGTAGCCATCAGAAAATGGGTTCACTGTGGTATATAAAGGGATGGACATGGTAGCGAACAATACTCAGGTAGGATGTGGTATTTAAATGATGCTCATTTGCTATTAAGGTGTGCCAAGAAAATATCCTCCACACTGTTATAACACCACCAGCAGCCCAAACAGTTGATACAAGATATGATGGATCCATGCTGTCATGTTGTTTAACATGTTGTCCACATGCTGAACCTAGCATTCAAATTTTGAAGCAGAAATCAAGACTTATCAGATTTTTTATAGCCTGTTTCTGCTGTATCTCATCCACTTTCAAGGTTTGATGTGGTGTGCACTAAGGAATGCTTTTTTGTGTACCTTGATTGTAAATGTTACTTGAGCTACTTTTACCCTTCTGTCAGCTTGACACTGTCTGGCCATTCTCCTCTGGCATCAAAAAGGTATTTTAGACAGAGAACCACAACTAACTGTGTGTATATATATATAAATGGCCAGACATATATTTTTTTCTCTGTAAACTCTAGAGTTGTGTAACAAATGTTTGTGAATAGATCAGCAGTTTCTGAAATAAGACAACCCAACACCTCTAAATCACCTTTCTTTCCCATTCTGTTGCTTGGTTTGACCTTAAGCAGGTTGTCTTGACGATTCTTACATGCACTGAATTGCTGCCATGTGATTGGCTGATTAGTTAAAGCAGTTAGGAGTATAGGAATAGGAATAAAGTGGCCGCTGAATGTGTGTGCACGGGCGTGTGTGTCCAAAGAAGATTCCAGGTGAGAAACTGCACTGATCTCTAGTAAGATACACAGAGATATTTAAAATTGTAGTGAAGTACAGTTTCTAGAGAAACAGGAAGCACACTGACTGCATTAATAATATACCAGTACTTAAATATTGTACAAGATGGGTAAATATTGTATTTTTCTGTAAAAAATAAAAATGTATTTGATTAGAGCCTTCAAACATAACTTTGATGTGGGCCCAGTTTATCATTTTGTGCTAGTTGTTTTTAGTGGTAATAAATGTACATTTAGCCTAGCTTGAGCAGGATCATCTACAACTCATCTACATTCTTGAAACTTTATAACCCAGATGATATGTTATAATTTAACATCTTCCTGAAGAACTTTGCTTGCATACCTGCTGAAGAACCCATGTCCAAAATGTCCAGTCTCTTTGGAAACATTGTGTAATTAAAAATTAAAAGCACAGTGTTTCTTTTTTCTTCCATGTTTGTGTCAGGAATGTCAATCACACCTGTGACCGCCAGAGGGCGCCATCGCCCGAGTATTGACAGTCACACCTGACTGCCATGTACTAATCACAAGGCCTACTCAAGGACTCTGTGCACAACTCTCTCATTACAGTTTGCCCATCTTTCTGTTGAAAAGGGGTTGTATCAAGAGTGGTCTCCCCAGCCACGTATTTAGATGACAAATTCTCATTCTCAATTCTCTCTCACACACACACACACACACACACACACACCCTAAATATGAATGGAGACCAAAACTGAACTTGACTTTGGCAAGAAATACTAAATATACTTAAAATAGATAGATAGATAGATAGATAAAACTTTATTGTCCATTAAATTTGCATAAAATGGAAAATTTATCTTTGGCAGTGTGGCAGACAAATACATACAGTTACACAAGTACACACAAAAATATTTATGTAAATACAATTCCAACTATGTACGAGCTTTATGTATAATTCAATTGTTCAAAATATTTACAGCAGAAGGAACAAATTATTTTTTGTACCCATTCTTCTTAGCTAATGGAACCTTAAGTCTCCTGAAATGATGAGTTAAGGGGATGGGTATGATCATTGTAGACCCGAGTTGCCCTGTTTGATAAAGATCAACTGTATAAGTTCTCTAATGACAACAGTTTGTCTCCAATGATTTTACTGGCCTGTTTAACCACCTGGACCAGCTTATTCCTGTACTTCACTGATAGGTTTCCATACGAAGACACAATGTTAAAACTCAGAACACTTTCAACAAGTGACCTATAAACCATGATCAGAGTGTGTTTACTGGTATTAAAACATCTCAACTTCCTAAGAAGAGAGAGTCTCTGCCTCGCCTTTTTATAGAGGTTATCCGCATTAATCTGAAAACTAAGTCTATTGTCAATGTATGTCCCAAGGTATTTAAAGTGCTCTACTTGTTCCACTTCTTCCCCTTTCATAATAACTGGTTTGAAGACAGACCCTGTGCCTGCCATCCTTCCTCCAAAGCACAGCTCTTTGGTCTTATTAACATTAAGATCAAGAAAGCTGGTGTCAAACCAGGTGGCTAATTGTTTGATGGACTGAGTGTAGGAGGAACTTATAGGGTCCTCCAAGCAGGCAACCAGGGCCATATCGTCAGCATATTTTATAAGGAAGATATTTTTGCTATTGTATTTAATCTCGTTTGTATATATTAAGAAAAGGAAGGGCGATAAAACACCCCTGTGGGACACCAGTGTTCAGGACAAGGCAGTTAGAAAAGCTGGTACCCACACACACACGCTGGGGCCTCCTCCTCAGAAACTGATCCACCGAACAATGCTACTGCTAACCTTCAGGTCAGATAAACGTTGTAAAAGAATATGGGGCTGGACTGTATTAAAAGCCGATTTGAAATCCATAAAGAGCACCCGAACATATGTGTTAGGCTTGTCTAAATGACCAAGTACCTTATCTAAAAGAACCAGGGTGGCATCTTCCACTCCTCTACCAGCTTGATAGGCAAATTGCATGGGGTCCATGAGCTTAGCTGTTTGTGATATTAGCTCCTTGCAAACTAGACGCTCCATGCATTTACCGATGTAAGTGCAATGGGTCTATAGTCATTTAATGATTTTATACGACTGGTTTTTGGTACTGGAATAATTGTTGCCATTTTCCACGCCTGAGGGACAAAACTAGTATTAAAAAATATCTGGAACAATTGAGAAAAAACAGGTCCCAGTTGGATGGCACATTCCTTCAAGACCCTTCCCTTGAGTCCATCTGGCCCACTAGTTTTATGAGGGTTGACTTTTTGGAAGATCGAAACAACGTCTTCATCATTAAATGTCACAGGGACAGGGGTCAGTCCCTCACAAACAGAATCACCATCTTTACTAAAATCATGCTTATCAAATCTAGAGTAGAACATATTTAGGTCATTCGAAAGCTGAATAGGGTCTTCACACTGTGGGGCTAAACTACGTTTCCTTCCCATCATTATATCTAATCCTGTCCAGGCATCTTTCGCATTGCCATTCCTCAGTTTCTCTTCCACTTTATCTTTATAATCCCTTTTTGCTTTTTTGATCATGTTCCTAAATTCCTTCTCCATCCCTCTCACTTTTTGCTTATCTCCCTTCAAAAAAGCTATTTTCTTCTCGTTTAAATGATGCTTAATAGCTTTACTAATCCATGGCTTATTATTTGGGTATACTCTAACACTTTTTGTTTTTATGACAGAGTCGACACAGAAGTTTACATAACTGGTAACAGTGTCATTTATCACCTCTGGATTATTATCCGAAACCTGATCACTCAGGAATAAATCCCAGTCAGTAGCCTCAAAACAGCCTTTCAGCTCCTCAACTGAGTACATTGTCCAGGCCTGGATGTTCTTAACAACTGTCTTTTCCATTTTTAAGTTCTGGCGATACTTCGGCATTAGATGAATGACATTGTGATCAGACATGCGTAATGGTGGACTGCACCTAGACACATAGGCACCCTCCACATTTCCAAAGCACCGATCTAAAATCTTATTCATTCTTGTTGGACAGGACACGTATTGCTCCAGGTTTGGCAGGTGGGTTGAAATAATACATCTGTTAAAATCGCCCAGCAAAAAGACTGGATCATCAGCGGAATTACGCTGCGCTTTATTATAACTTTCAGCAATGCGCTCAGCTGCTAGAGCATAGTCTGGGCCAGGTACGTATATCAGAATGACTGTTATTTTACTAAATTCACGAGGAAGGTAATATGGTCTGAAAAAAACAGTCAGAATCTCGTAGTGAGCACAGCAGTCAGTTTCACGTACCGTGACATTAGTTGCCCAGTTTGTACTAATAAACATACACAGTCCACCGTCAATATGTTTTGCCGTTCGTCTGGCATCTCTGTCATACCGAACAAGTGAGTATCCATCCAAATCAATAGGCCTATCATTTATTTTGTCCGTAAGCCAGGTCTCCGGAAAAAACAAATCAGATTCGCTTTGCTGAAATCCCGATCATATTTCACAAGTGTCGAGAGTTCAGTCATTTTATTTTGAAGTGAATGCACATTGGATAAAGTGATTGTTGGAAGAGGAAAGTGGTTACCCCTCCTTTTAAGCCGATTCCGAACCCCCCCCCCCCATCAGAGCATCAGAACGAATAACACAGCTCCGCACTTGACCGCTACAGTCCCCAACATAATGACCAGATATGAACCTTATTAATATTACAAATTGACCTTAAAATATAGAAATACACCAAACAAACCAGCCAGACGCCTAGGGTAAGCACTCCCATATGCGCCCCTAGAGGTTGACACGATCCAGAAGGACACAATTGAAAATGCATTGAAACATTTTTATGAAAGCATATGAAATTGACAAATATTTGAATGAAATCAGATAAAATATGCCGCATTCTCAACAGGTTCTTAGAGTATCAGTTAACACCTGGTTAACTTGGTTAGGTTTCTGTAGTGTAGTGGTCATCACATTTGCACTTATATGCGAATGGTCACAGGCACAAACATTCTTTTAGGGGAAGTCATGGTCTGGTGGTAGGGAACTGGTCTTGTGACCAGAAGGTCGAACCCACACATGTTCACCTCACCAAATCTGGCCCTCACTGCAAAAAGTTTGGACACTCCTGTCCTAAGCACTAAACGCTACGTACAAAGTACTCCAAGTCAATGAGAACACAATTAGTCAACACACCATACTCTGAACTGCAATCCAAGAATAGACACAAAAGCAAAAATAAGAACATTAACATGGAAACCAAATATTACATGCAATAACTCTAAGCCTAGAATCAAATAACACAATACTTCAAACTCCAGATGAAGAATCTAGACAAAAATACAACAGTAAGACACAAATAAATTATTACAAAATTATACATTGCGATTTCCAGGATATATTTTTTACATTATGTCTCTCACAGTAGACATGCACCTAAGATGAAAATTTCAGATCCCTCCATGATTTCTAAGTGGGAGAACTTGCAACATTGCAGGGTGTTCAAATACTTTTAAATTTCAATACTTTTAACATTTAAAGTTATGTATTCTCTCTGTTCAGGATTTTCTGCACTGTACTTTGTGACATAACAAACAGTGTAATTGGACTTATAGCACTACTAGGCATGAAAATGGGTCAGGGGTTAAAAAGGTGACAAGACCGGGGGGGGGGGGGGGGGGGGGGGGGGGGGAGGTGGTTGCTGCTGTACGGGGATACAGCGACAGGTGATGCCAAATATTGCTCGTAAGGTGACTTCATGTAAAAAAAATAAAAACGCGTGGCCACGACTTACTAACGCATGCGAACGACTTACTAACGCGTGCAAACAAGATAATTAAGTATTACTTTATATAAAGCCAGGTTTACCTTCCTTGGGCAGTCAGTTCGCGAACATCCCTGGGATCTGCTTGCTTTGCTGTGAAAAAATATACTTTGTTGCCGCGTGTGAAAGGCGACGTTAGTATCTCGTTCCCACGCGTTAATAAGTCGTGGCCACGCGTTATTTATTTAATTTTTAACTTGATGTCACCTTACGGGCTCCGTAAAATATAGTAAAATCCATTAAAAAAATTTTTTTTGACTGTCATGTCAATGGATTCAATGTAAACGCAATCCGTAAACGCAAGAAGCCGCTCTCGCCATTCCGGATGGCTCAGTCAAAACCATTACGTCTTAATGAACCAATAAATACATCAGCGGCGAAAATGAGTGTAAAAATACCAGGTTCACGTGTTTTTATTTTCTAACCTGGGCTAAAGCACAGGGTAGACTCAAACGACAAGCGTTTACAACTTCATCTTCAACCTTTTCAGCCCTGGTGCGAATGTGATCCTCACACGTCCCTGAATTCACCAGTTACAACTACAGACACACTAGAAAAAAAAATCTTGTTTCTTATTTTATGTCACCGTTAACTACACGAGGTTGACGCGAACTTAATAGGCCCATCTATCTACCTATTTATCACAAGAGCTTGTGGTTAGATCTGACAGTGTTCAACGCTGTAGCAAACGGCAGTAACTTTGTTTTACCGCAAAATATGAAAACGATTGAAACCATTAATAACCCAATTAAATCCACCCAATTAAAAATGTACGATCTGGTAAATGTAGTGGTAAATGTTCGCTCTTCTGCCTTGTCCCCGGTGTAGCACTAGGTCCTGCTTCTCGTCCCGCTTAGCAGTAAATGAATAACATGAATGAAGAACGTTTGTATGATTGAAACGCTATTTGGCCTCTATGAAGGTTCTGGGCGGAAACTGCTGGCCACTGTCATTGAAATTGCCAATTTCGGAAGTGCTCTGTTTGCTTTAAGTCAATATGATAATTAAAATATGTACATATAATCTCCCGACCCCCCCCCCCCCCCCCCCAAACAAAAAACTCATCGGATCTACACGATTCACGTAGGTCACCCTTTTCAACTTCAAAACGGCGAATTTCGCCGAAAGGTGACAGATTTTCATGCCTGCACTACTGTCTATGAACTTGTTTGCATACATGAATGGCTGTGAACACACCCTCAGTCTGTGTTGTTTGGCTTTGCATTCTCTGAGTCCGTTATAATTTCACCAACCACCACAAATCCCTGTCTTAAAATGTTATGCAAGTAAAGGCTAAACTAAACTGAGTTCCTAGTCTAATGTGTAACATTGAACATTGGGAATTCAAATGTTATCCTAAAATGATATCTGTGTTTGCTCTCTCTCTGCAGGAGCGAGTAGAGTATCTGTTCCTCATCATCTTTACAGTGGAAGCTTTTCTGAAGGTGATTGCCTATGGGCTGCTGTGTCACCCCAATGCCTACCTGAGGAATGGCTGGAATCTGCTGGACTTTATCATCGTGGTCGTAGGGTGAGTGAAAGTCAGATTACCTATGTAAGCGCTCTCAAACCTCATGTGCTTTCTGTACTCAAGGTTTTGACCTTGGTGGTGCTCTATGGACTATTCTTACTACTCCACACCCTGGCTACCATGCACATGTATTTGTAAACTAAAATATGTTGATTTAAATGACAAACTGATGGAAGGTGTTGTCTCTATTCACCTGTAGACTGCGGTTTGATGTTAGTGAATGAAGGGACTGAGGTATTTGTGTTGGACAGTTTACAAGGTTTGACAGTGATGGGCTTTGCACATTCTTTATAAGAGGACCTGAAGAAATATGAAATTTAATCATAAAATAATTTATACACAGGCTTGGAGAAATCTGTCAATTAGCTGACTTATGTACTTTACATTAGATTTGAAATGAGAATAAAAGTATGTTAAGTTGAAGATAAAATAAGCTTCAGTGATTAAAGGTAAAGCTAATGACATTTGCTACTTTTATGTAAATGATAATAAATTTATTAAATTTATGCTCTTATACACTGATAGCATTGAAATAGTAATGAAAGTAAAAAAGCATAAATGTGATCAGCATGGATGATGCTGAAGTTACCTGAGCTTTTTTTAATATATATATATAAATATATAATTTTCATATTATTATATTAATATTTATTTTGATCTCTTAGGTAACCCCCTGTGTTGTCTGTGCTATATACAGGCCACACCTATGCAAAGTTTGTTATACAGAGATTTTTGAGCCTTCCAGTATGTATCACTCATAACTTTTGGTCTAAAGAATTTGAGAACTCGTACAACCATCATATAACCCTACAGGCATTTTGTTGGAATTTTGTGTGCATTCAGCCCATGTCCATAAGTATACCTTTAGATTCATATAAATCTGCTTTTTTTAGTACTATTAACATATAAGTCCATACTTTGCTTATTTGAATATATATATATATTCATTCCCTTTCACTTAATTAATTTCATGTTCCATTTTTCTTTTACATTTTATGATTATTATTATTATTCTACACTCAATGCATGTATAGCTGTCACACTCATTTCACCAATACATTTCTAATTGAAAACATATAGTGAACTTTTTAGATGTGTCCTAAATGCAGCACTTCAGATAGTATCTGTTTGAAGTTTTGTGTATTCAGGGGCCTTATTGCAAGTATAACTATAACTATCTTGGAAAATTTACGTCTAGACAGCACCTTTAACTTAACCCTGATGTCAGGCGCTCTAGCCTCCGGGATACATTTGACTATGGCCGCTGGTGTCTCTACATTCACGTGTCGGAGCAGTGAGTCTCCTATAACCAGAGATCTTTTAACAGGTCGCTCAGTCTGAGTATTACTGAGTGGGGCAAACCTGTTTGACATGGGAACCTGAGTCGAACGGTGCTCAGCCCTACGGCTATGCAGCCGAAACGTCACCCATTCGCCCCTCTGCGAGGGCTCTAATACCTGAGCAGGGCGCTCGCTAGCTACGGCTGTGCCAACCGGGTCTGCTATGCTAGGTGCTGCCAACTCTCTAGGACTTTCTAAAGCTTGGATGCGCTCCTCTAAACGCAAAATCTTCTCCATCATGCTAATAATGCATTTTTTTTTTTTTGACACAGAGATGCGAGTATGTTATGCTGTACCGGAAGCAAATTCCACCAACTTGTTGTGTGGTCATTAATAATAAATGAATGAATGAAGGGCAGGTTTTACACTGACTTTGTGCGGGATATTTTTGTAGGACCTTGCAACCCTTGAAGCAGGGTCCGCGTGGCGAAAATGATGTAATCGCGGTGGCCTTGCACGCTGTCGAATCACGAGGTCGTGCACCTCTCGAATTTTATAACTGCGCGCCGCGCCTCAGCGCAATGAACAGTCATGTTTGCAGGGTTCATACACCTTTACAAGGTGGAATTCAAGCAATTGTACGTCACTTTCAAGGTCCATTTCAATATTTCTCAGCACGTTAAACTTAATTAAGTTAAATATTTATACATATACTCGAAATGATTTGAAATAATTCGCTTTTTTATCACATTATTTAATGGTGGTTTATTTTCAAAATGCCCAATCTTAACGTCTTCACGTTCTCTCATGTTTCGTCCTGGAATTACAAGAGGCTCGTATTTGTTAACGTAATACAAGAGAACTGTTCAGTCAGACAGATATTTGTTGTGAAACAAAGTAGTTACAATTTCAAGCATTTTCAAGTACTTCAGCCTAAATTCCAGCACTTTTCAAACCTGCAACACAAAGCAACATTAAAATTCGTCAGATAAATTTTCCTTCCCCTGTTTTTGAGGGGTGTTTCTTTATATTACCACATATCGTTTCAGACAAGCAGTTCGTGCAGGGTCTGCGGACTTGCGCGCTATGGTCACTCGCGAAAGTATAAACCTAGATTAACACAACGAATCTGGCCAAACACCTGAAGGACCGGCACGCAGATTTGCACAAAGAATTCCAAGAGGTTGGTGATTATTCCCATTTCTAGTATTACTACAGCATACAAGATTATGTGTCCGATTATGGTATCCTAGCAAATGTTTGTTATATTCTTGGTTTAAGAGCCGTAAATGCGACAGCATACAGGGAGAAAAAAAGAGTGATTGTACTACAACGGATCAATCATCTACTCTAATACTGAAGTTACAGTTACTTATAAGTTGTTTAAAGTATACTTAAAATACACTTTTTGCACTAGCCTTTTTTGACTTCTAAATGTGAATTCCAGAGTGCACTACTATTATTTATGTTAATTTATATTAACGTGCAGTTTATTTTTCTGTTTTAATGTGGTAGGGACTACAACTTTTATTTATCTGACATTTATGAAACAAAATACAATATTCATTTGTTTGTTTATAAAAAAAATAAAAAGGCTTTAAAACGGAAATGAGCACAGTATCTGACTTTGGTAATAATAATAATAATAATAATCTTTATTTGTATAGCACCTTTCATACATACATGTAACTCAAAGTGCTTTACAGTATAAATAAAAGAAACATTAAAAGGAGATAAGACAAAGACAAAAAGACAGAAGAAAATGTTAAAAGAAATTAAAGATAAAAATATTAAAATAACATAAAAAGTAAAAAGTGAAGTAAGATAATAAAAAGTAAAGTAAATAAGATAAGAAACTCTATCTTAATAGTTTTAACTAAAAGCGGATCTAAACAGGAATGTTTTGAGACTGCTCTTAAAACTATGCAGGGATGAAATGCCTCTGAGCTCTTCAGGAAGAGAATTCCAAAGCTTTGGGCCATAGTGGCTAAAAGCACCCTCGCCAATCTTTAATCGGCTTTTAGGAATCACCAGTAGATTACTGTTTGAAGACCTGAGAGACCTGACTGGAACATATCTAACCATCATTTCACTTAGGTAAAGAGGGGCAAGACCATGAAGACATTTAAAAACCATGACTAGAACCTTAAAATCTATTCTAAAGCTGACAGGTAACCAGTGCAGTGAGTGGAGTGCAGGTGTAATATGAGCTCTCTTTCTCCTGCGGGTCAGAACCCTTGCAGCCGCGTTCTGAACTCGCTGTAGGTGCGAAATAGAGCTCTTTGGAAGAGCAGATAGAACAGCGTTACAATAATCTAGCCTTGATGTGATAAATGCATGGACAAGTTTTTCACTGTCAGCAGGAGAGAGCATATCTCGGACCTTAGCAATGTTTCGAAGATGAAAGTAAGCTGTCTTGCATGTAGTCATGATGTGTGATTTGAAGCTGAGCTCATTATCAAAGGTGACGCCCAGGTTCTTAACACATTGTCTGGCTTTCAGATTCATTTGATTTAAATAAGTCTGGACATCATTCCTTTGTGAATCACTGCCAAGAACAAGAACCTCTGTCTTCTGTTTATTTAACTGCAGAAAATTGTCAGACATCCATGTCTGTATATCATCTATGCAGTCAAACAGTGAGCAAATTGATTTTAGGGCTTTAGGTTCTAGCGAAATATAAAGTTGAGTGTCATCTGCATATTGATGATAACTAATACCATGTTTATTAATGATGTGTGGTAATGGAAGCATATATAGGTTGAATAGTAACGGCCCAAGAATTGATCCTTGGGGGACACCACAAGTTATTTTTTGACGTGTGGAGGAAGAGGTACCTAATGCTACATAGTAATCACGCCCAGTTAGGTACGATCTAAACCAGTCTAAGACTAAGCCACTAAGGCCTACCCAGCTCTGTAGTCGATCAAGAAGTATTTCATGATCAACGGTGTCAAAAGCGGCGCTTAAATCTAGCAGAAAAAGGACTGAGAGTTTGCCTGCATCCTTATTCAATCTCAAGTCATTTACTACCTTAACTAGGGCTGTTTCAGTGCTGTGGAGAGCTCTGAAACCAGATTGAAAAGTGTCATTTATTTGATTTACTTTGACATAGTCATTCAACTGGATTGACACTACTTTTTCAATGATTTTGCTAAGAAAGGAAAGGTTAGATATAGGTCGATAATTATTAAGAATTGTGGGATCAAGATTTCTGTTCTTTAATAGTGGTTTAACCATTGCAGTTTTAAAAATTTTAGGGAATTCACCCAATTGCAGAGACTGATTAACAATCGTTAGAACTTCATTTGCTAATGAGCTCAGAACCTGCTTGAAAAAGCTTGTTGGTAAAGGGTCCAGTTCACAAGTAGAGGATTTTAGTGATGAAATCACATCAAGTAGTGTTACCATGTCAACTTCTTGGAAATAAGCCATATTAAAGTTAGGCTGAGTAACTGATATAAGGGTTGATGGTCTATTAGTGCTTGTTGCTATGTTCTGCCTTATACTAGTAATCTTGTCCCTAAAAAATATAGCAAACTCCTCACATTTTTCAACTGAAACAGTCTCAGGGAAGCCACAGGAGGTGGGGTTTACTAGCTGATCTATGCTTCTGAACAAGACAGCTGAGTTATTATTGGATGAATTTATTAAGGTAGAGAAATAGTTTTTCCTTGCTGATTTCACTTCACTGTTGTAATTCTGCAATGTTGTTTTATAAATATCAAAATGTACTTGCAATTTTGACTTTCGCCAACGTCTCTCAGCCTGCCTACAATCTTGCCTAAATTTTACAATAGATGGAGTGTTTCTCCAGGGCATCTTAATTTTACCAGAGATTATTTTAGTTACCTTTGGTGCCACAGCATCAATACAGTTCCTAACTCTGTGTGTGAATGTTTCAACTAGCTCATTCCCATTTTCTGAGAGGGGAGGGAGGGACTGTATCATGTCTGTGAAGGCCACGGCACTGCCAGCACTGAGATAACGCTTGGTTATTGTGCGCTTTTCACTGAGTGTTCTAGTAGATAATGACATGTTGAAAAATACACCAAAATGGTCAGAGATTGCAACATCAGTAATTTCAGTATTATTAACCTCTATACGTTTAGAAATGACCAAATCTAAAATGTGGCCATGCTTATGAGTTGGGCCTGATACATGCTGTATGAGATCAAAAGAGTTAAGCATCCTCATGAATTCTGAAGTGATTGGATTTGTGGATATATCCCTGTGAATATTAAAATCCCCAGCAATTAAAACATAATCAAAATCAATTAAAATCCTTGAAAGCATTTCTTCAAAATCTTCAAGAAAATCTGCATGTAGTCTGGGAGGATGATAGATAACAATCAAAAGAACTGAATAAGTACTGTTGAGTTGTACTGCCAGATATTCAAACGTAGGATGTTCCCCTAATGAGATCTGCTTACATCGGAATGCTTTATGGTAAAAACATGCAACACCACCACCTCTCTTATTTACCCTGGAGACATTAAAATAGTTAAAGTCGGGAGGTGAAGCTTCATTTAGCACTATTGCTCCATTGCTATCAAGCCAAGTCTCTGTTAGAAAAAGAAAGTCCAGACAGTAATCTTCAATTAATTTAGCTATTATAAAAGACTTGTTTGTGAGTGAGCGGACATTTAGTAAGGAGACTTTGAAGACTTGATGTGTTTGATCAGCATCGCTTACATCACTTGTGCATTTCACTGGGATCAAATTTTGTTTGTTACAATGTTTTGTACCCTTATGTTTTCTTCTGATTACATTTTTATTTCGATTCTGAGAGCCATGCCACCGGCTATTTAAAATAACTGGAATGTAGCACTGACTAGGAGCATGGGTTCCAGTGTGTCAGACCTGAGAATTCACTGAGTGTGCAGGAGAAGTGGGTGAGTTTCTGCAAGACAGCAGACTGTAGTGTTGCAGAACCTCTTCAATCTCCTGGAGTTTACCTCTGAGACTGTGGACAGATTCTCTGACAGGAGATGGTGGGCTCCTTTGACTGACATTAATGACGTTACTGCTGGCGGTTGGGTGCGGATTCCGCATGTGAGTGATTCCATACATTAGATTGTCCACAAGCATTTGAGTCCCAGCCCTGTTAGGGTGAAGCTGATCAGGTTTAAAAAGCTCAGGACGCCTCCAAAAAATGTTGAAATTGTCAATGAAGTTTACCTTCCGATGTGCACAGGCTGTAGTGAGCCAGCTGTTTAGAGCCAGCAGTCTGGTAAAGTGACCACTGCCTCGACGTGCAGTTGGTATCGGTCCAGAAATGAACACTTCACACCGGGAAAACTCCAGAATGTCGAGCAGATGGTTAAAATCCTGTTTCAGAATCTCAGACTGTTGTTTGTAAACATCGCTAGAGCCGACATGTACAATCAGTCTTTCCGTAGCTGGATGATCATGCAATATGTGTGGAATCATGGGTATCACTTCACAGACAGTAACACGAGGAAAGCAAAAGGCCTTAATACTGTTGCTCCATACATCTCTGATAACTGAGTCCCCAATTAGCAGCGTTTTAGGCTGTGGCGGTGTTCCTCGTCTCCTTTCACCGTTAATGCCTCGGCGGCTAACATGGTTAGCATCCCGATGGCTAGCATGGTTAGCATCCCGATGGCCAACATGGTTAGCATCCCGATGGCCAGCATGGTTACCACCCCGATGGCCAACATGGTTACCACCCCGATGGCCAACATGGTTACCACCCCGATGGCCAGCATGGTTACCACCCCGATGGCCAGCATGGTTACCACCCCGATGGCCAACATGGTTACCACCCCGATGGCCAACATGGTTAGCATCCCGATGGCTAACCCTCTTAGCATGCTTGTTAGCATGCTGCTGGCTAACACAGTTGGCAGCCTGGTGGTTGGTCCGCGAATGGCCAGAGTTATTTGCAAGCTTAGCAGCCAGACTGGAGTCGGATCTCTGATGCTGATTGGGGTGCGTTTGATGTCCTTGATGTCCTGGAGAGGGAGGCAGTATGTTGTGATGAGACTGCTCAGTTTCTGCTCCTTCAGTTGAGGCAAGAGCTTCATATCTGTTATCGAGAAGAATGTTCTGTTCTGAAGATTGCTGCTGCCGCCGCTGCTGTGCTGGTTTCTGCTACGTTCCTTCCCCCGAACACGAGTCCAGCCCTTATCATTGTTGTTGTTAACAGGATTAGGAGTTGAGGCCAAGATGAGCTTAGGCTTTGCCCCCAGTACATCCCAGCGACAATGGAGAGAAACGTCTCTTTCTTTGCCAGTCACAGGGACGGTTTTGTCAGCGGTTTGTGTGGCAAGAATCGAGTCCAGATATTCTTCCTCCTCCCTTATAGAATGTAAGGTATGGATTCTTTCCTGAAGTTCTGCAACCCTCTGAGACAGTTTGATACACTCAGAGCAAATAGATGATGTGGAAGCATGAGGCATAATCGCAAAAGCACCGGGCACAAGGCTCAAATATCCAAGTTAAAAATCCAAAGTGCAAAAATAACACCCAATAAGTTCTGGCAGGTATTTCACAGCTGAAAACAATATCAGCTGCTGATAAAACAGTGCACAAAAACCACTCACAAGGATGAGGCGCAAAAAACAGTTCACTCGCAGTGTCGGACTGTCGGAATGTAAAAAATGCTAAATAATCCTTTATAGATGAATGTAAAAAAGCTTACCAAGTGAAGTAACGAGTAATGGATCCTTTTAACTTGTAAAAATAACTTGAACTTGTAGATATAACTCAAATAAATGAAAGGACAAGCAGAGCTGACAGAAAAGCGTCTGTACAGGAGGAAAGCAGGAAGTGTACGTATCAAATTTCAATATTTTTTAAAGTTGTAATTCTTAGTATCGTGACAAGCCTAATGTGCACACAAACATACAGGAGACAGACACACACAAACACTGCACAGACACACACGACCAATACATGCAGGCGCACACACACACACACACACACAGCGCAGATTCCCACACAAAACATACAACACAGGCAGTAGTGTAACTTTTCTGATTACTTTTGAAAAGTAATGTAACTAATTACTTTTAGATTACTTTTTGATTACTTTAAGGTTTAAATGAGTATTGACCCATGATCAGAGGCGGACGAAGTACTCAATTTCATTACTTGAGTCAAAGTACAGATACCACTGGTCAAATGCTACTCCGATACAAGTGAAAGTTGCATGTTCAAAATCTTACTTAAGTGAAAGTACTGAAGTACTTGCTTTTAAAAATACTATACTTAAGTATTAAAGTACACCTTCCGTCACATTTGTAAAAAAGTTATAGTTTAAAAGTATTATACATCCTACCAAATCCTCTTTGGGCATAATATTCATACAGTCTTTGATAATAATACATAAGGCATATTCCAATGATGTACATCATTCAGGTAGTGGTAGCAGAAAAGTTTAACCTACACTTTAGTTTAAGGAACAAAAACATTTTCTAAAACCACAATTCACTGATTAGCCTAGCCTAACCTGATTAAGCAAATTATGTTACCATATTAAAAGTCAATAATAAAATGACGGTTTTCTCTCTTTGCTAGTTAGGTATTCAGTCATACAATACAACATTATGCTACAGTCAATATAAACAAAGACAAAGTAAAATTAGCAGTGTGGCATCTTGGTAGTCTAACCTTGCTACAACCTTTTGCAGTATGGCTAAAGCCCACCAACTCCATGCCACCCAACATGCTAACAAACTCTTTTCAAACTAGAAATCACAGCCACATTAGAATTATTGACATTAATTCTACACTGACATTCAGGGTATCTGCACATTGTTAAATCTCAAATTCAATGACTTTTAAGACCTTTTTAATACCTCTCACAAGAAAAAATAATACTATTACCGGGGATGCAGGTGTGTTCCACATCGTAGACGGGGGGGGGGGGGGGGGGGGGGGGGGGGGGGGGTGGCGGCGAACGAAAATTGTTGACGTTGTTGAGGCCGTATACTCCAACGCTAGGAATCTAGCACTAGGACCCTGGAGCGGTTATTTTCTGCATTAGCGCTAGATTCGGCAAAGTTCACATCGCGCCAGAACAACTGAACAACACACACTTATAATAATTTAATGCCTCCCCTCATAAAATTCCAGACATTTTAAGACATTTTTAGGCCTTGAATATGGAAAACTAAATTTAAGACATTTTAAGACTTTTTAAGGACCCGCGGGTACCCTGGACATTAGAATGGAAACATTATTTGACAAGATTCGATTAACCCACACGGTTTCCCTTATTGATGTTTCCGTAGTTTGAATTACTTGCCAATATAATGTTAACATTATTTATAGTGATCCTAGCAGGCCTAGCAGTGGAGTGAGCAGGCAAAGTCATTTCACTAGCCTTACTGCAAAGCTCCTCTGACTACATAGTCACTTAACAAAACATTTAGGCTGCATACCGTAATATACTTCCTCAGGTGGGACGGTGAATTTTGGTATGCAGTGATATAGTTTGTTTTTGGCAAACAAAGCATGCATTTAAAACGATAGGAATGATTCATCCGTTCAGAAAACTGGAACATTTTGTCGAGATACGGCCATGGGTGCAAAAGAGCATGCCAGGGTTGCCAGCTCTCACGCATTGAGCGTGAGACACACGCATTTGACCGTTTTCACACGCTCTCACGCCACAGTTCCGATATCTCACGCCGAAAAAAAAATCTAGTTTATTTACCTCTGATCTATATCTATCAACCACCGGCGATCGCGATATAATACTTAATTTGTGTCCATTTTTCACCGCCCCGGTAACGTTCGCCACCCCCCCGATCAACAATTTACACTCGCCACCAAGTCCAGGTTCAAATCTCCCTCCAAGCGATCTTGAAAAGTTGGCAACCCTGGCATGCTCCATCACCGCCGTCTCCGCTCATGTTGCTGTTATTTAGGAAAAGAACGACTAGCGACACCGAACTTGATTTTACACCTCACAGACACATCCTTGATTGCTGATAGGCTGTCACCTGTGAAAATACTATCGGGGGAGGGGAGGAGAGTTGTGTGTGGAAGTAACGAGTAACGAGAGCTGGACAGAAATGTAGTGGAGTGATAAGTACTGTATTTGTTATTCAACTGTAGTGAAGTGAAAGTCATAAGTATTTTTAAAAAAATCAACTTAAGTAAAGTACAAATACTCAAGAACTGTACTTAAGTACAGTACTTAAGTAAATGTACTTCGTTACTGCCCACCTCTGCCCATGATCAACATTTAATTTTTAAGAACTGACAGTGTGAACCTTAAAAGAGTACTAAGCTGAGAGGGAATTGCTGACAGGCAATCACAGGAGGTCCACAAGAAGAGATGCCTGCACCAGGTATGTAAGATTCTCAGACTACTATCATCGGGCCATACTCTTTTCTGCTCCTCTCCCAGGCTCTACCATTTTCACAGTTTGCAGACTAACACAAGCAGGTTCAGAAACCACTTCTTTCCCACAGCGGTGACTAGGGTTGCAGCGGTAACCGGTTTCACGGTATACCACGGTATTAAAATGCACGGTTACCATACTGTGTGCGTTTGCTTATTACCGGTAAAAAGCAAGCCAGCGGAGAAACTGACCCGCACATGCGCAACTCCGCTCCGGTTCAGCTACTCAGCACACAGCGGTGAGAATGGCAGAAAGTGCATCAGACTTAAATTTTTTAACAAAAAAAAGCTAAACTAAAATCAGCGGCGAAAATGATGTAATCGCGGTGGCTCCGCCCGTGCGCGAGGGTCTCGCGCGCTGTCGATTCGCGAGGTCGTGCACCTCTCCAATTTTGTAACTTTGCGCGCGCCGCACTTCAGCGCAATGAACAAAGTCATGTTTGCAGGGTTCATACATCTTTATAAGGTGGAATTAAAGCCCTTGTACGTCACTTTCCCTTAAACTTAATTAAGTTAAATATTTATACATATACTCGAAATAATTCGCTTTTTCATCACATTATTTAATGGTTGTTTACGCCCAATCTTAACGTCTTCACGTTCTCTCATGTTTCGTCCTGGAATTACAAGACAAAAGAACTGTGCGGAGTCGCGTGCTACAGTCACTAGTGAAAGTATAAACCTAGTTTTTTATCGTCCTTGCTTTCACTGGATGTGAAAGACGCCATTCATTTACATGCGTTCATTTTCAAACTAACGTGCCTGTTTTTCATATGTTAAAACCAGACTCGGTGTGAAAGCCTTAAAATAGAAATCTCTATTGTGATGATGTCAGAAATAAATCCTCTCTTTCTGCAGTATCTGATTATATTCCAACTTGGCAGTAAAACGGACATTTACAACAGTTGTTGATCAGACACTGACCCAGGCTCAGTTTATCAGATATTAAATTATTTAAACTTAAATAATTGTACTGAAATCCATGATTTAGGTTTCTCAAATTTTGCAGTATTTATATAAACATGTGTACAGTTTTTTTTTTAAAGGAGACATTTTGTATACAATTGTTCCAGGTTTCTACAATAGTTAATTGAACAAAAAAAACTTGTTGTAATTACTTTAAGGGTCAGTGTATCTTTTAATAATATACAAACTAACTGTGATACCATGATAGCCGTGATACCGCGGTATTTTCTGAGACGGTTATCATACCGTGAAAATCTCATACCGTTGCAACCCTAGCGGTCACCTTATTGAACTCTTCCAAAGACCATTCTTTCCTTCCCCTCTATCCATACCTTACCATCCACACAAAATCTGAACAGTGTTCCTCTTCAATTCACATCTGTATAGCCCTATCTACAGTGGTATAGGATAATCTGTATATTATCTGTATGATTCCATCTGTATTTATCACATTTATTTATACCATATATTTTTCTTTGCCCTGTGCATTGTACTGCCATAACTACATTACACACATGCATTCCCCTAGGTAATTTATCTACTCTGCACATATCTGTTAACCATCTTTACTTACACTAGCTGTAACTAACTGCATTGTATCTCTAAATACTGCATTCTATACAATCTGCACGTGTTGCACTTGATTAGGTCCAATGATACCAATTGGGTAGGCTAGGTCATGTCAGACATCGACAAACGTTTTTCCAATAGTCATGTACGATTTCAACGAATACCTGTTTAGGACTTTAAACAGCTAATTTGGTTAGCCTGTAAATCAAGCTAGCATGCTAAAGGACAAACACATTCAAGTGAATGGTAGTAGCTAGCCCAGCAGGTAGCTAACTATGGTCAGCATACGGTCAGCATACCTTGCTGTTAGCTCGTTTACAACCTCAATAGTGGTTGCCTTCTAGGGTTGCCACCTGTCCCGGTTTTCCCGGGACTGTCCTGGTTTTCATGTCGCTGTCCCGGTTTTCCTGGGCTGTCCCGGTTTGTCTTCTTTTTAATATTCGGTCCCGGCAAAAAAAATTCATTTAAATGTCCCGGTTTTCACTAGGTTACTTCAAACGACTATTTAGATTGTTTCTGCACACTTAAAATCCGTCTTTTTTTCTCGCTGTGTCGTTCGCCATATGTTCGCCGGTATGTTTTTTGTCATACCTAGGTGGCAACCCTATTGCCTTCTGATCGGAAATAAACCTCCAAACTCCTAAATTTACACAAAGGCTTGGCATAATCACAAATAGTTGCCGATGGTGGCACATGGTTCACATTTATTGACAACACGAAAACAAAACAAATACTCCTTAAATGTGCAGTGCTTGATGGCGTCTGTCATTATTGCTGCTTGAGCTGAAACTGAACCGCGCGCTTGCTGCTCCAGCACAGAAACAAGCGGGAAACGGCGATATAGGGCGCAAAGCAATAAAAATATAATTAAATATTTTGCAAAGGTTTTTGTTTATATTTTAAAAATGTAACTAAAATTGTCATTCTAAAATTTTCCAGAAGTAACTGTAACTGAATTACATATTTTCTCATTGTAACTGTAATGAATTACAGTTACACTTTTTTGTAGTTAAATTACGTAACGTCGTTACATGTAATTCGTTACTCCCCAACACTGAACACAGGCATACAGCACAGATGACTGTCATGATGGGCAGTCATGGTCTGGTCACAAGACCGGTTCGTTGTGGGATTGATTCCCAGGCCTGAGGTCATGATTATGCCCACTGCTCTAGGTACATGTGCACTACAACCCCCTAATAATCACTTGTATGTGAGTGTGTTAACTGCACAGATGGGTAAGTGCAGAGGACAAATATTGATTGAGGTGAAAATCACAAATGACAAATATGGCACATTCAACAAATTTTTATTTTTTTGCAACACACACCTTCAAACATCCAACACTCAAACAGCTAGTTTTAACATGAGTACACTGAGGTATGTTACATGAAATGTACATGGAACTGGTTTGAGGGAAAAGAGATTGAAAATGTTTTATCGGCTAAACAACTTACAAGCATATATATATTTTCACCGCACTCTCTGATCACTCTGACACCAAACTAATAATAGGAAGAGTCTTCAACCTGATACTTTATCCAGATATCGATAAGCTCAGTACAGCAATGAATCAAAGGACCTGGCAGTCTGCAGACACTCTAAAACAATATATGAACGATTTTGGGCTCTCTGATGCGTGGCGTTCACATCACTCCACTCTCCGGGATTATACCTTCTTCTCAGCAGTACACCACTCACATTCTCGTTTAGACAACTTCTTAGTTAGCAAATCCATTATGATGGATGTCACAAACACTCAGATTCATCCTATCACTATCAGTGATCATGCACCGGCGTCTCTCTCTCTCTCTGACACAGAAAAGAATCACACCAGCAACTAGGAACTGGAGATTAAATACATCATTACATCATTATTAAAGAACAAGATTTCATTAATTACTTCAAAAAGGAACCACGTATTCAGAAAATAACGATCTGCCAGGAACATCACAGTTTTATTGATTTTATTCTACCATGTCATAAGCAGGGGAAGTATAAACCACGCCATTTCACTTTTAGGAATACAAAGAACATGAGTCCTCCGGCAATTATGGACCTATTCGGCTCCTTGGTTTACACCAGAGTTGTGCAAACTAAAAGCTTCTGGATGACAAATTGAGCGTCTTTGGAAGAGAACTGGTTTGACTGTGCATGGCCATGCTTACAAAGACTTTGTTGCGAACTACAAGGAGGAATTGAAAAAAGCTAAAACTTATTATTATAAAAATATCATTCAAGGTGCCCATGGCAATCCCAGAGCTCTTTTTTCCACTGTTAGTAAGTTACTGCATCCTGCAAAATGCTCTACCTTAGTTCCATCTACTGAATTATGTTGTCGGTTCATGGCGTTCTTTAACCAGAAAATAGCTACAATATATTCTCTATCTTGTCTGTCCACTTTCAATACTATGCAGGAAAGTTTAGTCTCACAGTTAATTATGACTTCTAGAGCCACCACGTGCCAATTAGATCCGATGCTAACATCCTAGGTCAAAACTTGCCTTTCCACAATTTGTCCTCTTATTACACAGTGCATTAGCGCCTCACTGGTCACAGGTCTAGTTCCGCTTCGATCCTGAAAATCTGGTGAACTACAGGCCTATCTCCAATCTTCCTTTCCTTGCCAAAACTCTAGAACGGACTGTTGCTACCCAGTTAACTGAACACATAGAATCAAACTGTTTGAGGTGTTTCAGTCCGGCTTTAGAAGAAATCATAGCACTGAAACTGCACTAGTGAGGGTGGTAAATGACATTTTTTTGGTAAATGACCTTTTTTTCAGCTGACCAGGGATTGGTAAATTTACTATTAGACCTTACAGCTGCATTTGACAAAGTCTGCCATAAGATATTACTAACTCGGCTCTGTAATCTGATTGGCATATCTGGAACTGTTCTTGCTTGGTTTCAGTCTTACCTTACAGATAGGCAACAGTTTGTTTCAATTGGAGGTTTTAGATCTGAGTCTTGCATTTTGTCACATGGTGTCAAACAGGGTTTAGTTCTTGGTCCACTACTTTTTATACCGTACTTACTTCCTCTTGGCGACATTATTAGGGGTCATAGGCTACAGTTTCACTGTTTTGCTGATGATGTGCAGATATGCACTAAACCTTCTGTCAGTCTACCGCCTCCTGTTCTGACTAAGTGTCTAGCTGATGTGAGGACATGGATGAAGGAGAACATCTTGAGTCTAAACAGTAACAAGACAGAGGCTATATTAATTGCTTCTCCAGGTACACTCAAGAAGATTGGCAATAGTGCTGTCTCTATTCCTGAATTTACTGTCACATCATCAACCAAGATCAGAAATCTGGGAGTCATTCTAGACTTAACTCTCTCCTTTGAACAACACATTAAGAACATCTGTAAGACAGCCTTTTTTCATTTAAGGAACATTGCTAAGATCCGACCATTTCTTTCCCATACTGCTGCTGAGGCTATTGTTCATGCATTTGTGACATCTAGAATTGACTACTGCAATACTGTATTGCATGGACTCCCGGCTCGGCTGTTGAACAGGCTTCAGTATGTGCAAAACTCAGCTGCGAGGGTTTTGACTCATACCACATCCTGGGAGCATATTACGCCTATTCTGGAATGTCTTCACTGGCTCCCTGTCCAGTATCGTATCCAGTATAAGGTCATTGTGCTGGTGTTTAAATCTCTGCATGGCTTTGCACCATCCTACCTCAGTAGTCTCCTCCAAACATAGTCTCCAGTATGCACCTTACGCTCGTCCGAGCTGCACTTGCTCAAAGTTCCTAGCAGCAAGTTGCGCACTATTGGTGATAGGGCCTTTAGTGTGGCTGGGTCGAAGTTATGGAACCGTCTGCCGCTTGAGTTACGTGCTTGCCCATCTATCACTATATTCAAGGCACATCTAAAAACCCATTTTTTTCAGTTGGCTTATGGCTGAGCCTATATTGTTTTTATTTGTATTTTTATTTTCTTTTTCTGTCTTCTTTTATTACTTTTGTCTGTCTCTTGTTTTAGCTTTCTTTTATTTTCCTTCTATTGTTCGCTTTTATTGTGCAGTGTCCTTGGGTGTATTGAAAGGCGCTTATTAAATAAAATATTATTAATATTATTATTATTCAGTAGCGAACCGTGACCATTAAACCTGGGCCCGCTCCTACCCCCGGGAAAAAAAATTGTTTACTCTCCTAATTATCTGCAATAATGAAAAAAATTGAGACGACAGTACTGCTTTAGACACGCAATAAACAATAATATCTGTACTAGATAGCTTCTTAAGCACAGGCTCACGGGCTTCCACTTAACCCCTCACCTTCCAACACAGATTGAATAGACACGGGTGAATAATTTATTTGCTTATATTTTTGTAATTGTTTAGATGTCGATTGTCAAACTGCAAGTAGATAAAATTAAATTGGATGAATTATATTATATATATTTATGTTTTAAGAATAATTTTAGGCCCTCTGAGAGGGCGTAGAGGGCCCTGACGGTTCCCCACTGTTATTATTGTGTGATCTTTAGGAAAAGCACTAAAGTGGGGGATAATAATTTCAAACTGCACACATTAGAAAAGAAAAAAAAAACACTGGTGTTAGAATTGGGAGAAAAAATAAAATCTTTAGAAGCTGCCCATGCTGCTTCACCACAAGACCACACACTGAGCAAGCTGAGAAAACTCAAACTGGAATTAAATGAAATAAGAGTTTAAAAGACTATTACTATGACAATTTTACTGCAAAGGCTACAGAACCTTCAACATAGCAATAAATCCATAAAATTCCTTGCTAACCAGTTATACTAAATAAGGAAAAAACAACTATATCTTCTATTAAAGACTCAACTGGGAACATTACTCATGATCCACAACAAATAAATAAAGCTTTTAATCTTTTCAGCTTCGAATGAGCTATTGGCTAAAACAGCCATCAATCACTTCAAGGCGTCAGCCTGGTTGCTTTTACAGTAACTTGCCAAACTTTTTTAGAATGGTAACTCAAATTCAAAATGTACTGTCCCCAGACATGAATTCTGCTAACATTAACCTACTTCCTAAGCCAGGCAAAGACCCTACACTTCCTTCCAGCTATCACACAATTTCACTCATGCATGTAGATCTTAAAATTATTTGCAAAGTCCGTGCCAGAAGATTAGATAAAATCACCCCAATTATAATACATCCTGACCAAACAGGTTTTATCAAGGGTAGACAATCAGCCAACAACACACGCAGACTAATAAACATAATAGATTACTGCAAAATGTACAAATTAGAGTTACAATCATTGTATCTTTAGACACAGAAATGGCATTTGACTGGGTGGAAAACTGGAAATATTTATAAGCAGTTCTACACAAATTTGGATTTGGTTAATCTTTCATAAACTGGATCAAAACCTTATATAGCTCTCCTAATGCACGCGTTAGGAGAAACGATATATCTTCACAAAACTTCACTCTGCAGAGGGGCATCAGGCAGGGCTGCCCACTATCACCCTTACTTTTTGTTATCTTGTTAGCCATTAGCAGCAGCAATTCAACAAAATGCTAATATTAAGGGAATTCACAGAGAAACTACAAACCATAAGATAAGTCTTTATGCAGATGATGTATTACATTTCCAGGATAACTCACAAGCTTCTATTCCGAATAAAATTAAACTAAACTATATTACTAAACTTCTATATCTGACTATTCCATCAACTGGGGTAAATCAACAGTTTTGCCTATAAATTGTAGTTTCCAGAACATGACCACCACTCCACTACATCTATCCATCCATTATCTGAACCACTTAATCCCACTAGTCAGGGTCACAGGGGGGCTGGAGCCAATCCCAGCATCTCCGGGCGAAGGCAGGGTACACCATGGGCAGGTCGCCAGTCCACCGCATGGCCAACACACACGCACTCACTCACTCAGTCCTACGGGCAATTTGGAGTGATCAATCAACCTAACATGCATTTCTTTGGACTGTGGGAGGAAACCCACACAGGCACAGGGAGAACATGCAAACTCCACACAGAGCAGCCCAGACTGAGAATCGAACCCAGACCACCTTGCTGTGAGGCAACAGTGCTAACCACCACACCACCATGCCGCCCCACTCCACTACAATCAGGTAATATTAGCTATTTAAGCATACATATCTCTGCTAGACTTTTAGACTTAGTGCAGTTAAATCATATCCCTCTATTAAAAACAATAGAAGATGATCTCACTAAGGATGTATATCTTCACCACTAAGGTAGATTAAATACACATCTCGATACACTGTCACCGAAACGATATAACTGCGATACTCTGAAACCCCTTGTCGATACGAAGCGATACGAGCATTAATTTATTCAAGTGAATTATTCAGTTATTTTCTCCATCTATATTTATACAAAACGTTTAAAACATAAGATGAACAGTTTTTAAAAGTACTGTATTAACATAGTGAAAATTATGATCTGCAACACTACTGTCTGCTAGACTTACGAGGGGGTAGCGGCCGCAGAGATGTCCACACCGTGCCGTCTTTTCATGTGTGTCGCCAGGTTCCTTGTGCTACTAACGTATTTGATAGCCCCACGGCATTGTTTGCAGATTGCGTGCGTCTCTTCAAGTTGACTACCTCGCTTAAAAAACCCGAAATATTGCCACACGTTTGATTTGTGTGTCTTTTTTGGTGCATTAAATATCTTTGTCGTTGCTAATGCTCTCGTTTCCCTCCATCTTTGTTGTGTACGTCTGCGTGTTTGCGTCAGTACCTGAGGACACGATGGTGCATTTATGTTGCCTCGAAAAAAAAAGAAATCAATAAAAATAAAAAGTATGTTGCCTCTGTAAAATACGTTAGAATAAGGAATAGATACTGGAAAACAAAACACCCGATTTAACCATGGTATTTGCCGATGCAAAAAGGCTAGAGGCGATGCACCGTAAATTCGCCCGCAAATTAAACCCGATGCGCGTTGAATCTACCGGTGCAGTCGAATCGCAGACATGTGTGCCGATTCACCGATGTGAATCGGTGAATCTCCACATCCCTAGATCTCACACATTGGAACATTTTACCTATATCACTCATGGGGAGAGTCACTACCATTAAAATGATGGTTTTACCAAAAAACTTCTCACTAATCCCAAATACACCCTCTGTTGCTTGGTTTAAGTACTTAGATTCAAACATCTCAAAATTTCTATGGAAAAACAAGCCATCAAGAATAAGTCTGAAAACTTTACAAAAGTAAAAACTCAATTGTGGTTTAGAACTACCAAATTTTTAACATTATTTCTATAAATATCTCACTGACAGCGTGGTGGGAATTTCTAAAACTAACTCAGTCCCCACTTATTCCATGCAAGCTAACACCCATTTGGAACAATCCAGACAGATTGTCAGAATAAAAAAGTACTACATTTCACATCATGTCATGATAAGGGAATAAAACATGTTATTAAAGATGGAAACTTTGTCACATTCCAGGAACTTATATCACCATATTGGGCAACATGGTGGCTTGGTGGTTAGCATGTTTGCCTCTCAGCACTGGGGTCTTGGGTTCAAGTCCCTTTCTAAGTGGAGTTTCCATGTTCTCCCCATGTCTGTGTGGGTTTACTCCCACAGTCCATCATCATGGAGGTTAGGTAAATTGGCATTCTCTGATTCACTGACAAATTCTCTCTGAGTGTGTAACTGTGTCTCTGTTCAATAAAATGCAGTTGTCTGAGTGTCTGTACATCAGGGATGTCAAAGTAAAATACACTGAGGGCCAAAAAACCAAATTAAAATGTAAATGTGCCATTTTGTCAATTGTGATTTTTTACACCCCAATCGAAATTTGTCCTCCGCTTTTAACCTATCTGTGCAGTCAGAACACACACACGTGTGGATCACGCGTGCTCAGAGCGGTGGGCAGCCCTAGCCTGGCGCCCGGGGAGCAGATGGGGTTAGGTGGCTCAAGGGCACCTCAGTCATGGCCTTAGGTCTGGGAATTGAATCCACAACCCTCCGGTCACAAGACCAGTTCCTTACCACCAGGCCATGACTGCCCCACCAGGCCATGACTGCAAATTTGCTACAAGCCAAGGGCCGGACTGGTTCAATGTTTATTAAAACATATTGAAATGATTGCACATAGCCTATTGAACCAAGACCTAACAGTGTATATTATTTAATGCTTAAATGAATAAAGCAATATTTTCTTATGGATCTGTCAGTAATTTCAAGTGAAAACATTTTTCAACAGGCAAACAGATAAAAACAAACTTCATTCAAAGAAAAATCACATGTCCTGTATATTAAATGAATAAAGCAATATTTTGTGATGGCTCTGTCAGTAACTTCTTGTCTTTGTCTGTGTGTTTCTGAGACATTTGATAGTGCCTTCTTAGATTATATTCTTTCATTACAGCTAAACTTTCTCCACACAGAAGACACACAGATTTACCTTTTACCTCCGTGAACATGTACTCTGCCTCCCACCTGGCTTGAAACCCCCTGTTCTCAGTGTTCACCTTACATTTAGCCATTTTTGAGGAGGGGGATAGCTGAACGTTGATATCTGCTCTGGCTGCTGATGAAACTATGTTTATACGCAAGTGACCATAGCGTGACTCCGCACACCTCGCGCAAATGGCGGAAGCGTTCATACTTTCCGGGTCACATTCTTTGCAGTGTTGTCCGAAACGATATTTGGTAGTATAAAGAAACACCCCTCAAAAACAGGGGAAAGAACATTTACCTGACCAATTTTAATGTTGCTTTTTTGTTTCAGGTTTGAAAAGTGCTGGAATTTAGGCTAAAGTACTTGAAAATGCTTGAAATTGTAACTACTTCATTTCACAACAAATAACTATCTGACTGAACAGTTATCTTGTATTATGTTAACAAATACGAGCCTCTTGTAATTCCAGGACAAAACATGAGACAACGTTAAGATTGGACGTTTTGAAAATAAACAAGTAAATAATGTGGTTTTTTTTTTTACATGCATAAAAGTGTAAAAGTGATACACAGACATGTGAACAAGTCACTAAGTCGCAAGTAACAAGTAAGTCTCAAGTCTTCACAATCAAGTCTTGAGTCAAGTCCCAAGTCAATACAAGCAAGTCTCGAGTCAAGTCCCAAGTCTTAAACTTCAAGTCCTAGTCAAGTCAACAGATGTAATTTCAATATTTAACACAATTGATGCAGTTGATTAGTAGTATATTAAGTTAGTCAGACTAACTAACGTTAGGCGTTTGAGTGAGATGTCGTTGCAATTGTCGTCGACACCCAACCCCCCCCCCCCCCCAAATGATTTTTGTTCGTCCGTCCGTACCCCCCGGTCCCCGCTTTCGAATTATTGTTGGTGCGGACCGCTGACACAAGTCAATTTGCTCATGTGGACCCTTGTAAAAGGTAATTTTCAACCCCTGAGTTATCACATCCCAGCTAGCTAGCTAACCGTTATAGCATTATGTGAAATATACATAGCAGAGACTTACTTTTGTTTGTGCAGCCTCAAATGTCGAACAAAGTTTGAAGTGGTTGCATCTCCATCTCTTATCCTGACTCCACATATCTTGCATGTCACAGTTCTTATTTTATTCACAACAGCATAATCTTTATAATTGAACAGGATCATTTTTGGGATCATGTTGCTTGTCCTCTCCGCACAAATTCAACGCTGCAGCCCGCCCCCCCGCTCCCCCGATCGGCTGCAGAACTTCACCTGTAGCTAGGTTACAGATAAACTGAGCTGAGCAGTTCACATTTTACAGCACCATTTAATACAAAATGATCCAGTTATGTGATTCTGTATTACTTATTTATTAAGTCTTAAAGCTCAAGTCCAATTCCAAGTCCAAGTCAGTAAAGGTAAAGTCTAAGTCAAGTCGCAAGTCTTCAGTGATGTTGTCGAGTCAAGTCACAAGTCATCAGTTTAGTGACACGAGTCGGATATATCCATATATATATCCACACATCTGGATATATATATATATATATATATATATATATATATATATATATATATATATATATATATATAATCATATTGACTTAATAAGCAAACTGAGCACTTCCAAAATCGGCAATTTCAATTACACAGTGGCCAGCAATTTCTACCCAGGACCAATCATAGAGGCCAAATTGCGTTCCAATCATACAAACATTCTTCATTCATGTTGTGACGTCATTCGTGTTATTCCTTTATTGCTAAGCGGGACGAGAAGCAGGACCTAGTGCTATCTACGCTGGGGACAAGGCAGAAGAGCGTATATTTCCCACTACATTTACCAGATCGTACATTTTCCAGTGGATTTAATTGGGTGATGAATGGTTTCAATCGTTTTCATATTTTGGGGTAAAACAAAGTAAGGGTAATACTGCTGTTTGCTACAGCTTGCGTTGAACACTGTCAGAGCTAGCCACAAGCTCTTGTGAAAAATAGGTAGATAGATAGGCCTATTAAGTTCTTGTCAACCCTGTGTAGTTAATGGTGACATAAAATAAGAAACAAGGTTTTTTTTTCTAGTGTCTCTGTAGTTCTAACTGTTGAGTCCATAGGGACGTGTGAGGATAACATTTGTGCCAGGGCTGAAAAGGTTGAAGATGAAGTTGTAAATTCTTGTCATTTGATTGCCTACACTGTGCTTTAGCCCATGTTAGAAGCCTTTTGTGACAAAATAAAAACACGTGAATCCTGGTATTCATTTACACTTATTTTCGCAGCTGATGTTATTTATTGTTTATTACGATGTAATGGTTTTGACTGAGCCATCTGGAATGGCGAAAGCGGGCTTCTCGCGTTTATGGATCTGACTCCATCCATTGACAAGACAGGTCAATTTTTCTCAGCGCGACATTATCGTGAGAGAAGACAACAGGGAAGAGCGTGTCACGAAAGGCTTGCCGTGTGAAAGCTACTAAGCTGTTGCTAATATGTTGCTATTATTTTTAGTCGCTGCTGTAGCTTCTGTCACCGTTTTGCTACATTCACAAACATAGTAGCCTACTAGTTACTCGCTTCTCCTGGAACGTTCGCTAGCGTCCCCGCGGGTCTAAAGTGAGAAGTAAACT
This sequence comes from Brachyhypopomus gauderio, assembly GCF_052324685.1. NCBI lineage: Eukaryota > Metazoa > Chordata > Actinopteri > Gymnotiformes > Hypopomidae > Brachyhypopomus > Brachyhypopomus gauderio. The sequence continues at coordinate 22,477,585 of NC_135215.1, read as the reverse complement.
GTAACTCGCATTATGCATTCCAATGGACTACTCTTCTTACTCGCACCTCTCGAAGATAAAATCTTTTTTTTTTTATCTCTGAATCTGACAGTGTCTGAATGTCATGTCTGACATGTATTATGTTTAGTATCTCTATGTTCAATGGTTCAATTATTATTGTTCACTTCTTAATAAAATATGGACAGTGATGTGTGATGTGTGAGTGAACAAAGCTGGTTGTATATAGGGTGGCCACTTTTCAGTATTGCTTTAATTTTGGTTAATTTTGGTATTTTTACTATTATGGATTTTACTATATTTGGCATCACCTGTCTCCGTACCCCCGTGGCATCACCTGTTGCCATACTCCCATACAACAGCTGATACAACAGGCGCTATAGCCCCCAGGATACATTTGACTATGGGTGCTTGTGTCTCTACAGAGGTCGCTACATTCATGTGTCAGAGGTGTGAGTCTCCTGTAACCAGGGCTCTTTTAACAGGTTGCTCAGCCGGTGTATCACTGAGTGGGGCAAACCTGTTTGACACATCAACCTGAGCCGAACGGTACTCAGACCTATGGCTATGCCTCCAAGACGTCACCAATTCGCCCTGCTGGGGTCTTGCTAGCTACAACTGTGCAAACGACGCCTGCTACGATAGGTGCTGCCAACTCTCTAGGACAGAGGTCACTAACAGACGGACCGCGGTCCGGATCTGGACCCGAACACAGTCCTGTCCGGACCCAATCTCATTCCTGATTAACTGCAAATTTCTATTTCTGTGGTCCGCAACCACCGGACCTCGGTCCGGATACAGACCTAAATGCCATCCCATCCGGACCCAGAATAAATTGTTAAAAATATACCACAGGTCAGAGCTATCTGCCAAATTTGGACCGCAGAAAAATATAGTTGATTAGCTCTGCTCTAGGACTTTCTAGAACCCATAGGCACTCCTCTAAACGTGAAATCTTCTCTGTCAGGTTAATGATTAAACTACACTTCTCGCATATAAATTTATCACTACTGATGGAAGAATCACACTCAGCACAAGCAACAAGTGACTCAGACATGTTGAAATACTTAACTTTGGTTAAGGTGTTTGTCGATGTTTTCGGAAGGTCAGAAAGGTCTTGTGTTATTTTTATATTAATAAAAACTTGGCATCGTAACAGTGTACACTTGCTGTTTAGCTCCTCTGCCTCTCCATTTTCTGCACACGCAGGACTGCTGTGTCTGCTGAAAGCAGAGGAGGTGTGTGCATTTTTATCATCATTGCATGGTGTACCAATGCAGTAATTATACTAAGACACTGCTCACCTGATCTGTAGTTTCTAAACATAAATCTTGGCACATACATTCATGAGGTTATTATTTTTGCTGTCTATATTCAAGCTGATGTAAATACTAATATAGGCACTATTTCAACCATGCAATAGTGTTACGGTCAAACCTGTGCTGCGGACCCTACTCTGTTACATCTCACTACACCTTACTAGAGTACAGAATGCCTACACTCAATTATTGTTCCCAACAAGGCACACTCTCACACACACTCTCTCTCTCTCTCTCTCTCTCTCTCTCTCTCTCTCTCACACACACACACACACATACATATACATTAGTGGTGGGACTTTAACGCGTTAATTATGATTAATTAATTACAGGAAAATTAACAAAAAAAAAGTACGCATTTTAACGCACGAGACACTTTTGCACCGTGGAATGTTTCTCAGTGCACGAGTTCCACACATACAGATTATATGGACGCACAATAAGATCATGATGGAGATGACTGAAGAGGCTACGCTGGTGGATGGGAAATTTAAATACAAGAAACTTCCAGATGGAAGTACAAACAAAAATAGTGTTATTAGCACTTTATGCAGGAAGGAGTTTGCTTATCACAGGAGCACTTCCACCCTTCGTTACCACCTCAACGCAAAACATGTTGGTGCTAACGCGCAGGTCTGTAATGAAAACTAAGCTGCTACATGTATTCCCAGTATGATAGGGTGACCAAACGTCCGTATTTCCCGGGACATGTCCGTATTTCACATCCTGTCCCTGGCGTCCGGGGGTTTTTTTTTAAGTGAGGAAATGTTTTTTAAATTACCTTCATTGGACCATTAAGACTGATTAAACTTAATCAAGACTGGATTAAACTTTTGCGAGTGACCGTAGCGCGCGACTCCGCACATCTCGCACGAGCGGCGGAGGCATTTAAACGTGATGCGTTATTTGCAGTGTTGACCGTAACGATATGTGGTCGTATAAAGAAACACCCCTCAAAAACAGGGGAAGGAAAATTAACCTGATGAGGGAAATAAAACAGGTTATTGTGAAGAGCGCCACAAATGTGGCTCTGACTGGGGATCACTGGACCTCAGTTAGCAACAAGAAATATCTTGGTGTGACAGCTCATATTATAGATGATGAATGGAAGATCCAGTCATTTGCTTTGAGCATGCATAAGACCACTTCTAGGCACTATGGAGATGCCTGTGTAGAGGACTTTATGGCTGTGGCAGAGGCCTGGGAAATTAAAGAAAAAGTCTACCATCTAAAATGGTATTAAAAAACATCTTCTGATTTACTTTAGTTCTTTTTATTTTTCCAATATCCTAAAATCAAAATCAAATCAAATATATTTGTATAGCGCTTTTCACAACACATGTGTAGGGGTTTCACCTACTAATCCTTTAAAAGTAGATATAATTTGTTTTACCTTAATTATTAATCAGTCTCATTAATTTAGAATCAGTCTCATATTCTAATAATACCAGAACCACAAGTTTAGTTATTAACTAAGGGTAATTAATGGTTTGGTATCTGAAGGATTTAACTATGAATTCTTTGGAGGTTTTGGCAACAACCACTTTTGAATGACATCAACACAGACAATTTGGTGAAAATAAATGATACATTTATTTAAAACCAACTATTCTAAAACAAACGGCATCAACAAGGATCAGTACATTTACAGTGAAGACTGGGTATCTAGTGTGTGTGTGTGTGTGTGTGTGTGTGTGTGTGTGTGTGTGTGTAAAAAGGGGAGGAGAGTAATGTGTGCACGCGCTTTTGTGCGCGTGTGAGGAGGCGGGAGTTGTAGTTTCAGTTCTCCTATAGAGAACAAAGCAACTAAAATGGCGCCGACTTTAAACAGTAGAGCAGCGCGACTGTGTTAATTAGCTCAGCTGGTTTATTCCAACGTGGTCAGAACAAAGAGTAATGGAGCTGGCTTAATAACTAAAAATGAATGTGATGTGTCTGAGAATGGGGAAGACTACAAGTTGTCCATTAATCAGATAAATAAAAGATGGTGGCATGCACAGCAAAGAGAACTTTGTATGTACAAATCTTGATGAAGATTATGAAAATAAGTTAAACACATTCAGAATGTATTAACAGAAAGCTTGGTTAACTCTACAGTTCAAATAACTTTGCCCTTTTATAAACTATGCCCAGCGTTAAGAGTCTCACGTGTTGAGGATTTGGGGTAGTGTCGTCCTCCCTGAATTCTCCTGGAATTAGGAGGGAATTTCCACCGCAGGCTCCTCGTTGATTAAACGACGTCGTCCAGGTGTGCTGGGGAATCGTCCAGGAACGCGAGTCTCGTTCACGGTTTAACAACAGGGAGTTGATCGCCTTTGTTTCAGTCCGTGTGGCCGCGTTAGCAAGCTTGATTGAAGTCGTTTGGTGAATCTGTCGTCACGGTAACGTTGATCGGTTGGTTGGTGTAACTCGGGCTCGTTGATGAGGTAATACGACATTCAGCTGTTTGCTGTTAGTCGTATCAAAGTTTGCGTGCTCTCAGTAAAGAAAACTGGAGAGAGAGGAGTGGCGGAGCCTCTCTTTAATAGGTCTAACCTATGTGTCGGTCAAACCAGAGAGAGAGAGATGAAAGGCTGTTCAGGGTATTTAAACACCTGAACTGTAGACACACCCTTACTTCCGTCAAAGCAAGCTTGTTCAATGTGTTGCCAGTGGTACTGCCACCTGCTGGTTCAGCATGGTACCTACATTCCCCCCTTGGTCTTCAGACTGGGGCTGATGTCACAGTCCTGAAGAGCACAAAAGGTTATCCATGCAGTCCAAGTTCCTTGTAGCATCCACTGGGAGGTGATCAATTCCATGAGTCAAGTTGTCCATCCTGCTCATAGCATGATCCATGAGATGGCTGGGAGACGCTGTAGAGACACATCTGGGCAACAAGTTCACTACTGGGCAGTTCTTGAACAGTAACTAAGGTTAACCAAATCAAGAAAAACAATGAAAGAATAATGCATGGCTTAGATTTCTCTTGGCTTTATACAAAGAAAACAAGGTCACATGCAGGGTTAAATGCCTTTGATGGAGGAGAGGAAGTACACGCCTCATCCTATCCTGTGATAGACAAGTATTTAAGTATCTCACACTTGCTATACTGGTAGAGGAGAGAATAAGATCTGTGTGAGGGGTAAAATGTAGAAGTTAGGAGGTAACGCCGGGTACACCCCCCTTAGTAAAGAACCTATTGCATTGAGAATGCAGAACTGTGAGCGGAGATGATGCCAGGAACATCTCCCTTTAAAGGGTTCTGCCTCTCTTTCCACCTCTTGGCTCTGTCCCTGTGACGAGAGTAGTGAGAGGGGCCTGCAGAAAGAACAGTGTCTGAATTTACAGGGAAATCATAGGGAGGATCTTGGAGCTCTTTGGAGTCTCCTTCAGGCAGACTGGGCTGCACAACAGTCTCCCAAACTGTCTGCGTGGTCTTTCTGATCTCACGCATCGACAGGTCACCTTGGCGTGCTAAAAGTGAGACATGGGTTCTCACACAAGGGTGGAGATTGTGCAAAAATAGGGATTTGAAGGTTCGGTCTTCTGTGAGACCGGGTCCATTTCTTCCCTGGAAAAATGTTTGTTTCAAGCGATTAAAGTAATCTCTGGGATGCTCTGAACGCTTGTGCTTAATTTTAATGGCCGACATGAATGCTGACGCATCGTCAAAGAAAGAGGAATGCTCAGCGAGGGCTTTGCAAAGCTGAGTGTAACTGTCCCTAATGGAAAACGGCTGTGATTCTATGAATGTGCGAACTGATCTAGAGGTGGTTTTCCAAATTAGCTTCACTTTCTCTCGTTCTGTTGCATAAGGCAAGTCCGAGAGGCTACACTCAATTTCTTTGAGGTAGTCTTCAACATGGTAGTTTGACCTTGCTGGGTCGAATGGCTCCATGTCCTTGGCTAGTGAATCTAGTAACTTTAACCGAGGGAAATGTTCAAGGACATGTCTATTAGAATAGGAAGGTGGACCTTCACTATCCAAGTGGTGTAACTCTTGGTCAATAGGATGCCTACTGCCTCCTGTCTCTCTGTGCCTAGGTGGCAGTAATGAGCCTTTATGCATCTCAAGTTGAGAAATATCTGTATTTCTCCTTGAGGAAAAAGCTGTAGCATGTACGTCACTGTGCCAGCCTGTGCGTGGGTCAGTGAAATGATGCTCAGCGTTTAAGTAAGGCCTGTTATCTGCTCTACCTGGTGAGACGTCCCTTGTCTGTACGTTCTGCCAGTGGTGTACATCAGCATGCCTTCTGCCGTCCTGCTCTGTGTCTATAGGGGGCAACAGTGAGCCTTTGTGCATCTCAAGTTGGGAAATTTCTGCACTTCCTCTTGAGGAAATAGCTGGAGCATGTACATCACTGTGCCAGCCTGTGCGTGGGTCAGTGGAATGATGCTCAGCATTCATACAAGGCTTCTTAACTGTGGTACCTAATGAGATGTCCCTGGTCTGGACATCATGCGGAGGATAATGGTCACCAGCATGCTTTCTACCTTCCTGGTCTCTGTCCATAGGGGGCAACAGTGAGCCTTTGCGCATCTCAAGTTGAGAAATACCTGCATTTCTCCTTGAGGAAGAAGCTGGAACATGTACGTCACTGCGCCAGCCTGTGCGTGGGTCAGTGGAATGATGCTCAGCATTTAAGTAAGGCTTCCTAGCAGTTGTACCTGACGGGATGTCCCTGGTCTGGACATCATGCAGAGAATAAGGAGGGCCAAAAGACATAGCAGGATTAGTATTACTCTTTTTGTTACTCAAGAGTAAGGGGGCAGAAGCTAGGGACGAGTAAGAGGGCTCTGCTGACTCGTAGCAAGATGATGCAGACAGGGCATTTGCTCTAGGAGGGTGATTCTCCACAGAGGCTTCACTTTGAGCTTCAGAAGCTGAACAGTCAGTAGTGTCATATGGATACTCTGAGGAAGAACTAGTTACATCTAACCTAAGACTCATGGGGACTGGAGCCGGGGCCTTAGGACGTACAACAGGTGTATCATCACCTGTGGAGTGCTGACTATATTGGCTTTCTACTGTAACTAATTTAGAAGGTCTAGAGGTGTCAGACCTAGTTACAAGGAAATCCTGCGCTCTTGCATGGGCAAGTTCACTCTCCCTTTGGAGGCGGGCAGTTTCTGTTAAGCCCGTGTGACGTTCACTTACGGTGAGCACGGCATTCAGCGCACGAGTGGTCAGTTGAAGGTTGTGGCGAAGGCTCTCAACCTCAGAACTGAGCTTGGCAGTGTCCTGTTTAAGGAGTCTATTTTCCTTGCGTAGTGCCTCTACTTCTAAGCGAGCCTGCTGCTGACATAGAAGGAACATTTTAAAAACTACATCTGGAACGGTAGGGGTCTCCTCAAAGTAGTCCTTTAGAGGTTTGTTAACATCCTTCCTACCTGGTTCAAGCATCTGAAGGAGCTGAAGCAAAGATTGACAAGTATTCTGTTTTAGAAAAGCCATGGTTAGTCTAAATGTACTTATAGACTAGCTCAAAAAAAAGGGACAAAATCAAGTCAGCTTCAGTACAATCTGGCTTAGCTATTGTGCCAGGACCTTGTGTCTGGGCAGGTAAAAAGGGTGATTACCTAGGTGGACAAGCCAAATTGAAACTGGGGTAAAAAGAATTGTGCCAAAGGTGATTATGGTCTCTGAAACTAAACACTAGCACACTGGACCAAAGACTGCAGCAGTGAAGTTATACAAAGACAGTGAAGTCTGATAACTGTGCTAAATAATTATCCTAATACTTCTGCAGTACAGGGGAAATCAGTGGGATGCCACACAAGTTAAAGCAACTGAATTACTATTGAAGTAATCAGAAATTAAATGAGTGAAATAAATATACTGATCTTCAGTTGATTGCTCAATGAATGTGAATAGTAACCAAATGGTAATCAAATTAGAACACTATCACCAAACTGTAGTTACCAAGTACTAGCTTTCCTCTATAGGAAGACTTGGGAAGCGCTCTGGCGCCCTCTTCTGGCGAATTTGAAGATGGTCCTATTCTAATGGCTTGAAAGCCTGTGATATGAAAAATATGGTTGATATCAAACAAATATGGTTGAGCCAGAAATCTTCCTCACACGGGGCACCAATTATGTAGGGGTTTCACCTACTAATCCTTTAAAAGTAGATATAATTTGTTTTACCTTAATTATTAATCAGTCTCATTAATTTAGAATCAGTCTCATATTCTAATAATACCAGAACCACAAGTTTAGTTATTAACTAAGGGTAATTAATGGTTTGGTATCTGAAGGATTTAACTATGAATTCTTTGGAGGTTTTGGCAACAACCACTTTTGAATGACATCAACACAGACAATTTGGTGAAAATAAATGATACATTTATTTAAAACCAACTATTCTAAAACAAACGGCATCAACAAGGATCAGTACATTTACAGTGAAGACTGGGTATCTAGTGTGTGTGTGTGTGTGTGTGTGTGTGCAAGCTTGTTCAATGTGTTGCCAGTGGTACTGCCACCTGCTGGTTCAGCATGGTACCTACACATGTTGTCACAAAGTGCTTTACAGGATTTACAAGGTTAACAATACTATGGGTCCAAATCCCTAATGAGCAAGCCAGAGGCAACAGTGGCAAGGAAAAACTCCCTAGATGGTGGGGAATAGGAAGAAACCTTGGGAGGACCAAGACTCAAAAGCGAACCCATCCTCCATTGGGCAGCCCGTTAACACACAAATTACACAAAAACAACTTATACAGACGAATACACAAGTCACAAACAAATCACACAATCAGGCTAAGTATAAGGTAACTAGAATGAAAGTTCTGGGTGTTGATATTGTCAATGTAAATGTTTTGTGATGAATGCCAGGTTTTCATTCCGTGTCGGAGTGATGATACTGGCATTGTAGGCTGTGACTGCAGTGTTACTCCCCAGGTGAACCTCGTAGAAGAAAGATATGTGATGAGGTAAATATGTAACAGATTATTCAAAGGTCAAACTAAACAGATAAGTCTTTAGTCGAGTTTTAAACATTGAGTCCCGAATAAAGGCAGGAAGATTATTCCACAGTTGTAGAGCTTTAAAAGAAAAGGCTCTTCCACCTGCTGTGATCTTTTTGATCCTAGGAACAGTTAATAACCTTGCGTCCTGCGAACGAAGTGAACGTGCTGGGTTGTAATGATCAATAAGTTCATTAAGATACTCTGGAGCTAAGCCATGCAGTGTTTTATATGTTAATAAAAGTATTTTATAGTCAATATGGAATCTAACTGGCAGCCAGTGTAATGACGATAGTACGGGACTAATGTGATCAAATTTTTTTGTTTTCGTTAAAACTCGCGCTGCTGCGTTCTGAACCAGCTGGAGTTTGTTTATCGATTTACCAGAACATCCAGCTAGAAGACTATTGCAATAATCTAGACGAGAGGATATGAATGCATGGATTATTTTTTCCGCATCACTAGTATTTAATATGTTTCTAATTTTAGCAATGTTGCGTAAGTGAAAGAATGCTACCCTAGTTATATTATTAATGTGTGAATCGAACGAGAGATATGGGTCTATTGTGACACCTAAGTTCTTTTCCTCTGCACTGGGGGTTATAGTAAAGGAATGTAGATTCAATGCTACATTACGTATCTTGTCTCTCGCTGCCCTAGACCCAACTATTATTAGCTCTGTTTTATCTGGATTTAGTTCTAGAAAGTTACACGCCATCCAATGTTTTATCTCTTCTACACACTTCTCGATTTTACTGTTTACACCTAAATCATCGGGTTTAGCCGATAAATATAGTTGGGTGTCGTCTGCGTAGGAGTGGAAACTGATGTCGTGCTTATGCATAATCTCACCTAAGGGTAACATGTAAAGTGTAAATAGAAGTGGTCCTAGGACTGTGCCTTGTGGGACACCATATTTAACCTGCACAGATTTAGATGTTTTATTATTAACAATTACACATTGGAAGCGGTCGGTCAGATATGATCTAAACCAGGAGAGTGCAACTCCTTTAATACCTACCGTGTTTTCTAGTCGATCCAGCAAAATGTTGTGGTCTACAGTATCAAAAGCTGCGCTAAGATCTAACAGTATAAGGAACGAGATGAGCCCATTATCGGACAATATTAGTAAATCATTCACTACCCTGAGTAAAGCTGTTTCAGTGCTGTGGTTCGGTCTAAGTCCTGATTGGAACTTTTCATGGATACTATTTGATTGGAGATAATGGTTTAACTGATTGTAAACTGCTTTTTCTAGAATTTTTGAGATAAATGGGAGATTAGAAATTGGTCTATAGTTGGCTAGAATCTGCGGATCGAGATTCTGTTTTTTAACCAAGGGTCTAATTACGGTGCATTTTAATTGTTTGGGCCCATATTCTAGGTTAAGGGAACAATTAATCATATTAAGTCAGGGCCCTGCGATAGCTGGGAGTAGGTCTTTGAATAGATGGGTTGGAACTGGGTCGAATATACATGATGTAGGCTTAGACGAATTAAATTAGTGTTGTGAGCTCTTTTTGCGATATAGGATCGAAGCCATTTAGCTCAGTAATATTTTCAGATGCGTAGTTACTAATACCTATACTACTGGGGTTGGATTGGAGGTTAGGCTATGATGTATTATGACTCTGTAGTCGGATATTATCTATTTTATTACTAAAAAAGTTTAAAAATTAATCACTAGTGTCTGTAAGTGCTGTATTAGAACTAGTGTCACTGATATTTCTTGTTAGTTTTGATACAGTCGCAGAGAAATCTAGGGTTATTTTTGCTGTTTTCTATTAGTGTCGAATAATATGAGGCTCTAGCTTTTATTAGGGCATGTTTATATTTGACTATGACGTCTTTCCATGTGATTCTAAACACTTCTAGTGAGGTGTATCTCCATTTGCGCTCCGCTGCTCGAGCTGCCTGTTTTAAAAGACGAGTGTGGTCATCATACCATGGTGCAAGCTTTTTCTGCCTAATTAATTTTGTTTTAACTGGAGCTACACTGTCTAAGGTATTGCTGAGTGTGTAATAAAACTGTTGTGTTGCCTGTTTTAATTCACTGGGCTGCAGTGGCATAGTGCTTGGTAGCTCTGGTAATATGTTTATAAATGTTGCTGCGGTGTCGGATGTGATAGTGCGTGTGGTTTTTATATGGCGCATCTGATGTAAATCGTATAAAGCTATTTCATATATCAGTAGGGAATGATCTGAAATGGCGTTATTTTGGGGTATAATTGCCAAATGTTCTATGTTTAACCCGTAAGTAAGTATTAAGTGTCCGCCCGTCGCGCTGCACCTGGTACATCCGCTGGCCGCGCCGCACCCAGCGGAGGGTTCGCAGTGAGGGCAGGAGGGGGACTGCCCAACGCAGCACCAGCAGCTCTGGATCTCTCTCCCCTAATAGCTCCTCTCCTGGCGCGAAGCCTGGCGCCTATGTCGTGTGTGTGTACCAGTGTTTGTTAGTCTCCCCATTTGTGTGCCTAACCCATTCTTCCCTCTCGTGCCACTGTGTGTAAGCGTGCCTGTGTGTGTGTTTGTGACCGTGCCGTTTAATGTGTCTAACGTTTTTTCCCCGGTCTTCCCAGGGAGGGTGTGCTAGGCGATTCGTGACGGACGCTTCGCTAAGGGCAGTCACCTCCCAGACACAGGACTGAGTGCGTCGGATCCGCCCATCGTCGTGGGTTCGGGGCACTCGGTCCTGTTGGCACCCCGGGACGGGTAGTGCCCTTGGAGGGGGCGTCTGTCACGTTGAGGACCCCGGCCCCTCCCCTTTGGGCATGTGTATACGTAGTCCACGTGCTTTGTCTGCGTCTGTGGAACTCCGTGGTTATGGCTATGTCGTGTGATAATGTGTCTCACCTGTGAATCATCTCATAATCATGTGGGGCTAATGTGGTTTGTCTATTTAATGTGCGCTCGCGAAGTGTCCTGTGCTCGCCGTTGTCTAAAGTCTACACGTTGCTGTGAGAGTGTCTCTGTTATCCGTGCGCTATTGCGCAATCTCTTTGTTGAAATTAAAGTGACGTCAGTGAAAAAGCAGGATTCCGTGTCTCATCCTTCCCCACAAGCCGTGCGTCACATTAAGTCTAAGGTGTGTTTAAAGTGGTGAGTAGCCCCTGTCACATTCTGGGCTATACCTACTGAGTCTAGGATGGAATCGAACGCGGTTTTCAGTGGGTCTGATTTATTTTCATAATGAATGTTGAAATCACCCACAATTACAAATCTTTCAATTGTTAGGACTAACTCCGAAAGAAACTCAGCAAATTCCTGAAGAAATTCTGAGAAAGGACCCGGTGGTCGATAGATGGTCACTAGTTTAAGCTTTGTTTTATTGCCTATGAGCAGAGTTGTATAGTAACGAAGTAGAACTACTTCACTACTGTACTTAAGTACTAAAATGCTGTATCTGTACTTTACTGGAGTATTATTTTTTTTCTCCTACTTCCACTTCACTACATATTTTCCATCAGTTTAATACTTTTACTCCGATACATTTTTTACGTGCTGTATAGTTACTCGTTACAATTATAAACATGTTAGCTGGCGCTGTCACCGGGTCAAGCGATCAGGCTGTCTATGAGAAAACTGCGCATGCTCCGGTCGCGTCTCATTTACTCTGCTGCTGCCTTCACTGAACACTTGAGCTTTGTAATCTAGGTTCACTTGACACGTCGTGACTGGTGCAAGGGTCCGCGCGGCAAAAATGGCGCAATCGCGGTGGATCCGCCAATGCGCGTTGGCCGCGCGCGGTCGCGTCGCGAGGTCGTGCGACTCTCGATTTTTGTGCGTGCAAAGTTACAAGGTGGAATTCATGCACTTGTTTGGTAACAGAACAGCAGTTAGGTTAAATATCTTAGCTAACTAACCTAATTATGTTCATGGCGTGCTGCAGAATTCACTTAACATTAGCTGGCAATAAAGGCGACATGCTGACTAATCATGTGTCCATTTTTATAGTGTAGTGTTTTTATAGGGCATTTATTGAGGGTAAACGCAGGGCAGTAGGCTCACCCTTAGAATCCAAAGGACGGATTTTACGTCCAAAATACACCTTGTTTTCTCAGCTAAATTAAGGCGAATTTGTACTTCTGTGTCAAACCTACGACGTAGCGGGACATAGGTTATCTGTTTTTTTGTGTACGGGTTAAGTGTTAACCCCAGTTTTTAAAGTACATACAGAACACTTGTATTTGTGATCTTTGACATCTTTGTAAGTGATATATAAAAACAATTGATAATCAAACTTTGTTGGCTTTCTTTAATTAATTCAAAACACAATACTTGTACTTTTTACTTTCAATACTTGAGTAATACATTTTAGACTAAACTACTTGCAATACTTAAGTACAAAAAAATTTTGATAGAGTACTTGTACTTTTACTCAAGTATGGGTCTCGAATACTTTATACAACACTGCCTATGAGATTATTGCCTATTTCACCTAACAATGCTTCAAATAAGTTAATAGAGGTGATTGGTTTTACAGTAAAACCTATATCTGTGTCATATATTGTGGCTACTCCACCTCCACGCCCTGTGATACGGGGCTGATGAACATAAATGTATCCAGGAGGAGCTGCTTCATTAAAACTTACATATTAGTCTACTCTAGCCCATGTCTCTGTTAAACAGAGTGCATTTAGTCTGTTATCTGAGATTATTTCGTTTACTATCACAGCTTTTGATGCAAGCGATCTAATGTTTAGAAGTCCTAGCCTTAGCTTAATATTGCTGCTCACTTCATGTTGATTATTTAATTTAATTTTAATTAGATTTTTAAAACATATCGCCCTGTTATTCCTATATCTGCCACGGTTAACAGACACAGTCTCAATGGTTTGGTAGGTAGGGAAATAAGTTCTACTTAGCTGGGTAGGGAAGTAAGTTCTACTTAGCGAATGGCCGTTGGAAACTGTTTTTTTATTTTTTTTCATTTTTGGGTGATGTTGTCCTTAACCGTCTGTCTGTCTGTTGTCAGTTGTATGTACCGGCACCGTTATTTTGTTGTTTTTGTTGTTTTGTTGTGTTAGCGCTTGCTAACAACTGTCCGGTCGCTGCTACTCTGTTGCCATTAGAAACGCTGAGCCGTTGCTCTGCCTTACCGGTGCGCTGCTGAAGTTCCACTCACTTTCGGCTGTAGTTAAAAATAAACTTTCGGTTTTGTTCTCGGAAGATGCTCTGGTGTTTCTTCTATCCTTTTATCTCATCGATAGATTATATTTCAAATTTCTCTAGGTGAAAATACCTTAAATGTTTGTTTTAGTTTAGGAGCTCATGCTTTTTGCTGCCATTTAAACTGAGTTCCAGAATGCCATATATATATATATATATATATATATATATATATATATATATATATATATATATATATATATATATATACACACACAGGTAGCTCATTGTTCGTCAGATCCGGTAAAGTATTGATGAACTGGTTATGTCAATACCAAGTCTAAAGTATGGTTACAATTATGCGTAAGACCCAACATATTCTGAGTGATACCCATTGAATCAATCAATTTTGCTTGAAAGTTAATTTTAAAAGAAGCATTTTCAAAGTGGATATTAAAAATTGACAACTAGGGGTGTGACGAGATCTTGTGTCACAAGAGCCATATGTTGAGCAATTGGTTGCCTCCATTTTACACCACTGCAGATCTGGTGACTGCAGATCTTGATGTTCGCTGACCAGTAATAATACAAAAAACTTGAAAGGGAAAGTCCACCATCCGACCTGAAACTTTGCAATAAGGACCTTCTTATTCTTTCCACCTTGCCATCCCATATGAACTTTGGTAATTAAGGCAGGGATGTCAAAGTCAAATACACCGAGGGCCAAAAAACCAAATTTGCTACAAGCTGAGGGCCGGACTGGTTCAATGTTTATTAAAACATATTGAAATGATTGCACTTAGCCTATTGAACCAAGACCTAACACAGTGTATATTATTTAATGCTTAAATGAATAAAGCAATATTTTCTTATGGATCTGTCAGTAATTTCAAGTGAAAACATTTTGGTAAACTTTGGTATAGCCAATGTGTATTTTATGTAAAATAATTAAGACGGGGAGACTCACTGTATTCAGTTCTGTGATGCTGGAAACATGATGCAACTCAGACGCTCGCAGACTTTAAATGAATAACGGTTTAATGTTAACAGGGCAATCCAAAGAGAGGTCGAGGGCAGTCCAGGTTTGTACACAAAAGCAATCCAAACGAGCAGAGGTACCAGAGGGCTAATCCAAGAGGGAGAAATACGGGAAACACTAAACAGGTCAAACCAGAGAATCATATACAAATAAGGCTTGGTACGCTTTCAATGGAATGTCGGCAATACTTCGCAACGATGCACAAGCATGACTGATCTTATATAGAACAAGCTAATTGGTTACAGCTGGCTAATACTCTGGGGAGGCGGATCTCCGCCTTTGTGGTTGAGCATGCTGGGAATTGGAGTTCCCTGGGTCGGAGGCCGTGACAAGTTCAGTAGATCTATGCGGCTTATAGCCCGGTGCGGCTTATACAACATTTTCCATTAAATAAAAACTTGGTAGGTGCAGCTTTTATTGAGGTGCGCTCTATAGTCCAGAAAATATGATATATTTATTCTCCCCAGCAGTGTTAACAGAAGAGCTCTCCACCGGTTTAGGTCTGTTTTGAGCTTGTTTAGTAAAGGGGTAAAATTGGAAAAAAAGAGAGAGGATAAAGTGCAAGTAACGTGGATTCCTAAATACATAAACCCAGAGGGAGCAAAATTGAAGGGGATAGTTGAATGGTTCAACACCATTGCCAGTGTATTACCAGGAAAACATTAATTCTTGTGAACATTCACCTTATAGCCCAAAAAAGACCTAAATTCATCCAGGAGAGACAGTATGGAAGGAAGAAATTTGACAAGGCTGGTAACATATAATAATAAATCATCTGCATATAAAGATCATTTTAAATCTATACCAGAGTGAGAAATCTCTTTGAATGAAGCAAGTAATTAAGTGATATAGCAGCTTTATCCAGGAAATAAATTTGTTTGAAACTGAATTTATGTAGTACCTTAAATAAATAGTCCCATTGTATTTGGTCAAAGGCCTTCTCTGCATTGAGTTAAATTTAAAAGTCGGGTGAAGTGTAGGTGTGATTGGAAAAAATCACATTGAGGAGTGAACGTTAAAGAAAAGAAAAGGCAATATTATATCCGGGAGTACATTATCCAGATGCAGATTTTTTGCACCAGCATTTAGCAGGGAAAGAGGTCTATATGAGGAGCATGAAAGAGGATATTTTCCCTTTTGTAAAAGGGGGGCAGCTTGTCTAAGAAATTCTTATAAAATTCTACAGGAAAGCTGTCTGGGCCTGGGGCCTTGCCAAATTGCAAAGCTTTAATTGACCCCATGATTTCTTCCAACTTTAACGGTTGGTCAAGATCCTCTGCCCTTAGTGGATCGACAGCAGGAAAGGTCAATTGAGCAAAAAAGGGGCATAATTTCAGAGTCTGAAGATTACTCTGAGCAATAATGATTAGAATAGTAGGGTTGGAATGTAAAATGTTTGCAGAGTCTTTAATGCAGGAAACAAGATGGATGATGCCTGCCTCTTTAACTGGTTGGCCAGAAGCCTAGATGGTTTGTCCCCATATTCATAATAATTGTGATGAGTTGTGATGAGATTGATTTCGGCCTGAAGCTCAGTATGGCGTTTCAATAAGGTTGTGGTGGGGCCAAGAGTAATCAAATGATGCACATCCTCAATTTGCGACAACAGGGTTTGTACATTGCTTTTTTGGGTTCTGTTAACATATGCAAAAAAGGAAATAATTTGTCCCATAGCAGGGGAGTATGAAGTTTTGCTGTCTTTTATTTATTCATCTAACCCTAGCAATAAAATTGTCAATAGAAGACGAAATGAACACACTGAACCTTTGGTCACTCAAGCCAATGCCAAGCGTCAGTTTCAGTAGTGCAAATCATGAGCTGTGGACAAAGTGAAACATGTATTGTTCTCTGATGAGTCCATCATTACTGGTTTCCCCACATCCGGGAGAGATACGATGTGGAGAAGCCCCAAAGAAGCATACCACCCAGACTGTTGCATGCCCAGAAACATGGGGGTGGATCAGTGATGGTTTGGGCCAAGGACTACCAAACCATTCTGGAGGACCATGTGCATCCAATGGTTCAAAATTGTATCCTGAAGACGGTGCCATGTATCAGGATGACAATGCATCAATACACACAGCAAGACTGGTGAACGATTGGTTTGATGAACATGAAAGTGAAATTGAATCTTCCATGGCTTGCACAATCACCAGATCTAAATATTATTGAGCCACTTTGGGGTGTTTTGGATGAGCGAGTCAGGAAACGTTTTCCTCCACCAGCATCACGTAGTGACCTGGGACATCATGTACAAAGACTTGCGAGGATTTCTTGCAAAAAATTGGCATATGTACAAATCCAGAAAATGGCATACGCATAAAAAAAATCCAGATGTATCAAACCGTGTGTACGCCGGAATCCACACACATTTCTTTTGTACATCCCAATCAACGTGGAATTGAGCGCACACTGTGACACGCCCCCCTATAAATATGCAAATTAATTTAAATTTGCCCTGCACTGGAAAAGTTTCCTCTCTGATCTATCACAAACCATGTCTAAACGGGGAAAGAAGAGGAACTTCACCGAATGTGAAAGTGGAAATGCTCCTGAATGAGGTAGAGTCGCGGAAAAATGTTTGTTTGGCACATTGTGGCAAAGCGCCACTGGCTTTTCAGCTGCCCAATCACCCTCTCCACGGCTGACCGGGTGCGAGAATGGAGAGAATTGTATCTCTACTTCCGGTCAGTCTGTGGATTACAAAGGGTCATTAGCCACGTCTTGAGCGCATAGCTGCTGTTTCCTAAGTAATTTAACAATTACCCATGTTTTAAACTAATTATTCTAAGCTGGAAATGTCAAATGCTTTTATTTAAATGCTTAAAATTTGTTGCTTACCAAGAAGCAACTTTTTGCCTGTCCTGTTATTTTATTTTTAGGTGTGCAGGGTAGAAGAGTTCGCACTTCACCTCTTTTACAGATCGAAATTGATTACATATGGCGTTAAATGCTGCACGAGCCCACACCACCTTAGCAGTAAAATCGGGGAACCCTGAAAACATCATGCCGGACGCTGTAGCTTGCTGCATTCATCTTGTCTTAGCTAGGACACGCAGTCTTCAGAGTAGTGAAGACAGGCTATGATAGGACAAGGACAGCCCACGGGTTGGAGGTTTCAGAGCCAGGGAGTGATAAGCCCTGTCCACCCGCGGACACTCATCCAGAGAATAGGCCTCCTGTAAAAGCTTAGCAATGTTAGAGGCCAACACCGTAAATCCCAAGTCCTCCGGAATACCAATGAGCCTTAGATTTTGACGGCGAGATCTAGACTCTAGGTCTTCGCATTTTGCGTCTAGTTTAGGTAACTAATTGGCCAAAAACTCAACTTTGCCTTTTTAATCAACCACATCATCCATACACACCAACATTGATTGCTCAATACCTGCCACCATTTTCTGTATATTTGCAAATTCTGAGTTTATCATTGTGAAATCCCTGGAAAACTCCTTTCTGATCTTTGAATGGTGGTCCGATAGTCGTTTGCATTTCAGTGACAAAAGCTTGAACCAGTTCGGTCTTCAATGCTGATATATCCATTGGATCATCCATGGGAGTGCGCTTCTCTCTGTGTAGTCACAGCGGCAGTAGTCGGGGATGAGTAGATTGGAAAAGTGGCGCTGTCAAACCAGTTGTTTTGCTCGCTTTGGTAGACATTGTGATGCTACCATGAATGGTCAAAAGTAACTAAAGACAGTGTAGAGCTAAACGAAATACAGAAGAAATAAGAAAGAAAAATCCCGTAATCTGTATGGCGGCGCTCTCTTGATGTGTGGCCACTCTAGGTTCTCGGTGCTTTACACCGGGTCCTGGGGAAACTGAATTTCCCTTCAGGGATCAATAAAGTTTATGTTATGTTATGTTAAAAATGAAAGGTGCCTTATTTAATTATATGAATGATTGCCTCATGGAGACTCAAACCACACGTCTACACCATGTCGAGTCAAACCGGAAGTCCTAACATGTTTTTCTGTAGGACAGTGCAGTTCTAAAGCTCCATATTTAAATAGCAGCCTTGGCAAAACAAATAACTTTCACAGAGCCTGCTTTTTGTTTCTAACAAAACAGATGACTTTAGTTCAGCCTTTAATGCTGTATTTCCCACACTGCTCACTAAGATTGTGGTTGTGGTACACCACCAGATGTAAGTACATTTCTTACGTCCTGATTGGGCCATCTGGTTTAGAGCTGTTGTGAAATTTTCCTGTAAATAGATGAGGACTCAGACATGGTTAAAAAAGAGTTTTATTTAAAAAGTAAAAAAGCATGAGAGTCTCATCTAGAACAAGAACTCTGAGGAGAGAGGGCAGTCCAATCTCATTTATTCCGTTATCACATGTTTACAGTACATTTGGGCACACTGAGAAATTGAGGGGGGAGAATGCACGGTAGACAGTTTTCATCTCACGTGCATTACTCCTAATATGGAGCATTCCTCTTTTTAGCGGAAGAAACTGATGTATCAGTTGTACACAACTGGTTTTTCCAGCTTAGAGTACCTTGTGTTCAGGACTATCTATTCTACCTTGGAGATTCCAAGCAACTACATAGCACTTTTGTAAGTCGCTCTGGATAAGAGCGTCTGCTAAATGCCATAAATGTAAATGTAAATACACAAGCTTTCTGTTTCTGCACATTCTTCTGACGCCAGTTACAATATACAGAATCACTATTAAAAGTCCTTCTGCTAATCAAAAGGACATGTACTAAATCATAATGTTCTTTTGTAATCTTAAATGACATTAGCAAAATGGCATAAATTCCCTCACAGAGCTTTGCTTATAGTCATGTACTGTACTGACCGGTCCCTTATAATTTGCCAAGCACATCACAAACTCAATCATCTGGTTTGCTGATAATGCAGTTGTAGTCCTTGTAGCGAATACACTGGTTACTTACGAATTATGAACGGGGCACCATCCTGATTGCTCAGGATCCAATATTGTGATAACAGAAATAGGTGGAATATGGTTTAAACACAACAGGATAATAAGCAACTATCAACGGTCATGGGATTTTAAATGTATTATTATATGGCTAACCTAAGACATCTCTAACTAGCGTAGGACCCAGGGAAGGGCACGAAGTCTTAGAAGGAAACCGGGCTCTGGGAGAGAAGTAATTGGGAGACAACAGATTGAGCTGGCAACCCCAAAGCAGCATGTGAACTCTGAGCGTCTTACTGTGATGTAGTCCGGGCACATCTGTGTGTGAGTCCTGGGGTGAAGGTGTACCAACTGATTCGCGTTCAAAGTTTGTTCACTACTGTGGTGGCTAATTTAGCGAAAACTTTTAGCAAGAGAGTTGTGCCAACTGCCCTTCCCCCCCAGGTCCAGTTAACAGGTGAGGAAAGGCAGACTAGCACAATTTCAAGACAAAGGGAATTCCCTATTCCTAAATAAATTGACTTTCATACTCTGCCTAAATAAGTATTAGTTTGATTCTACCAGCCTACATATTGAGCCATTCTTAATTTCCACTTTTGGACAATAAATGACACATAATGCACAGACAGGCATGAATCTGAGGTCACACAAGCACACATGAAAATGCTTACATTTGATGAATAACACACAAATTAATACATAGATATGCATATGCCTAATATAGCACATTACATGTTGATACTTGGTTATACATCAATCTAAAATACTACCACCGGAATACAAGTATATTGATGAGTCTAAAATAATGCAGCACATGAATATGGGAATACGCAGGTCTCTATGACTCTAACACAGAATTAATGAGCATGCATGTCTAAAATAGCAGGACACACAGGAATATATATATATGCATATAGGAATATATGCATGCATGCATTCACAATACAGTTCAAAACTTCAAGGACATGTATATCTAACTACTGAAATACACAAGAATACATGGATATGCATCAATGTGGGGTGATTATACAATAACTGATAAAATCACTTATACTGAGTACATGAATGATCATAAGTTGTGTCTTTATATCGACCACAGATCACATAATGTTCCAATGTTCATAATGTCCTTTGTTCTGGTTCCTTAAGGGCTGGAAAACTGAATACTGGTTTTAGGAATAATTACCCTTTCCTTGGTTGGAAAATTGTCCAGTTTGGTGTCTTTAGATTAAGTTCGCCGAGCTGGTTCCAGTAGGCCGGACTCCTATTCCGTGTACAGTTCACATTTGGTGTTATAAAGATCGCTGAAATATTTGCATCTTCAGTTCTGGATTTTAACACAGGACTTCCAAGGTGTTGTAAATTGGGTTTAAACCTTGGGGAATCAGATAAGGCTGTAATTTAGAGTTTTATGAGTGTAGGTCCTTCCTGAGTTGTGAGCCCTGTGTCCTTCAGAGGAAGGTTGTTTCTGACCAGAGCCCTTTGATGGCCTTTCTCCCAAGCTCTGGAGATCAGATAAGGTTAGAATTCTAAGCTTTGGGAGACGAAAATCATTGTGAATGAGTATTCCTTGGAGCCTGGTGATGCTTGAATAGCCCATGTTTGCCTTTACATACAATAAAAGGGATTTAGATGAGTCAGTTTCTTACACTCTGGGGGACGGGTTCCTCTCTGTGGTGATAGTGAAGAAATACTTGGCTGTCTCCACTACATCCTGGTAATCCACAAGGAGGGTTAAGAAACAATACCACACACATACACAGCACTTAGGAGTAATGCTTGCTTGCTTGCTTAAGATTTACCATAAGACAAATGCTGTATCTAGTGTTCCAGAGCTAATACAAATACCAATTTTTGTTTGGTAAGTTGCAAATACCTTCATACCTTCATACAGTGCATTGATCTATGCACTGAGCAAAAATCTGAGCTAATGCAACTTGTGTTAGCTACTTAACAATGTTAGTGAAGCAAAGGAGTTCACTGTTGACTTTAGGACACACTGATGAGACTGTGGTGGAAGGAGAAAGTAATTTTAAATTTCATGGAGCCCACTGATAACCTGTACTTTAAATACATCAAACTGTTCTTCAAAGGCACAACAATATTGTCCTTTTCTAATAATACTTTAAGCTCATGATAATGTTGTGGTGGGCAGTGTTTGAGTGAGACATACAGTGAGATTTCTTGTCTTACAGTGCTACTAGAATAATTCACAGAGCCTCAAACTGTGTAAATAAGTTTTATGTCCTGTCCTGTTCAGAGTGGTCATGAGAGAAAAATAATATAGAAGATGAAGGAAATAAGAATGCTAAAGAGTTTTTAAGTAGTCATCTGTCATCTGTAGCAGTAACACAGGACAAACAGAAGCAGGTCACAAATGGAAGTGAAGTCACTTGTAATGAGATGACATGCATGAGATGAGATGCAGAAGACATGGAGTATGGTACCATGGAATCTTTAATGTCAATAGCACAGCAATGACAATCGCATGCATTGAAATAAAGTGGGCTGGCACGGCCTACAGTGACGTCACTATTAAAGGCAATCCAATAATCATCGATGGAATAATACAAAGTAAAAAATCAGGGTGGTAAACAGAAAAATGGAGCTGACAAAAAATAGAAAGAGAAAAAAACACAATGTTACAACATACAGCATCGACTGAAAATATAAATCTACAAACACTTTTCTGGAATTGAAATTAAATTGAAAGGATAGTGCTTTACTGTGACGGGTAGGGTGAGCGAAAATAAATGGAAGCGATCACGCCAAGTCTCAGGGAAATAGGATGGTTTAATATGTAAAGTGCGCAAACCAAAACCCGTGAACTGATCCGAATTAAGGATATAATAACCAGCAGTCAACTGGTACAAAGACAAGACATATATAGACGAACAAACGACCCTCAGGTGAGACGGATCGCGGGCTCCGCCCACCTGAGGGACGAACATAATGCCACACCCACAGGACAAGCTGCTGCTGTAGACGGGGGCGACCAGTAGGGGGGCGCCGTACCGTGACATTTACAAAACACATGTTCAGCATAAACATTTATGGATTGCTTTTGCAACTGTCACTAGACATTCATTATAATTATGCTCCAAGTGAATGAAATTCCCATGAATTGTCCATGGTAATAGACCATACATTGCAGTTGATAGATATTAGGTTGAAAAACAGGAATATTTGTGTAACATGCTGGTGGCATAAGATGAATGCATGGGAGAATATTTGAACATTTTCAATCTAATTTCCACTGTATCAGTAGCAGTAACACAGGACAAACAGAAGCAGGTCACAAATGGAAGTGGTCACTTGTAACGAGATAAATATTAGATGGAAAAACAGGAATATTTGTGTAACATGCTGGTGGCATAAGATAAAGGAAGACAAAGCACACCAATACAAGTCTTGCTGGCTCTGTTGAAGGGGTTCCTTGCAATGCCTAACAAAATTCTAGATGTCCCAGAACTATTATCAGTAGAGCTACTACCACTAGGAACCAACTGCGAAGCACCAAAGGAATAGAATACTATACCAGCGTTCCTGGGTTCCATCACTGGCAAAACCATTTTTGGGCTGTAACTGACTTAGAGGAGAGCCTGCAGGGATTTAGAGGAAGCACGGGCTTGGGGTCCGGCTGCCATGACCTATGGGCCAGCCAGCATGTGAGACTGGCCTTGTCTCAAAACATTTTGGTTGGAGGTCTGACTATGTGGTTATTTGATTTAATATGTCATATCTCAACACATCATCTTATTGTTTACTCTTCCTCTTGCTCTCAGGTTGTTTAGTGCTATATTAGAGCAGGCCACAAAAGGGGATGGAGGAACGCCAATCGGAGGAAAAGCAGCAGGATTTGATGTGAAGGCCCTGCGTGCATTCAGAGTGCTGAGACCTCTACGATTGGTGTCTGGAGTGCCCAGTGAGTAATTCACAAACAAAACAGCCCTACACCATAAATTGAATGGGGTGAATTAGGGAATGCATTGGTGAGTTGCCCTTTGAAGGATTAGCAGACACACAATGTATCCGAGATATTTCATAATCAGAGGCCCCTGCCCAGATGCAGCAGTGCATGCATGCACCCAGCACTCTCCAAATGGACAGATGAATGTTTTTTTGTGGTCACATTTCTACACCATGTCCAGCTGTATGCTGTGTGTGTAGCTGCAGCTGAGGTGTTATAAAGCACCCCACAATTGTAATAAAATTGGCACAACAGTGTGACCTTAACCTTATGTGCCTGTATGTTTGCAGGTTTACAGGTGGTGTTGAATTCCATTATTAAAGCCATGGTTCCCCTGTTGCATATCGCCCTGCTTGTCCTCTTCGTCATCATCATCTATGCCATCATTGGCCTGGAACTCTTCATGGGAAAGATGCATCGCACATGCTTCTTCATCAGAGATGGACAGAAAGGTCAGCTCCATGCCCACTGCCAAACTGCCTCATTAACAAACTTGGAGCATTACAAGATGCCATCAATTCTCTCAAAATCATGTACAATGTTTTCTCAATCACACTTAAAAAAAATTTGCAAAAAAAAAAAAGTTATAGATATAACTATATAGATATAGTTTGAGAAGTTATAGATCCATATGAATAAACCAGCAAAACACTTCAAGTTCCACTGGTAACTGGAATTCAAGAGAAATTTGGAAGACTAAGTTCCTTGTTGTCTTTCAGGGCCTGTTAGGAGTAGGAAGTGCAATATAACCACAGAAAAATGAATATTGGTGTGTTTGATATGAATATTGATTATATTATTGTTAATCATTATTATTAGATATTAATAAGAATTGCCATGTTTATGGGAGTTTAACTTTCTTTTTTTGTATATCCTGGCAACATATATTGTTTTTGTGCAGATGAAAGAATGAGATAAATCTGTATTGGCCTTACCCTAGGTGCTATATCTGAGGAGAAGCCTGCACCCTGCGCCCCAAACTCATCAGCCCATGGGCGGCACTGTTCCCCACCCAATATCACACAGTGCTACGTGGGATGGGAGGGGCCAAACGACGGCATCACAAACTTTGATAACTTTGCCTTTGCCATGCTGACAGTGTTTCAGTGCATCACTATGGAGGGCTGGACGGATGTCCTCTACTGGGTGGGTCTGGTCTGAGTCTGGACAAAAATGACACAGTATAGCACATAATGCATATCACACACTAACAGCATTAAAACAGAGGTCGCTCACTGCTGTGTGCCATTCAATTTCAGTATAGATGGCCAGGGAGATATGTTACTATATTGTGTCACAAGATGGCAAGCTAGTACTTCAGTGATACATAAGCACACTTCTTTCACATGAGATCTAAAATTTTATTTGATTCTAAACTAGTGAGTGTGTGTTTGTTTGCATATGTGTGTTGCTTAAATTGGAAGGTGGGGTAGTTTGAGTTGCTTGCAGACTATTTCAGTCTATGACAAAATTGTGGAGAAAAACTCAATCGCTCTGCAGAAATATAACTGTGGGTATCTATATTTTAATCATAAAAGTTACAAACAAAATCTATAGCTAGGATTACATCTGCCTTGTCAATGAGACAGAATATCTGATCATAGCAGTATGTTTACATTTGTAGACATGAACATTCTAAAAACATATCTTAGAATTAAAAATTCACACATGAAATGGGTCTGGATCACATTTGATTGCCCATGAATCTGAGCGCAGTCTAAATATTGTGAACATCCATGAACCATGTCCAATGCTGATATGAGAACTATCAGTCCAGCTTGCTTAGTCCAAATAGAGAAGCTGTGACCATCATCCAATGCATGTCTGTGAACAACACCAGAGGCGAAGTATGATACAACCGCAGAGACCATATTTCTTTCTCCACTGAGACCATGAAAGCAGTAAATAATATCACTTGTCTATAAATTTCACACTTGTGCTGTGCTCAGCCACACATATTTGTTGCAAATACTGCTAAAAAAAGACTGAGACACAAGAACAAAAGAGTATCTCTTGCACATAGTGATATTTTGTCTACAGGAAACTAAATATTTTACATAAAAATATCATGTGAATATGTCCATATGAGATTGTGCCAGTCCCACTTATTGAAATTACATTGTGGCCACACAACATTCCACTTCCATTTTTTCCCATGTGTTCTTTTTTAACCAGGTGAAGCAACAATTTTAACTACCCCACACTTTCAACCGCCATCAACCTCCTCCCTCTGACCTAATTGTTCTTTGCTTCTATCTGGGCTGCTCCCCTCATATAACAGCACTAAGGCTCAGATTTTTTTTAGTTTTCCAATAATTACTTAAGCAAATCATAATTTTATTACAATAATCCAACTTTATTAACCTTGCCAGGGTTTATCACTTCATTCTGTTATATGGTATCAGTCATAAGAAGTTTACTACCGAGATGTGTGTTCTCCTCTCCTCCATGGTAACAAACAGTCTATTCATTGCTTTATGAGATATCCTCACAGCTCCTTAAAAAAGCACATGTAAAGTGAAGAATCATTCTTGGTACGGTGATTTTCGACTCTGTTCACACCAAGAGAGAGTGTACTTTTCAAGTCATTGTTTTCTAAGTGTCCCTAAAGTAGTTGCTTAAGGCTTTTCTCCTATAAGCTTTTCTGCCTCTTGAGTTTCTCACACCTCATCCCAACCACCCTCCCTTCCCACACTCTTACACCACCCCTTTTTCATAACTGAGCTTCCTTCCTCCTTCCTTCAGATGCAGGATGCTATGGGCTATGAACTTCCCTGGGTCTATTTTGTCAGTCTGGTCATCTTTGGATCCTTTTTCGTTCTAAATCTGGTTCTGGGGGTGTTGAGCGGGTAAGCAACTTGTACACGCGTGTGTTGTCTGTGTGTGTGCGCTATACTTTTTGTAGTCTGTGGACAAGCTTTGAAAAACAATGAACCTTGTAACAGGTATCCTCCCCAAGGAGAAAGGACTAAGAGGCAGTGAAAGAGGCAGAGGACACACCATTCAATGAAAAGACAAGCCCGTTATGATATTTTGAGTCATTTGCTAACTGTCCTTCCCCCTCTGTCTCTCCATCTTCATCTCTCATCTCTTGTTCGCTCTCTCCCTCTGTTCCCAGGTAAATGACGCTGTAGGGAACTCCTGGCCCTGGCTTTATTTTGTTACTCTAATCATCATTGGCTCATTTTTTGTTCTTAACTTGGTTCTGGGGGTCCTGAGCGGGTAAGAGACAGACGGACAGACAGACAAAATAGGGTTGCTAATTAGGGTCAATTTATTCAAGAATTTATCAGTTAACCTAATAAGTCATGATAAGACATACTAAGATTTATAAGAAAAAGTCAAAGGAAGCAATTTCATCCAGCACTAACAAACCAGAGATGTTCTACTGGGACTGTTGCTGATGTTACATATGTTAGAAAGATTAACACATGTAAGCTTAGGTGATCTTGAGGGAGGCAAGGTTAGCTTGAAAGTCTTCTGGAAGCAGGGAGAAACATAGGGGTACCAGAGTGGAAAGTTGTTGTGCCACTCCATTAACCAGCAGTGTAGAAGTGATATATAGTGACCTGGGGCCTCATGTACGAACGGTGCGTACGCACAAAAACATTGCGTACGCTATGTTTCACGCAAACGGTCAGATGTACGAAATGTGATTTGAACGTGAGAAAGTGCGTACACCTACGACACCTTCACCTCTGGCGTACGCATGTTTCTAATGTGTTTTCGTCAATTAGCGACACTTAGAGGTGATGCATTGAAATTACAACTATTAATATATCCTTCACGCACACATTGTAGTAAGCCCTTATTGGGTAGAATAAAGCAAATTAATCAGAAAATTAAACAGTAAATTAATCAGACAATTTCACTGCCTTACTGAAATAATCATTCAACGTGTTTCCACTTAGCCTAGATTATATAAACATGCATTAAATTAGATGGCAGCGTTGGCATTACTGGAAGATATTGTTAATGGCCGAATTCGCCGAGAGCGCATTTTCCATGACCATTATGATTCTTTAGCCCATGATGATGAGTGGCTTATAAGCCGTTTCAGATTTCCAAGAACTGTCCTCTTGTGTTGAGTTGGGTCCAGTTTTGGAGAGAGAAACGCGAGGAGTTGCGCATTACCAGCGACAACGCTCGGTTTCCTGGCGACTGGCTCGTTTCAAAGAGAACTGGCAGACCGGTCGGGGATATCCCAGTCATCTCTGAGCCGGGCCATGCCAGCTGTTTTGGATGGGATCATCTGCATGTCAGCTAGGTATATAAAGTTCCTATATGAAGCGGTTGACCAGGCAAACATTAAAGCACAATTTGCAGCGATAGCCGGTTTCCCTAATATAATCGGAGCGATCGACTTCTATGAAGGCCCCATCTGAGGAGGAATTTGCTTATGTGAATAGAAAGCACTTTAATTCCATAAACGTGCAAATAATCTGTGATGCAAAAATGTGCCTTACTAATGTAGTGGCACATTGGTCTGGATCAACCCAATGATTCGTACATCCTTACAAACTGCATTGTTAGAGGTGGTGGAGCCATAGGCAGAGCCAAAGCAGGGGCCGGGGTGGCACTGGGCCCCCCTGAATTCTGATTGGCCACCCCAAGTGCCCCCCCAGATGACTGACATGTCACCGCATCGCACATCTTGTTGAGAGCCTGGTGCGTTTTGTAATCGGTAATGATACTCAATGCTCAATTTCATTTAACACATGCAAGCAGCAGGCACGACGGAGAATTTTTTTCAAACGAACGTGTTGTGCCGAATTCAGAGTCCCCTCGTTTGCACACGCATAAAGACGCTACAGATGATATTCCGGAGTTACAGTGATTATAATTTAGTTCATTGAGCACTCTAGTTTTGTCCTAACTGTGACGGGCAGGTGTGAGCAACAAAAAGGAAGCGATCACGCCAAGTCTCAGGGAAAAAGGATGGTTTAATATAAAGTGTGCAAGCCTAAAACCCGTGCAATAGATCCAAATTAAGGATATAATGACCAGCAGTCAACTGGTACAAAGACAAGACATATATAGACAGACAAACGACCATCAGGTGGGAATGGATCACGGGCTCCGCCCACCTGAGGGGCGTACACGACGTCACAAAACAACAACACAGCCGCTGTGGACGGAGGCGACCGGTAGGGGGCCGCCTCACCGTGACAGACCCCCCCACCAAGCCGCACTCCCCTCCACTGGGTGTGTGGCACACAGCGGCTGCACAACAACACGAAGGGGCAGGAAGGCAAGGACAGGCAGGGACACACCTCCTGCAGTCCACGAGCTGAAACACAAAACACATAACGTTAGTCAGCTCACCTCCCTGGGCGGGACCCTGGACCGACTGGGCCGTTAACAACACATAACCACGCCCCGGTCGGTCACAGGGCCCTCGCACCCTAACCGGCCCTTGGCCGGTGAGCCCCACAGGTGTGAGGACGAGGAGCTATGGCTCATATGTCGTCCTTAGCGTATGTGTGTGTGCAGGTTACCTCCCCGAGGCGTGGCTTCTTCACCTCCTGGACCTACCTCCTCCCAGAGCTGACCCCTGCCTTCTGCTAGGGGTCACCCCAGCCTCCTGGGGGAGCCAACCCTTCCCGGGGTCCCTCATCACAAGGTGGACTCCTCCACCCAACCCAGGAGCGCCAGAGACCGAGGCCCAGAGCACCCCCGACGCGGGCTAGGGAGCAGCCCCAAGGGCCTCCTGGTCACCCCGGGCAGGAGGGAGGATCTCCTCCCTCAGCAGGAGCTTTTCAGACCGGAGCCCCATGGTCCCCAAACATCCGGGGGCCCCAGCCCTCTAGGGAGGGGCTCTTCATGACCGGGCTCCGGTCACCCCACAACACAAGGGGACTCCTGCCAGGTGGAGACCCCCACAAGGTCCAGGAACACCACGACACCGCCAGGGGGAAGCACCTGCACAGAAACAACACACACACACACACACACCCCAACACCAACATAGAACACAAACGCGCCTCAGACGCCCTCCGTGCCATACCCAGTGGCACGGGACCACAACCGCCCCCCTCCCAAACACACATTTAAGGGGAGGAGCAAGCGTGGAATTACACTTAACAGTAGACAACACGCTAGGACAAAACACACACGCAAATAACTAGACAAACAAAACTGTGCACAAACAACGAACGGAACGGGATCCTTACGTGCACGCTCGGTAGACACTGACGCGCCGCTCAGGTTCGCAGTCGCTCCCCCACATTAAACACAAGACGACGGGGGAGCGAGGCGACGGTGATGAGCGGTACCCGCGTCACACATGAAACATTCAACACAAACACAAACGAGCGACGCACACTGACCAACGTTACCATTCATACGTACACAGACACCACACAAGACGAAGAGCATACCCAGGGAGACTGCCCTGGTCCTCGCCGTGCCACACACACAACACGGGCACGGCGGAGCTCTTCAAACAAACAGACAACAAACACGAAGAGTTTTTCCCAGAGCAGACAGCCCTGGTCCTCGCCGTGCACACACAACACAAAAGCACGGCGGAACTCTTCACAAAACACCACGCAGACAAACACTTACCACGAGACATGACCACGAACGAAGGAGAAAGAAAAAGAGACTCGGCGGCTTCCGAAGGGTGGCTGGTCATTCTGTGACGGGCAGGTGTGAGCAACAAAAAGGAAGCGATCACGCCAAGTCTCAGGGAAAAAGGATGGTTTAATATAAAGTGTGCAAGCCTAAAACCCGTGCAATAGATCCAAATTAAGGATATAATGACCAGCGGTCAACTGGTACAAAGACAAGACATATATAGACAGACAAACGACCATCAGGTGGGAACGGATCACGGGCTCCGCCCACCTGAGGGGCGTACACGACGTCACAAAACAACAACAACACAGCCGCTGTGGACGGAGGCGACCGGTAGGGGGCCGCCTCACCGTGACACTAACTAGATATTTAGACATAATACTGCTGTAATACTGTGATATCGTGGTCAGAGGTGAACTTCGGTATAGCCAGTGTGTATTTTATTTTAAATAATTAACACCCTTGAGCCAGTGTGGCTTTGGACATAGATAATGCAGTTTGCTGTGATGGATAATTAAAACCTAGCTCTTATTTATGTATAGAAACATAAATCGACAATATAATCTGTAGCGTCTTTACGCGGATAAACGAGGGTTGTTGGAATGCCCCACAACACCGTCTGAAAGCAAAAAGTGTTCTGAATGCTACAGGCACCGTTCAGAATCTGATCAGGGGTGAGTTTCCCAAAACGTTCTTAGTGCTAAGTAGGCTACTTCGTAACCTCGTACATTTCATATGAGCTTACGAAGTACTTAGCGCTAAGAACGTTTTGGGAAACTCAGTTCAGTTAAATGTGTTCAGTTCAGTAGATATATGCGGCTTAGCCCGGTGCAGCTTATAAAACTTTTTCCTTTTTTTTTTACTTTGTAGGTGCGGGTAATATTATGGATGAATTATATTATAATTTTACATATTGTACATAAATAAATAGTTTTAAAAAAGACACTTTTCTAGGAAAAATAATATTATACTACACATTATATCTACAGTGGTTTCTTTGCCCCGACTTAAGTTTGTGTGACCGTATCAGTGATGCAAGTTACTGAAAATATGTACTCAAGTGCAATTAATTATTTCAAAAACAGTCACTCAATGATCGAGGGACTGCTGAAAGCAGCTTTCCTATTTCGTATATTTGGATTGTAAGATATGCCAGAAGTAGCACATCTGTGTTTTTACTTTTACATGTTGTACATTTTGCACATTGTTTAAAAACTGCAAATTTCATACACAAATCTGATCTCCTGCGTGCTTAAGATGTACTTGATATGAAAAGTATTTACAGATTTTGATTGCAATTGAATGCTTTTCGTAAATATACATTGTCATAGTCTATGGACCCCCTAAAATAGCTTTAGCCACCCTCTGGCCACCCCAAGGATAAAAGTCTAGCTCCGCCACTGGGTGGAGCACCCAGCGAACCCAGAGCCAGGACAAATTAATGCGCAGCGGAAATTTTAACCAATTCTTTTATTGAGTCGCTGATGCTAGTGAGCGCATCACTGATATTTTTAGGTGCATTATATTATTCTGCCAGTGTGCATTATTCTGACCCCACAACATTTAAAGCTTCACACACGCTGTCCCACTCAGACCTTTTGCGCTTTGCCGTAATGCCACAACGTGCCAAAAAAACATTTTTTCCGCACCTCTACCTCATTCAGGAGCATCTCCACTTTCACATTCGGTGAAGTTCCTCTTTTTTCCCCATTTAGACATGGTTTGTGATAGATCAGAGAGCAAACTTCTCCGGTACAGGGCAAATTTAAATGAATTTGCACCATGTGCGCTCCATTCCACGTTGATTGGGATGTACAAAAGAAATGTGCGTGGATTTTCTGGATTTGTACGTACGCCAATTTTTAGTAAGAAATCCACGCAAGTCTACATGAGGCCCCTGGACCAGGTAGAAGAGAACATATTTTTACGTACTGTACATTAGGGGCATAAAGTCCTGAAGAGTGAGTAGGGCAAATGCAAGCAGTGATCCCAGCTTAGTCACAGACCTAAACAGATTTTGCTAGATTAGTACACAGTTCATGGTCTTTCTAAGAAGAATGGTCATTATTTGCGGTACAGTATAAAAGTCTGAATCCTGGGATTGGAAGCTGGTGCATTATACATTTACATATGGCAGATGCTTATCCAGAGCAGCTAATGCTATTTCATTATATGACAATACAAAACAATCCCTGGGAAATGAACCTATGACCTTGGTGTCACTTTACTTTATTCTACTAGCTAATATGGAAACCTAGTTGCATGATTGTATACCCTCTTAGCTCAGCCACATTTGAACATAAAAATTGTAAATTACAAAATTACATCCTGTACATTCCTGGCAAACTCATGAGTCAAGTGTGAGTTGACAGGTATGTAAATTAAGCATATGATTTGAGAATTTGCTCACTTTACAGACATTCAGGATTTAATTATAGGTTACTGATGACCACAGACATATTTCGGTCATTGGGTGAAATACTCTGCAGAAACTTTGATTTTCGTGGTTTTAATCCCTCAATTTCACAAATTATAATTCACATTCTGCAAATATGCTCTCATCAAGCCTGGTGGCATGGTGTTTTCTGTCTGTGGTGTAGCTGTGGGGATTGGAGGATGTTATGGTTTTTACTGCCTATAGCTAGATTGTTACAGGCTAGGCTCGCCTGTTGAAAAGGAACTGACATCCTTATGCTAAACCTTCATTTTTTTGCCCAATTAGTTTTTTTCCCCAAATTATTACAGAGACAAGTCTGACTCCATTTTCATTGATAAAATTATAGGTTGGGTATTTGATGCTCTTGAAGATTTTGACATTTTGATGATTTCCCAGAATTCCCAAAACTCCAATTTCTAAAAATAAAATAAATTTGGAAAAATTAGCAACCCTAATACAGACAAACTGATCAATATCTTTCTGCACATGTTGTACTGCTGTATCTTCTTTTCTTAATTTTTTTATAAAAAGCATCTTTCCCTCCTTATAACAACTTGCTGGTAAAAAAAAATGAGGCAATAACAAAACCTACATTCATTAAATTGAGACAAAGAGTATGGGTGTGTTAGCAGTTGGTATTGTAAACCACTGGCCTTCCCAATTTACAACTTTATAAAATTTAAAAATGTTATTGAAATGCAAATAAATCATTAACATAAGGACACAGAGGAGATGCAGTAAATAGTTTCTTGCTTATTACTGCAATTTTCTTTTTTTCACATCATTAATAATAAAATATATTGATCTATTCATTTAAAATTCATCTTTTTAAATATGCTATATGAAAAGGCAGTGGATTTTTCAGCTTTTATTTAGCAACATGACATACAGTTTCTCATGTTTCAGCTTCAACTACCATTTCATCATTTAATTATTTCATTATTTCTCTTAGCAAATGTGTAATGTTGTTTTTAATATGTATCTTCTCTTACCTTATTTTTCTTCAAAGTTCTGATTAACTAACAACCAGACTATAATGTGTCTTTGTCTATGATGAATGTTCTGAAATTTTGCTAACGTGTGTGTGTGTGTGTGTGTGTGCGTGTGTGTGTGTGTGCTTGCATGTGCGTGCATGTATAGACATTAATAGTATATTTGTATCTGTGTGTTGGTGCCGGGTGGTAGTTGTGTATGAACGTGTAACTTGTGCAGATGTGTACAGTGGGGAAAATAAGTATTTAGTCAGTCACCAATTATGCAAGTTCTCCCACTTAAAAAGATGAGAGAGGCCGGTAATTGACATCATAGGTAGACCTCAACTATGAGAGACAAAATGTGAAAAAAAATT
Organism: Brachyhypopomus gauderio; assembly: GCF_052324685.1. Classification (NCBI taxonomy): domain Eukaryota; kingdom Metazoa; phylum Chordata; class Actinopteri; order Gymnotiformes; family Hypopomidae; genus Brachyhypopomus; species Brachyhypopomus gauderio. The sequence continues at coordinate 22,443,951 of NC_135215.1, read as the reverse complement.
GAGAAAATCATTTTGTCTGACTTTTAAAGAATTTATTTGCAAATAATGGTGGAAAATAAGTATTTGGTCAATAACAAAAGTTCATCTCAATACTTTGTTGTATATCCTCTGTTGGCCATGACAGAGGTCAAACGTTTTCTGTAAGTCTTCACAAGGTTGGCACACACTGTTGCTGGTATGTTGGCCCATTCCTCAATGCAGATCTCCTCATGTTTCATCTTCATTGCAATTGCTGATGGAAGGAGGTTTGCACCCAAAATCTCACAATACATGGCCCCATTCATTCTTTCATGTACACGGACCAGTTGTCCTGGTCCCTTTGCAGAGAAACAGCCCCAAAGCATGATGTTGCCACCCCCATGCTTGACAGTTGGTATGGTGTTCTTTGTATGCAACTCAGCATTCACTGTCCTCCAAACACGACGAGTTGTGTTTTTACCAAGTAGTTCTACTTTGGTTTCATCTGACCATATGACATTCTCCCAATACTCTTCTGGAACATCCAAATGCTCTCTAGCAAACTTCAGATGTGCCTGGCTTAAGCAGGGGGACACGTCTGGCACTGCAAGATCTGAGTCCCTGGCGTTGTAGTGTGTTGCTGATGGTAGCCTTTGTAACGTTGGTCCCAGCTTTCTGCAGGTCATTCACTAGATCCCCCCTTGTGGTTCTGGGATTTTTCCTCACCGTTCTTGTGATCATTTTGACCCCACGGGCTGAGATCTTGCGTGGAGCCCCAGATCGAGGGAGATTAGTAGTGGTCTTGTAGGTCTTCCATTTTCTGATTATTGCTCCCACAGTAGATTTCTTCACACCAAGCTGCTTGCCTATTGCAGATTCAGTCTTCCCAGCCTACAATTTGGTTTCTGGTGTCCTCCGACAGCTCTTTCGTCTTCACCATAGTGGAGTTTGGAGTGTGACTGTTTGAGGTTGTGGGCAAGTGTCTTTTATACTGTTAACAACTTCAAATAGGTGCCATTAATACAGGTAATGAGTGGGGGAAAGAGGAGCCTCTTAAAAAAGAAGTTACAGGTCTGTGACAGCCAGAAATCTTGCTTGTTTGTAGGTGACCAAATACTTATTTTCCACCATTATTTGCAAATAAATTCTTTAAAAGTCAGACAAAATGATTTTCTCAAATTTTTTTCACATTTTGTCTCTCATAGTTGAGGTCTACCTATGATGTCAATTACAGGCCTCTCTCATCTTTTTAAGTGGGAGAACTTGCACAATTGGTGACTGACTAAATACTTATTTTCCCCACTGAATATACTGTATGTATATATTCAGTATACACAGATGGTCAGATGATTCTCTTTTCCCTCTCCCTCCATCTCTGTCACTCATACAACCCGGCTCAGAGAGTTCTCTAAGGAGCGCGAGAAGGCGAAGGCTCGTGGAGACTTCCAGAAGTTACGTGAAAAACAGCAACTGGAGGAGGACCTAAAGGGCTACCTGGACTGGATCACACAGGCTGAAGACATTGATCCAGAGAATGATGATGAGGGCCTGGACGATGACAAACCCAGAAACCGTGAGTATTGGATTGGTTGGACTCAAATAAATAAATATGTGTGTGTGTGTGTGTGTGTGTGTGTGTGTGTGTGTGTGTGTGTGTGTGTGTGTGTGTGCGCGCGCACGCGCAGGGGCTTAGGCATCTATGTGCTGTGAGTTTGAGGGTATGTGTTTTTCTTTCTTTGCAATTTTAGATTCCTTTTTAGACTCTTTAAAAGCACTAAACACCAGTTTACAGAGCAGATTTGTTATTTTTTGTCTGTTATAAATGTAGTTAAGAAAATTTCAGGCAAAGGAAGAAATTTGTGTATAGCTCAAGATAGAAAGCTAAAATCATCTCTTAGCTGAGAACTTAATCAAATTTTTAGTTACTTTAACATGACAGAAGCAAGTGTCTGGGGTAAAAGTGTAACGTTTGGGTATTGGAGGTTAGATGCAATTGTGGACGTTAGTGAGGTTTGTGCAAGTGGCATTTTGAGCCGATTTTTAAATAAGTTGTACTAATACACTTTAACACTAGTTATCTCAAGGTGTACATACAGCAAAATGATTATTCAGGGCTCAAACTGAAGTAGACAGTTGGGCCAACATATTGATTCACCTCCAGGTTTATATTTTCATAATATTGGTTCTATTTGAGAGCCTCTAATACAGAGATTTTGGGGATTTAAAGTGTGTAAATGTACAGTGGTGATATAAATCATGCTCTGCTTTTTCTGATTCAACAGAGTGTTGTCTGACAAAATAAACAATATTGAGCATATACATGGAAGAGCTGAAGAGCTTCACAGTATTGTTCACTAGGTGTCCAAGGCCTCTCCAAAGTGCCATGCCTTTATTCAAGATGTTGGCCACTATGCTATAGTATAGTGATATACTATACTCAGTTTTGCGAATAATGCCGTTGGTAACGTCGTCATTTTGTCAGTAACGGGATAATATAATTAGTTACTTTTCCTGTCGTTACAACGCCGTTTACGTTACTGGTCATTAAAAGTGGTGCGTTACTATATATTGATATACAAATGCGAGCGGACCGCTGCCCAGACTAGTGAGAAGTAACAGATCTCGATAGGACACAGTTCTCTGTGTAACACCTGTTTAACTTAACAAGTCAGTAAGCGATTGGCTAAGGTAGCATTATGGTAGCCAATCAGAGCCAGTGTTTTTACACGCGCGCCGAAGCACGCGAGTGACACGACACAAACGCAGAAGAGGCCAAAATGGCGTCAGGTGCAAGCCGAAGAAAACTAGAACTTTCAAGGCGATATAAACATCATTTAAGAAAATACTTGAAGTTCCTGAATGTCTACCAGACTGGGTATTTGATTTATTTAATTAAGAATAGAGGTTTTATTGTTAAGTTTCCTTCTGTTGTAAACAAACCAGTTGTCTCAGGTTGAGAGAAATAAATTTAATTTCATAGATGTAAATGCACTTTATATAGTGTAACCAGCCCCGGTTCTGGACTGCTTTGCTTGGGGGGGCAGTAAAACATAATGAGGGGGCATGTTGATAGTCATGTTTATGAAGCCAGAAATATATTCAAGGCTTGATTTGTGCATGAATGATGACTATTGATACTGGCTTAAAGTGATGTATTAGGTAAAGAAATAAAAATGCACATTTTCAAACTTAAAACACAATGATTAAAAAATACATGTTGATTATGTAAATGGAGAACAAAGATTATCTAATTGTATTTCATTTCAATACTGCCATTACTAATAGAACAACTCTATTTCTTGAAAGGCTGACAAATGTACCTATACACAGACTGAGAATATTCAAACATGGAAATAGGAATGAGTGAGAATATTTATATTACTGGGAAATTAAAATATAAAGAAAACAAAAGAATACAAATTCTGTTATAAAAGGGAGTATTCGTCACATTTCTATTTTGAAAAAGAAAAAAATATGAAAGTACATAAAATAAGAAATCTATCTACTGCACTTTAATGGTAAAAATCTGGTAAAGTATTGAAGTTTTTATTGATGTTATGAAACGTACTGGTACAATGCGGTATTTATGCACAGTATAACAATACTGGCTGTGATGGCGAGGAATCGTTTAAACCAGGGATGTCAAAGTCAAAAACACAGAGGGCCAAAAAAACAAATTTGCTACAAGCCGAGGGCCGGACTGATTCAATGTTTATTAAAACATATTGAAATGATTGCACATAGCCTATTGAACCAAGACCTAGCACAGTGTATATTATTTAATGTTTAAATGAATAAAGCACTATTTTCTTATGGATCTGTCAGTAATTTCAAGTGAAAACATTTTTCAACAGGCAAACAGATAAAAGCAAACTTCCTTCAAAGAAAAATCACATGAAGACACACAGGTTTACCTTTTACCTCCGTGAACATGTACTCTGCCTCCCACCTGGCTTGAAACCCGTTCTCAGTGTCCACCTTACGTTTAGTCATTTTTGAGAAGGGGGATAGCTGAACGTTGATGTCTGCTCTGACTGCTGATTTAGGTTTATACTTTCGCGAGTGACCATAGTGCGCGACTCCGAATTTTAATGTTGCTTTGTGTTGCAGGTTTGAAAAGTGCTGCAATTTAGGCTAAAGTACTTGAAAATGTTTTAAACTGCAACTACTTCGTTTCACAACAAATATCTATCTGACTGAACAGTTCTCTTGTATTACGTTAACAAATACGAGCCTCTTGTAATTCCAGGACGAAACATGAGAGAACGTGAAGACGTTAAGATTGGGGGAAAATAAACAACCATTAAATAATGTGAATAAAAAGCGAATTATTTCGAATCATTTCGAGTATATGTATAAATATTTAACATATTTAAGTTTAACGTGCTGGAAAATATTGAAATGGACCTTTAAAGTGACGTACAAGTGCTTGAATTCCACCTTATAAAGGTGTATGAACCCTGCAAACATGACTTTGTTCATTGCGCTGGCGGAGCCACTGCGATTACGTCATTTTCGCCGCGCGGACCCTCGCGACGCTTCGCGCTGCAGTGACTTCGGGGGCTACCGTTGCATTGTGGGGAATGTAGTGTTTGTGCGTACAAAACACCATCGGGCGGCTGTGGCCTGCGGGCCGGTTCTAATAGTAATTCAATATCATCCAGGGGGCCATAGATAATCAATTCGCGGGTCGGATCTGGCTCGCGGGCCTTGACTTTGACATATGTGGTTTAAACCATGAGCCGCGACGGCTTGCACGGGGGAAAGAGCAGCCTCGCGCGATGTCGTGCACCTCTCGAATTTTGTAACTTCGCGCGCGTCGCGCCTCAGCGCAATGAACAATGTCATGTTTGCCGGGTTCATACACCTATACAAGGTGGAATTAAAGCACTTGTACCTCACTTTAAAGGTCCAGTTCAATATTTCTCAGCACGTTAAACTTAATTAAGTTAAATATTTATACATATACTCAAAATAATTCGCTTTTTTAATCACACTTTCAAAACGCCCAATCTTAACGTCTTCACGTTCTCTCATGTTTCGTCCTGGAATTACAAGAGGCTCGTATTTGTTAACCTAAGACAAGAAAACTGTTCATTCAGACAGATATTTGTTGTGAAACGAAGTAGTTACAATTTCAACATTTTCAAGTACTTTAGCCTAAATTCCAGCACTTTTCAAATCTGAAAAAGCAACATTAAAATTCGTCAGGTAAATGTTCATTCCCCTGTTTTTTATTACCACATATCGTTTCGGACAACACTGCGCGGCAAGTATTTAAACGCTTCCGCCGTTCGCGCAGGTTTAGGAGAACCAAATTAGCCTAACCGCTAACGGCTAATAAAATAATTTAAGCAACACCTATGTAAGAGGTGAGTAACATTAAAGCAACGAAAAACCACAGTTAAGCAAATATTACCATGTGGAAGTCAGTTTAAACTCAGAAGAGTGTTTACCAGTATACCTGTCTTTCACTCACACTAACAGAACATATACTGCCGAACTGAACCGTTTGGGGCGGTCTGCCGATTTTTATATGACTCAAAGAGCCAATCAGGAATAAGCTAGGAAATATCTTCACGCTGTAAAGCAAAATGCATTTTTGTGATTGGTTCAGAGATAATAAAAAAAGCCGTTGCTTGCATTGTGCTTGGGGGGGCAAAGACACAATTTGGGGGGGCAATGCCCCCCTCTGCCCCCCCCTAGCGCCGGCCCTGAGTGTAACTGTTTACTTTTGCTTTTTTTTTTCCAAAGATTTTGGGATTTTAAAGGATTTTATCCTGCACTGGTCTGTGGATGTGCAATAAATATCAAAAGTTAAACAATTTTCTGATCTACTCATTTCAACTGACTGTGAAAACTGCTTTAAAAAAAACTTAATTAATTGGCATATAACCTTTTTTTAACTGTAACGCAAATAGTTACTTTCCCTGGTAACGAGTTACTTTTATTATAGAGTAATTCAGTTACTAACTCAGTTACTTTTTTGAACAAGTAGTGAGTAACTACTGTATAACTAATTACTTTTTTAAAGTAACGTTCCCAACACTGACTATACTACACTATAAGAGCATGCAACATTTTTTGCGTAAATGTAGAGGACAAATATCAATTGCTGTGAAAAATCACAATTGACAAAAAATTGCACATTTCATTAAAGATGCAGACAAATGCAGACTGTATCAGAGGTAGCTCTATTAACAGGATTGTTTAGAACAAGGGGTGAGTTTAGCAGCCAAGAGCTAGTGGGTTAATGTAATCCAATCTCAGTGTCATTTGGCAGTCCAAATCCAGGTAATCCAAATGAGACAACAAACCAGGCTGAAGTACAGACAGGGAATAATCCAAGTGGAACTTGAGAGAAACGGGTACAACCATAAGACCATCCAAAAAAGTACTTGGTATGCGTGTCATGAGTATGAGGCAATACGTTGCAAAGAGCTGAGAGAAATGAGTGTCTTAAGTGAGTATGAGTTGATGAGTGTCAGATGTCACTAACATTGTGGAGATGAGGAGCATTGGGGATGTTGCTCTGTCTCTCTGATATGGCTGCGTAACAGAATCTAAAATGCATTCTAGCATTTACAGGTGAACTTAATGTGACCTTCTCTAAACTCTCTAAACTTACAATCCAGAGCGCTTTTTGTTGTTGTTCCAAATTAGTTTAATAAAACATAACTGAGTAAAACCATGAGTAAACCTTTAGCACCGATAATGTTTTGCATAGGATTAAACAAGACAAATTCAGCATCACTCATAATTAATATGAATCTTTATTGAGATAAAATTGTTTTATTTCACATATATGTCTATACCCAGTGTTGCAATGTCTGCATGTAATTCTGTCTGAATACTTCATTGTTGTTTTTGCCTTCTCTATAGCTTGTTTACTAACATACACTCTGGAACTGGTTCCCTACCCCTTATTTCCTACACATCCCTAATCCCTGTAATCCTCATTTATCATGCCTTGGATGGTTTGTCCCTATGGACTAAAGCGTCTGTCACTATTGTCTTTATGCTTTGTTATTAAATCATATCTCTATGGCAATTAGCTGTTGAGTCGAATCAGCTGTGTTAAATCAGGGAAAACATTACTCAAAGCTGTTGTGTGGTTTCTGGAGTTTCACACTCATGCTGCCAAGGTTTCCTCCTTATACTTTCTTTAGGAGATTATCATTGTCACTGTTTGCTCTTAGTTATTTGCAAGGAAAGAAGTTTCAGTCCATTGTTCAGTCAAACATTTCAAATCATCTACCTTCAAATAATTCCTGAAAACGTCCAACAGAATTTTTATTTCAAGAAGGATTTGTCAGGTTATCATTTGAATTGGGTATTAAAATATTTTATTACTTTGGGGAGCAATGTTTATAATGAAGTATAAAGCAATGCATGAGTGTGCATATTGTGTGTGTGTGTATGTGTGTGTGTGTGTGTGTGTGTGTGTGTGTGTGTGTGTGTGTGCGCGTGTGTGTGCGTGTGTGTGCGTGTGCGTGCGTCCATGTCTCAGTGTTGGCCTTCTTCTGTTGTTTCCAGGGAAGACTCGTTTACAGTACTTTCGTGGAGCAGTGAAGAAAAAAGCAGCTGTACTTTGTAAGGCGTGTGCGTCTGCATGGCAACTAATGTTCTTAAAACCTTAACGCTGACTACTCCCTAAAGCCCAGGTCCCATAACACTGGAGGTGCAACCTTTCATGAAACTCCCTTTTTAAAAGAGGAAGCTCCTGCCTCTTTCTAAATATCAGGGTTATGAAGGAGTGAATGCGTTAATCTCACCTCAAGCAACAGTTTTTAGAATACTTTAGAAATGTTCTTGCACAGTGATATTCACAATGATGACAAGCATGTGATGTCATATTCTGAATATTAAAAAGAATTGAGGACAGTTGATCAAGGAAAGGGAAGTTAAATAATTTATTTTCTTTGGATTTTCTTAGGCATATTTTAGCTCTCTGAAAATATGGACCTTGTGCATGTTCTCTCTCTCTCTCTCTCTTATTGCAGTATTGCAGCATTAATTTATATTTCCTTTTATTTCCTTATTGACTGTGCATGATACACATATATTATTTTAATGTTTCTAAAGATCTGTGTCCCTAACAATTTTATTTGATGCATTCAGTTAATTATTTTAGTTTGGGACATTGAGGTAATTAATAGAGAAGCTTTTTTTTACAGTAAGAAGGCAAATACATTCGCAAGTTGATTTGGAATTCTAAAACTTTGGAAAGGATACTTAAATTCCTTGTGATTTGTAAACTGAAGTTTGCAGCATAGTCCATCAGGTAGCCAGGTTACAATTTCTGGTGGAACCCTGTAGATCCCTGTAGAACCCTGTAGATTTTCAGCACCTCTACATTCAGCAATCCTGGACATTCTCATTGCTAGCCAAACTGTTTTACCTACCACAATGCAAAGATCATTAGTCTTGTAGTGTCAGTACTGTTTTATATAAGGTAGACATTGTGTATTAGTATACACACTTGTATGTAATTACATGTTAGAGCAAATAAATTAACTTTTACAGACATATAAGGATTGGGAAAATATATTTAAAAAATGCCACACAACAGCAAAAAAATAATAAGCAAAGGTTCAAGTCGAGACGAGACAAGACATGAGACGACACGACCGAAATGACAAACGGCTGAACTGTTTTTTTTCCGCCTTACTTGTTTTAAATGGTATGCCATGTTGGTTGTTGTCATGTGAAATGAAAGACGTTGATGACATAACTTGCACTTTACTTAGTTTAATTCATCTTCTAAATAAGTTTTTTTAGTAGCCATTATAATCTCGGCAGATGCTGACTATCCTGTAGTGTGGATTGTGCAACTGCAGGGTGTGATTTATTAATGTGTAGTGAGGAAGATGCCTATTGTTAATGCGCACACATCATTTAAAAATATTTATTAAAAGAAATTAGGATGATATTATTTGACAAAAGGCTATATATAACGAAAACAAAGACATTTCATGTAATAACTAATGCATAGCAGCATCCTTGGGAACCCCCATGCAGTTAGAACAATTTGTTTTTCAGTCCTAAACATCCTGATGATTGGTAATAGTAGTCCAGGGCCACGAAGATACAGCCATAGCAGGGGAGAATTCTGGATGGTGAGAGCGGTCAGGGCAGTTCGGATCGGAAGGGGGTGGCTGGCCCAGGGTGGACCAGGAAAGGCTCGTCTCACCTTGTCTCAGTATTTTTCGGGTAGGAGGGCAGCCCCACTTTACCATAAAACCCTTCGCCCATGAAACTCTGGATCTGTAACCTTTATCTAAGGGAGCACATTAATTACCAAATGCTAAACTAAGAAAGTAAGTTTTCAATGTAGATTTAAAGATTGAGATTGTGTCAGAGTCCCAGACACATTCTGGAAGGTTATTCCATAGTTGGGGGGACTTATAACAAAAGGCTCTTCCCCCTGCTGGTATCTTATTAATTGTTAGAACCAGCAACCTGTGATCTTAGGCCCCGTCCACACGACGCCGGAGGTTTTTAAAAACGGAGGTTTTTGTCTCCGTTTTCAAAAATATCTCCGTCCACACGATCAGCGTTTTCAAAAATATCTACATCCACACGACGCCGGAGGTTTTTAAAAACGGAGGTTTTTGTCTCTGTTTTCAAAAATATCTACGTCCACACGACGCCGGAGGTTTTTAAAAACGGAGGTTTTTGTCTCCGTTTTCAAAAATATCTCCGTCCACACGATCAGCGTTTTCAAAAATATCTACATCCACACGACGCCGGAGGTTTTTAAAAACGGAGGTTTTTGTCTCTGTTTTCAAAAATATCTACGTCCACACGACGCCGGAGGTTTTTAAAAACGGAGGTTTTTGTCTCCGTTTTCAAAAATATCTACGTCCACACGACGCCGGAGGTTTTTAAAAACGGAGGTTTTTAGCCTCCCGTCCACACGAAAACGGCGTTTTCGGTCACCGAAAACGGAGGTTTTTGAAAACGCCTTCCAAGGTGGAGACTTTTGAAAACTCCGGTCTCGGCGTATTCGTGTGGACGGGGAAAACGCATGTTTAGGAAAACGCTGACGTCACATAGTGAGTCTGCGCATGTCTTTTTTTTTGTTTACATTCGCTCAGCTTGTTCAGCATGGATACGCAGCTGATACGCAGCCGTGAAACGCTGCAATTAACATGCCAGCCCAGTAGAGGGCGATCGTACTTCCCACAGAATGACATCAAAACACTTGAAGAATCAAATTAAAGCAAATATATTTGTATAACGCTTTTCACAACACACATTGTCCCAAAGCGCTTTACAGGATTTACAAAGTTAACAATAATGTAGCGTGTAGTGCGGATGATTGATTCAGGGAACGAGCCATTTTGAATACTTGCTTTCTTTATTAGAAAGCAGCCCTGTTTCAACACAACGGGTAATGCTTGTGAACTCGGACTTACACATACATTGAATGGGTGCGGGGTATCGAATGAGTACGAACACACGGGGCTGGTAGGTTTGACAAGCACATTAAAAACACTCATACATACATCGATTAGAAGCTTACATTGTACAGACACATTCATCACATAGCACTTTATCACAAGCACATTACAGACATTATAACACTAAACTTAGCGACCAAATATGACACGAAAGGGATTATGGGAACGATTTGAAAAAACTGAACGCAGCGCATTTAGGCACCTCCGCTGTGTTATGTAATGCGAAAGTAACATTAAACTGTACACATGTTAATAATCCGCCAATTGCAGTGACAACGAAAGCAATCACGGAGCTGTCCATGCTGAACAAGCTGAACGAATGTAAACAAAAAAAGACATGCGCAGAATCCCTATGTGACGTCAGCGTTTTCCTAAACATGCGTTTTCCCTGTCCACACGACAACGCCGAGACCGGAGTTTTCAAAAGTCTCCACCTTGGAAGGCGTTTTCAAAAACCTCCGTTTTCGTGTGGACAGGAGGCTAAAACGGAGACAAAAACCTCCGTTTTTAAAAACCTCCGGTGTCGTGTGGACGGAGATATTTTTGAAAATGGAGACAAAAACCTCCGTTTTTAAAAACCTCCGGCGTCGTGTGGACGGGAGGCTAAAACGGAGACAAAAACCTCCGTTTTTAAAAACCTCCGGCGTCATGTGGACGGGGCCTTAGTGGTTCATAAGAAATAATCAGGAGCAAGCCCATGCAATTCTTTATAAGTCAGAAGAAGAATTCAAAAATCAATATGGAATTTATCTAGCGCAAATGCAGGGCTGATAGTTCTAGTCAGAACTCTGGCTGTGACATTTTTACCTATTTGAAGTTTATTTACATTCTTATTTTTGTATCATGTTGGGATTCATGGCTTGGTGGTTAGGGAACTGGTCTTGAGACCGGAGGGTCGTGGGTTCGATTCCCAGACCTGAGGCCATGACTGAGGTGCTCCAGAGCAAGGCCCTTAACCCTCACTTGTATAAAAATGAGATAAAAATGTAAGTCGCTCTGGATAAGGGCATCTGCCAAATGCCATAAATGTAAATGATAATGCATTTCTTAGCTTGGGGATGTAGTAGTATTATCTACTGTATGTAGGTATCAAATGATAGATCAGAGTTAATGTGTAATGGGGTAGTCTGTGAGATTTAGCATTAAATCTGGTATTTTTTGTTTTGCGGCCTTTGGTCCCAGAAGGACTTCCGTTTTGTCCGTTTTGTCCATTGACCTCCGTTTTGTCACCTTTAGGTTTAGTGACATCCAGCATTTAACATATCTTAGACAGGCCTCAATTTTTCCTAAACTGGATTTGTCATCAGGTTTGGCTGACATGTAAAGTTGGGTATCATCTGCATAGCAGTGAAAGTTAACACCATGTTTGTTTATAACTATGCCCAATGGTAGCATGTATAATGTAAATAATAGTGGTCATATTGCGGGACTCCATATTTCACTTTGTGCATTTGGAGGGAATATTATTGAGCTCTAATGAACTTTTCTAATATGTTACTTTAACTAGGGCTGCTTCAGTACTGTGGTGGGGCCTAAATCCAGATTCGAACTTTTCAAATATGTGATTCCTATGCAGATATAAGCATAATTGCTGGGCTACAGCTTTTTCTAAGATCTTGGATATAAATGATAGATTCAAAATGGGTTTATAACTAGATAGTACAGTTGGATCAAGATTTGGTTTCTTGATTAGAGGTTTAATGACCGTTAGTTTATAGAATTTGGGCATGTGACCCATTTTAAAGGGATGAGTTAACTACCGTTAGAAGAGTGTCCAGTCACAACTGAGTAATTTTGAGGGAACTGAGTCTAATTTTGCCCAATGGAGGATGGGTTCCCTGTTGAGTCTTGGTCCTCCCAAGGTTTCTTCCTATTCCCCACCATCTAGGGAGTTTTTCCTTGCCACTGTCGCCTTTGGCTTGCTCATTAGGGATTTGGACCCATAGTATTGTTAACCTTGTAAATCCTGTAAAGCGCTTTGTGACAACATATGTTGTGAAAAGCGCTATACAAATATATTTTTGATTTGATTTGAATAATGTACAAGTAGTACAAATTAATGATGAAATTATTTTCTCCAATTCCGATTGTGGGAGTTGAAGAAAAGCTTCAAGCATTTCTCCTAATGCAAGATTTTGTTCAATATCAACCAAACCATATGACAGACCAGATGAATTACTTATAAAAGGTTTTAGATTTTATCTAATATTCTCAATTTTATTACCAAAGAAATCTATAAAGACATTACTAGTTAGGTTTCCTAGAATGTGAGGTTCAGCGCCTGCTTGATTTTTTTGTAAGTTTAGAAATAGTACTAAAAAGAAATCTAGGATTGTTTATTATTCTCAATCAATGAAGCTAAGTATGCTGAGGGAGTGAGTGAGTGCCCCTTTGTATTCAATAAGGTTATCCTTCCAGGCACAGTGGAATACTTCCAGCTTGGTCGAACGCCATTTCCACTCTAATTTACATGCTATTTGTTTTAAGTTTCGAGTTTGGTCGGTATACCACGAGGTAAGCTTTTTAAATCAGGCATTTTTATATTTGAGTGGAGCTACTATATCTAGAGCTGATCTGCAGGTGTTCTCTAAGCAGTCGGTTAGACTATCTAACTCCTCTGGATCTGATGGTGAATAGGCTATAGTACAAACCAGATTCCAAAAAACTTGGGACACTAAACAAATTGTGAATAAAAACTGAATGCGATGATGTGGAGATGACAAATGTCAATATTTTATTCGTAATTGAACATAGATGACAGATCAAAAGTTTAATCTGAGTAAATGTAACATTTATGTAACATTTTAAAGGAACAATATGTTGATTCAAAATTTCACAGTTTCAACAAATCCCAAAAAAGTTGGGACAAGTAGCAATAAGTGGCTGGAGAAAGGAAATTGAGCATAAAGCTGGAAGACCAATTAAGACTAAGTATGTTAATTGACAACATGATTGATTATAAAAAGAGCTTCTCAGTGTGTCAGTGTCTCTCTGAAGCCAAGATGGTAATAGGATCAACAATTCCACCATTGTTGTGCAAAAAGAATATAAAAAAAAGCAAAGACTTAAAAAAGCAAAGACTTTTAAGTTATCATCATCAACTCTGCATGATATCATCAAAAGATTCAGATAATCTGGAACAATCGCTGTGTGTAAGAGTCAAGGCCGTAAAACTCTACTGGATCCTCGTGAACTCCGGCTCCTTAACGTCACTGCACCTCAAACAGGAATGCCACTGTCAAGGAAATAACAGAATGGGTTCAGGAATTCTTCCAGAAATCATTGTCAGTGAACAAAATCCACCGTGCCATCCGCCGTTGCCAGCTTAAACTCTATAGTGCAAAGAGAAAGCCATTTCTAAGCAAGGTCCACAAACTCAGACATTTGCACTGAGCCAGGGGTCATTTAAAATGGAGTGTGGCAAAATGGAAGACTGTTCTGTGGTCAGATGAGTCACGATTTGAAGTTTTTTATGGAACACTGGGACGCCATGTCATCTGGACCAGAGAGGACATGGATAACCCAAATTGTTCAGGTTCTAAAACAACATATGCTCCCATCTAGACGTCATCTCTTTCAGGGAAGACCCTGAATTTTTCAACAAGATAATGCCAGACCACATTCAGCAGCAAATCACAACATCATGGCTACATAGGAGAAGGATCCGGGTACTGAAATGGCCAACCTGCAGTCCAGATCTTGCACCTATAGAAAACATTTGGCGCATCATAAAGAGGAAGGTGCAACAAAGAAGGCCCAAGATGATTGAACAGTTAGAGGCCTGTATTAGACATGAACGGGAGAGCATTCCTATTTCTAACCTTGAGAAACTGGTCTCCTCTCTCCCGATGTCTGTTGGGTGTTGTAAGATGAAGGGGGGATACCACACAGTGGTAAAAATGGCCTTGTCCCAACTTTTTTGGGATTTGTTGATGCCATAAAATATTGAAACAACATATGTTTCCCTTAAAATGACACGTTCTCTCAGTTTAAAACTTTTGATCTGTTATTTGTGTTCTATTCTAAATAAAATATTAGGTGTTAGCACCTCCACATCATTGCATTCAGTTTTAATTAAAAATTTGTTTAGTGTCTCAACTTATTGAAATCCGGTATGTAGTTAAATCTGGGAGGGTTTCAATAAACTGAGTTGCGTTTGATGAATTTATCGAGCGCTTTATACAATGCCGAGGAGACGAGCAGGTATTCAGGTTAAGATGTAGTCCAAATGAGACCAGATTTTGATCGGAGATTACTGCGGTTTGTGGGAGCGTATTTATGATATCTACGTCGATACCCAGCATCAAAATCTAGGGTATGATTACAATAATGAGTAGGTCCTTGTAACGTTTTATCAGGGAAGGTGTGAGGCAATAGCAGGGTTTTTGAAATTCATTACAATACAAGCAACAGTACACTAAACAGAAGCAAATATCGAAGCACAAGGGAAAGCGAACAATGGAGGAAAGACTCTGAAACAGTGACACGAGGCCATACACACTAAATCCAACACACACGAGGGTAAGCATAGCACACACAAAAGCAACGAAACATGAACCAACCAAAGAATATAAACAGGAGAACCAACAGCGAAACAAATTAGGAGCAACGTGTAACACAGGTAATATGCACAGAGAGACAGCAAACTAGAATATAGACATACAAAACCCACTAGGGAGGGGAGTGAGGAGGAACAGAGGTAAAGGCAAACGAGAACAGACTAAACCTTTCTAAACAACGCAAACACTGAACATAAACGGAAGACAAACCTGAACATACGGCAACACAAGCAAGGAAACGCAGGGCAACTAACAACAACTAAACAACTAACAACTAAATCTTCTAACAATGGTAAACCTGAACCACATGGTGATACTATAAAAGGGTGCGCAGAGCAAGGCAACAGGGGCGACAGAACAATCAATGTCCAACACTGAGTAGTGAAACAGAGGGGATATTATACACCGAAACAGGGGAGTGAAACAAGACACAGGTGTGAGCACTGAAGACAGGGGCGTGACAGACAGAAGGGAAACTATGGCGATGGAAAAACAAGGCGGAGTTAGGTTAAATGACACATAACAGGGGTAGAGGGCGGAGCTGGACATGACAGTCCTGTTGCAGATCTTCGGCCTTATCAAAATGTATGTTAGTCTCCTACCATTATTATTTTGCAATTGCATACCGCTAAACTTGCTGCAAAATCGCTGAAATCATTTAGAAAGTCTGAGTAAGGCCCTGGTGGTCTCTACACATTAGTCAATGAGAATGCGTTCTTCCTTGTAAATGGATTAATTATGTTTATAGACAGAATCTCAAAGAAATTGGAGATATCAAAGTGATTATGCATATTCCTCCTCCTCTGCCTGATAATCTTAGTCTATGTACATAGCTGCATCCCACAGGGGTGGCTTTGTTTAGAGTTAAAGTTTTTTGTCTCTGTTTTACAAATTGAAGACATACATACAGCTGCAGAATAAAGTTTCAATACTTGTGTACTGCAATCTCACCCAATTCTGTTACTTTTACTAAAGATCTCAAAGTTATAACATTATGTCTGCAAGGCTAGATGCCTGCAAGTGGTTGCCAGTTGGTTGTTTTTTTGTTATTGTGTAAATGAGATGTTATGACCTTGTCTAGGGTCTCTGCCATAACAGGATTAGAGAAAAAAAAAGTAAATACACTATATTGCCAAAAGTATTCACTCACCTTCCTTGACTCACACCTGAGCTTACGTGACATCCAATTCCTAATGCATAGGGTTGGTCCCCCCTTTGCAGCTAGAACAGCTTCAGCTCTTCTAGGAAGGCTGCATTCAGAGTGAAGCATTCAGAATTCCTTTCACTGGAACTAAGAGGCCAAGCCCAGCTCCTGAACAACAACCCCACACCATAACCCCCCCTCCACCAAACTTTACACTTGGCACAATGCAGTCAGACAAGAACTGTTCTCCTGGCAACCGCCAAACTCAGACTCGTCCATCAGATTGCCAGATGGAGAAGCATGCTTTGTCACTCCAGAGAACGCACCTCCACTGCTCTAGAGTCCATTGGCAGCGTACTTTACACCACTGAATCTGACGCTTTACATTGTACTTGGTGATGTATGACTTGGATGCAGCTGCTCGACCATGGAAACCCATTCCATGAAGCTCTTTCTGCGCACTGTTCTTGAGTTAATCTGAAGGCCACATGTATCTGAAGGCTACATGTCTGTAGCGATTGACTGCAGAAAGTTTGCGACCACTATGTGCTTCAGCATCCGCTGACCCCGCGTCGTCAATTTATATGGCCTACCACTTCGTGGCTGAGTTGCTGTCATTCCCAAACACTTCCATTTTACAGTTGACAGTTGACTGTGGAATATTTAGGAGCAAGGAAATTTCATGACTGGATTTGTTGCAGAGATGGCATCCTATCACTGTTCCATGCTGGAATTCACTGAGCTCCTGAGGTCAACCCATTATTTCACAAATGTTTGTAAAAACTAATTTTATACACCTGTGGCCATGGAAGTGATTGGAACACCTGATTCTTATAATTTGGATAGATAAGCAAATACTATTGGCAATATAGTGTAAGTAAGGACACAACATTGACACAACTATGACAGTATGGACATTTACTGAATCTGACTGGGCACAGTTTTACAAAATAATATGGATAAGAATGGAGAGATTTAGGTTAAGAATATTCTTTTACAAAGCTCTATGACTGCTGTTCATTAATTGCTAAACTAGTCTCTCATAATGTACTGTAGTTATAAATTTAAAATTTGATTTTCATCTAACTCCACATAGTTGTACTGTCCAAAATTGGTAACATACAATAGTTTGTTACAAGCATAAACTGACATGCTGATGAAATTTCACATTCTTAAACAAACAAAAAAAAAGGAATAGTTGTAACGTAGCTCGCGCTACGGAGCGAGGAGACGGACACAATCGCTGAGAGGAGCGAGATTTATTAAAGGGGATACCATACTCGTCGTCAGAAAGCCAGGCAGGGTCCATAACGGGAGGGCAGTCCGAATAGCAGGCGAACACGGGCATAACGAAGACAGGGGAACACGAGAACAGACTATGAAGGACAAAACAAAAACACACGACGGCCAGGTATACAATAAACGGTCCAACATCCAAAATATCAAAACACCAGACAAAGGACAAGGGAGACTCAGGGGTTTATATACATGGGACAGAAAACGAGGGACAGGTGTGAACGATAATACAGGGGCGTGGTAACAAACGAGGAATCACGAAGACAAACGAGCTGGGCGGGATGAACAGGCAGGGACCACGGACATAAGGGAACCCAGAGTGGCAGCTACGAGAGGGGGCGTTGACCTACGTGACATAACCCCCCCTCAAAGCGTGCCACTCCGGGGCACGCAAGGGCAGACAGGACAGGGACACCGACCAGGACAGGACAGGGAACTACGGCACACGGCGAGGGACAGGAACAGAAGACACAGGACAGACCAGAGGGACAGGACCGGGCAGAACAGGACATGGGACCTGGGGCATGGCAGGGACAAAGACAGGGGACATGGAGACTGGCCAGGAGCTGGGCCGGGACACGGTATGACACGGGACACAGGGGGGCAGGACAGGGCCAGGGCGAGGCACAGGAGCAGGACTGGACATGACAGGACTGGGGACAGACACAGGAGTCGGGCCAGGGGACAGGGCAGAGGAAAACACGGAGGCAAAGACAGCATGAACAACAGAGACGGGTACAGGCACAAGGTGGGTGACAACTTGGGGAACAGACATGGGGACGGGGACAGAGACGACACCACAGGAAACAGACACGGGAACAGGAACACAGACCTTGACAGACACAACCACGGGGACAGGGACCAAAACAAAACCAGGGACAGGACCAGGGAGCAAGGGGAACACGGGCAACGGAACATAGGAGGCACAGGACGGAGCAGGGGGAACACAAAGTCCATGCCCAACAGGGGGCAGCACAGTCTCAAGGGGGACAGGCGGGGACCGCTGGCGGGCAGCGGGGACAGGCGGGGTCCGCAGGCGGGCAGCGGGGACAGGCGGGGTCCGCAGGCGGGCAGCGGGGACAGGCGGGGTCCGCTGGCGGGCAGCGGGGACAGGGGCCGGCAAGGACGACCCCTCCTGGGTCGCGGAGACAGGAACCGGCGTGGGTGAGACGTCCTCGGGGGGCGGAACCACCATCGGGCTGACGTCCTCGGGGGGCGGAACCACCATCGGGCTGACGTCCTCGGGGGGCGGAACCTCCATCGGGCTGACGTCCTCGGGGGGCGGAACCTCCATCGGGCTGACGTCCTCGGGGGGCGGAACCACCATCGGGCTGATGTCCTCGGGGGGCGGAACCACCATCGGGCTGACGTCCTCGGGGGGCGGAACCTCCATCGGGCTGACGTCCTCGGGGGGCGGAACCTCCATCGGGCTGACGTCCTCGGGGGGCGGAACCTCCATCGGGCTGACGTCCTCGGGGGGCGGAACCTCCATCGGGCTGACGTCACCGGGGGGCGTGTCCGCCATACTGACGTCACCGGGGGGCGTGTCCGCCATACTGACGTCACCGGGGGGCGTGTCCGCCGCGCTGACGTCATCCCAGGTCCGAGCCAGCCACTCCCGGGGTGCGTGGCTACTGCGTCCCCCCAAAAAATTCTTGGGGGGCCTTCGGGGAGTAGCTTCTGGGATCAGCAGAGGGAGGTCCTCCTCCACCGGGTCGAGCCTGGCAGAACACACAGACACAGAAGCTCCTCAGTTGCTCTCTCTGCTGCGGCTCCGCCTCCCTTGAGGCGCCGGGAGCTCGCGGTGATCAGAGAGAGTCAACCGAGGGTTAAGCGAAAACTTGTCTGTGCGCTCAGACCGTCTGCCCGCTGCTCGCACTACAGGAGGTTTTTCCCTGTCGTGTTCGCAAAACCGGGCAGACACACAGCGCTCAGATGGAGTCTCGTCGCGAAAGCCAGTAGAAAGAGACTGCGCTTTCTTTGGTCGGCGACGAGACTTCCTTGTACCCGCAGCGCCAGGGGTATTCCTGTCTCTGGTTTGTTCGCACTGAAATACCGGAGAGTCGAACCGGATTAAACCAGCCGACATCCATTCACAGTGTTTGAACTCACCAGAGTCTCGCTCTCTCGCTGTGTCCTTGATAGGTCTGGTGTTATGTAACGTAGCTCGCGCTACGGAGCGAGGAGACGGACACAATCGCTGAGAGGAGCGAGATTTATTAAAGGGGATACCATACTCGTCGTCAGAAAGCCAGGCAGGGTCCATAACGGGAGGGCAGTCCGAATAGCAGGCGAACACGGGCATAACGAAGACAGGGGAACACGAGAACAGACTATGAAGGACAAAACAAAAACACACGACGGCCAGGTATACAATAAACGGTCCAACATCCAAAATATCAAAACACCAGACAAAGGACAAGGGAGACTCAGGGGTTTATATACATGGGACAGAAAACGAGGGACAGGTGTGAACGATAATACAGGGGCGTGGTAACAAACGAGGAATCACGAAGACAAACGAGCTGGGCGGGATGAACAGGCAGGGAACACGGACATAAGGGAACCCAGAGTGGCAGCTACGAGAGGGGGCGTTGCCCTACGTGACAATAGTTAAATGAATTTGAGAATGCCACATGCATGACAGAGCCCGTTGTGGTTGTTGTTGTATGCTTTGATGAAACCCATCACTGTTGTTGTATGATATCAACAACCTTGCATGAAAAACAGTGATATGGACTAGCATGTGTCTGGCTGTTTGACGAGATCTGGTTCATTCTAATATTCTTTTTGTTTTTTTGTTACTTTACTTGTATACTATTTTATTCTTTTCTCTTAATTTCTTTAGCAGTTCTTTAGACTTATTATGGTTGTTCTCTAATAATCTATCTGCTTTTTACTAACTTTAATTCAGGTTTTATATGGAATCAAACCACTTGGCTATTTATCTGTGTATAGATTCGATATGGTTTTGTGTAGCTTCTGTTTATTGATATATATTTTACATAGCGTTCAGCTTCCCTTTCACGCACATTTACTGCATCCCACATGCTCACACACAGAATGCTGAAAACCAACAGAATATTTAAAATAAAGACTGAAATGGGGTATGTTGCTATGCACCCCCATTATTCCTGCTTATTAAAGATCTTACCATATAACATGTATGCAGAACATTTTGGTTCCACACAGCACAGAACCTGTTTAGAAGCCATATTACCATCAAAATGACGCATCTTCATTTTCAGTTCAACATAATCATAAACAGATTATGTTTTTCAAAATTCTTTATATTCTCTGTATTGTGTTTAATCTCACTAATTTGTCCACAAAATCTGTGGGAGTCTGCTTAGTGCCCCTGATTAGTGAGACATGTGCTTTTAAAACGGAGATACCATGATGTCGGCATTTACCAACTTATGGATAATAACCAGCCTTTGATAACCATAATAACCAGCCTTTGATGAGCATGAATCATATCCATACTGGTAAATGAGTTCTCTCTCTGTCTCCCTCTCTCATGCACACAGTGAGTATTCCAGCAAGTGAGAATGAGTCAGTAAACACTGATAATGCTCCAGCTGGAGACATGGAGGGAGAAACCTGCTGCACCCGCCTTGCGTAAGTTGCTACGTGTCACCTTTTTCTTCTTCTCTTGCTCCCTTCTGCTGTTCTCCTACTTTTTTCTCTTTGACTTCTACTTTGAATTCTTCTACATACACCACTGAGTTATTAGACTCTATTAAGTTCAAGGTTTTTACTTCCATACCTTCTCCTACACTGTTTTCCAACACTGTATTTTGTGCTCTTTAAGCACATTTAAGTTCTAGTTATATTGTTTGTTCAATGTTGAGTCAATACTTTATTGCTTTGGCCACCAAATGTATCTCACAAAGAAACAGATGCGTTCAACACTAGCATAAGATATTGAAGTTTCAAAAACGGCACAGGCAAGACACACATGACCATGTTGAAAGTTAAAAGAAACAAAAAGCTCAGTGTAAGATAATATTTAATTATGTTTTAGCTATGATTTTCATCAACAATCACAGGCATGGTTTGAATACTCTTTTCTTGTATTGTTGTGTAAATTTAATGTTTTGTGTTTGTTTTTTTGCTTTGTTTTTTTACCTTCCCTCTTCTAGATTTTGATCTATGGACTGCTATTGTCTATTATATATGTTTATTGTTTAAATGGCGTTACACTCCTGTTTAGTGCTGTGTTGCTAGAAAAAAAAAACCTCACCATAGTGCCATTTTATATCTGCTGCTTGCCATTTTGAGTATAGTGTAGAGTGAAACAAATGGTATACTGACATTCTAGACTGACATAATCACAGGCAGACCATGCAACCATGATGGACACTAGCAATGGGTACTTAGCAATATTAGATGTGGACAACAGTAGAATGTAGAAATATGTAGAAAAACAATTGAAGCCTCTCATTTTTTCCCTTGATAGTGTCATCCCTTGATTTTGATAAGCTCTTTGCTGTTTGTCCTTGTTTATCATTTCTCATCTTTCTGTCTTTCTCTCCTCTGGGTGTTGTTCAGCTGCTTCCTCAGCTTGGTCTGACCACAAAAGGGCACTGAGTCCTTAATGCTCCTAGTAAATACATATCGGTTTGCTGTATGTCTGTGTGCCGAACTAGGAGCCGCTGACTGAACCTTTTGTCTCTCTCTTCAGAGACAATGTCCTCCATGATGTCGTCCTTGTTCTGTTTGTATAATCCATTCTGTTTTTTGTTCCAGAAATAGGATCTCCAAATCCAAATTCAGGTCAGTACATGTTCTCACTGTCTGAAGGTTTGAAGTCTGATGCCCTCTTCAGACCTCTTCACATATGTGTGTTTAAGTGTATATTGTGTGCTTTGTATGTTGTGCTGTATGTTGTGTCCTGATCACAATGTGACAGTTACTATAGTCTCTCTCACAGCCATTTGCCAATGAAATCAAGGTTTGACATACTAAAAAGAGAAAAAAATATGTTTTAGGTGCCCAGACCAGTTTGCAGTTTCTTTTCCAGTGAGCTCACTTTGCACAGAATAGTGTATTTTCTCCGGTGGCTCCCTCAGCCTCTTTATTTTGAACTGAGAGATGAGATCTTCCAGTTACCTTTATGGGAAACTAAAACTTCACTCCTTCAAAACCACAGTTAACACACACTCTCTTTCTCTTTCTGCCTTTCTCTCTGTGTAGTCGATATTCACGCCGTTGGAACCGCCTGTGCCGGCGTAAGTGTCGGGCTGCTGTAAAGTCAAATGTGTTTTACTGGCTGGTGATTTTTTTAGTGTTTCTGAACACACTCACCATTGCTTCGGAACACCATAAACAACCAGACTGGCTCACAAATGTACAAGGTAATCAACAGTAAAACGTTTTTTCATTCGGAAGAAAACCACTCATATATAACTCATTATCATATATGACTCATTATAAATCTAAAGGCCCTGAAACCTAAACATTATTGAGTACCTCATTGCCTATCCAGATTTCCTCAGTACAGCTCTTTATAGACACTCAAAAACTTTGTATTTTTTTCTCACACTTTCATTACTGTCATTTACTCTCCTGCTCACAGATATTGCCAACAAGGTTCTCCTAGCTCTCTTTACTGGCGAGATGCTTCTGAAAATGTACAGTTTGGGACTACAGGCATATTTCGTCTCCCTTTTTAACCGTTTTGATGGCTTTGTGGTTTGCGGTGGGATCCTGGAAACCATCTTGGTGGAGACAAAGATCATGTCACCCCTGGGCATCTCAGTGCTGCGTTGTGTGCGTCTGTTGCGCATCTTCAAAATCACTAGGTGAGTAAAGCAGAATTGGACTTTGTGAGTATCTCACACATGAACATATTTAAATGTCCATGGTTTTATTTCTCTTCTTTATTTGGCTTTTATCTAACCAAACTTAGCTGTGTGATTATCAGTCATTATGGCATCAGGAGCAACTACTCATACTAATACGGCTCTGATCTGGTACTCAGGTACTGGAACTCCCTCAGCAACCTGGTGGCATCTTTGCTGAACTCTGTCCGCTCCATTGCCTCCCTGCTGCTGCTGCTCTTCCTCTTCATCATCATCTTCAGTCTGCTTGGCATGCAGCTCTTTGGCGGGAAGTTCAACTTTGATGAGACGCGTCGCAGCACCTTTGACAACTTTCCCCAGTCTTTACTCACAGTTTTCCAGGTCTGATAGTCCTGGTTCCATAGATTACATTTTTGAACATAAAATATATGTCAGTTTTGTATTGGACTATTTATGGTTTTGTTTTTTTTCTCTGCATCGAGAGAAGATTCTGACTGGAGAGGACTGGAACTCAGTGATGTATGATGGGATTATGGCATATGGAGGGCCATCATTTCCTGGCATGCTTGTTTGTATCTACTTTATCATTCTCTTCATCTGTGGAAATTGTATCCTTCACAGCACAGAGGATTAATCACTGGCTCAGTGCATTTTCACAATTGTAGCTTTTAGGGCACCTGTTTAAGAGAAAACACTTGTGGCATTTGGCACAGTTCTGTGATTTATAGCAAAGCACTTCTTGTTGAGAGGAAGTATAGGGAAAAGGTAAAAACATATAAGGAGACTGTAAAGTTTCATTGGGGCAGGCTTTATGCAAATGCAGGATTTTGAATATTTTATTAAGATAATGAAACAGAAAGCTACACAGGGGCAGAAAACAAGGCAGGGAAAAACACACATGGCCGAGGCGCTAACAAACTTATACGAGACAAATAAGCAAATCACTAACAGTAACGCGAACACTAACATTCTATTAAAAAACATACATAGCAAGAAATAACCATGATCTAAAAGGAATAAGTAATACGCAACTACCAAGGAGGATGGGAAACTAGTGCCTAGGGAGGAACAAAAACTAGGAAGAGCAAACAATGAAAATGAACACTAAATAACACAAATTGTGAGGTGAACCAGGGGGCAGGATCGTAGGGGAAAATGAAGGACAGGGAATACACAGTACACGGAGTACACAGAAAAGAAAATGCCAAGCAGACAGGGAAACCAGCACGTAAATGAAGGAGAAACATGGAACAAGACTAAGAAAGACATCAACAAGCTACAGGTGGACACGAAAATTATAGAGCAGAGACACAAGGTACAGGGTGTGGTAGACAGAAGGGAAACCATAGTAACCAAGAAAAAGGGCAGGACTAGGGTAGACAACACGAGACGGGTAGAGGGAGGAGCCATAGGTGACAGAGACATACATTAAGGAGACAGGCCAAAAGACACAGATAGTATTAAAAACTCATTAAGTATTACTGCACATCTAGACACTAAATACATACAGAGATTGGACAATGAAACTGAAACCTGTCATTTTAGTGTGGGAGGTTTCATGGCTAAACTGGACCAGCCTGGTGGCCAGTATTCATTAATTGCACATTGCACCAGTACGAGCAGAGTGTGAAGGTTCAATTAGCAGAGTAAGAGCACAGTTTTGCTCAAATTATTGCAATGCACAAAACATTATGGGTGACATACCAGAGTTCAAAAGAGGACAAATTGAGGGAGCATGTCTTGCTGGAGCATCTGTGACCAAGATAGCAAGTCTTTGTGATGTATCAAGAGCCACGGTATCCATGGTAATGTCAGCAAACACCAAGAAGGATGAACCACATCCAACAGGATTAACTGTGGATGCAAGAGGAAGCTGTCTGAAAGGAATGTTTGGGTGCTAACCCGGATTGTATCCAGAAAACATAAAACCATGGCTGCCAAAATCACGGCAGAAATAAATGTGCACCTCAACTCTCCTGTTTCCACCAAAACTGTCCATTGGGAGCACCACAGGGTCAATATACATGGCCGTGCTGCTATTGTCCAACCTTTGGTAACTCGTGCCTATGCCAAATGTCGGTTTCAATGGTGCAAGAAGTGCAAATCTTGAGCTGTGGACAATGTGAAACATGTATTGTTCTCTGATCTTCTTCTTCTTCTTTCGGCAATTCCCATTTAGGGGAATCTGGCCCTGTCCTGAGTGTCCTCCACCGACACACCAGCCACTCTCATATCTTCTACCACTGCATCCATAAACCTCCTCTTAGGTCTACCTCTCCTCCTCTTGCCTGGAAGTTCCATCCTCAAGACCCTCCTACCAATATACCTCTCCTCCCTCCTCTGTACATGTCCAAACCATCTCAATCCCGCTTCTCTAACTTTATCTCCAAAACATGCTACATGTGCTGATCCTCTAATAAACTCATGTCTGATCCTATCCTTCCTCGTCACTCCAATTGAGAATCTCAACATCTTCATCTCAGACACCTCCATCTCCCTCACTCCCTCGTCTCTTTGTCAGTGCCACTGTCTCCCGTCCATACAACATAGCAGGTCTCACTACTGTCCTATAGATCTTTCCTTTCATTCTAGCCAACACCCTTCTATAACAAATCACCCCAGACACTTTATGCCATCCACACCACCCTGCCTGCACTCTCTTCTTTACCTCTCTTTCACTTCCTCCATTACTCTGTACCCTTGACCCTAATTAGGTAAACTTGTCAACCTTCACCAAATCAACTCCTTGTAGCTGGACCTGTCCACTGTCTGCCCTCTCATACACACACATGTACTCTGTTTTACTCCTGCTCACTTTCATTCCCCTGCTCTCCAAAGCATATCTCCATCTTTCCAAGCTCACCTCCACATGCTCCCTACTCTCACTACAGATCACAATGGCATCAGCAAACATCATAGTCCAAGGGGACTCCTGCCTAACCTCGTCTGTCAGTTTGCCCATGACAATTATGAAAAGGAAGGGACTCAGGGCTGATCCCTGATGTAGTCCTACCCCCACTTTAAACCCATCTGTCATTCCTACTGCACATCTCACTGCTGTCACACTGTTCTCATACATATCCTGCACCACCCTCACATACTTTTCTGCTACTCCTGACTTCCTCATACAATACCACAGCTCCTGTCTCGGTACTCTATCATAAACTTTCTCTAAGTCAACAAACACACTGTCACGTAGGGCAACGCCCCCTCTCGTAGCTGTCACTCTGGGTTCCCTTGTGTCTGTGTTTCCGTGCCTGTTTCTCTCGCCCCGCTCGTTTGTCTTTGTGATTCCTTGTTTATTACCACGCCCTCGTTATTACCGTCACCTGCCCCTTGTTTAATGTCATTGTATTTAAGTCCCGTCATTCCCCAGTCTGGGATCCGTGGTTTTGTCTTTCCAGTTTGTTCATGCTGTTGGTTTGTTCCTGTTTGCCTTGAGTTCTGCCGTGTTGTTTGCGTTTTGGTTTACCCGTCCTCCGTGAGTTTTGTCTGCCCTTCCGTTGTTCGCCCGCCTCGTTGTTCCCCTTGTCTGTTATCATGCCTGTTTACGTTTCATGTCTGGATAGCCTGCACGTTATGACCCCTGCCTGTTCTATCGACTCTGGTTTTGGTATTCCCTGTATTAAATCTCGCTCATCTCTGCATTTGTGTCCGTCTCCTCGCTCCGTGGCGCGAGCCACGTTACACACACAATGTAACTCCTTCTGTCCCTATACTTCTCCATTAACTCTCAAAGCAAACATAGCATCTGTGGTGCACTTAGCTGGCATGAAATCATACTGCTGCTCACAGATCTCTACCTCTCCTCTAAGCCTAGCTTCCTCTACTCTTTCCCAGATTTTCAGGCTGTGACTGATCAACTTTATTCCCCTGTAATTACTACAGCTCTGAACGTCGCCCTTATTCTTGAAAATCGGCACCATTACATTTACATTTATGGCATTTGGCAGACGCCCTTATCCAGAGCGACTTACATTTTTATCTCATTTTTTTAAATACAAGTGAGCAATTGAGGGTTAAGGGCCTTGCTCAGGGGCACCTCACTCATGGCCTCAGGTCTGGGAATCGAACCCATGACCCTCCGGTCACAAGACCAGGGGCCTCATGTACAAAGACTTGTTGCTTACCAAGCAGCCACCCATCACGCCCTCTGCTAGCTTGTAATCTTATCCCAACCATGCAGTTTGTAAGGATGTACGAATCATTGGGTTGATCCAGGCCAATGTGCCACTACATTAGTAAGGCACATTTTTGCATCACAGATTATTTGCACGTTTATGGAATTAAAGTGTTTTCTATTCACATAAGCAAATTCCTCCTCAGCTGGTGCCTTTATAGAAATGTGTGTGCAGTTGATCGCTTCGATTATATTAGGGAAACCGGCTATCGCTGCAAGTTGCGCTTTAATGTTTGCCTGGTCAACCGTTTCATATGGGAACTTTATATAACTAGCTGACGTGTTACGGTGGGTCGGCCAGGAAGCCACCAGAGGGCGCGTGCACTTACCTGCTCACGCACCTTGCACGCGCCCCCTTGCACTAAGCCACTTCCCCGGTCGGATTCACCTGATTATTGACACCTGTTCACCCTTAGTCTGCACTCTTTTTATGTCGTGCAGTCCAGTGCTGCACATTCCTTGGAGGACTTCGGCGTCTCAGACGTTATACAAGACAAAGCTTGTTTATCTGCTCTGTGTGAGCTGAGTGTTTTGTTTTGCCTTGTTTTTGCGTGCTCTTTTATGTTGTGATATGGATAATAAAACTCCAGACGTACAACCAGTGCCTCCGGCCGTCTCTATACCCCCGTCTCAGAATGTGCAGCCTGAAGCAGCCGGAGGCAGCGAGACGTTACCCCTGGAGGTCCTAGCGTATCAAGGCAGGACGCTAGGCAAACAGCAGCAGGAGCTGAACGAGCTCCGAGAAGTACTGTCCTCCGTTACTGGATGTTTGCAAGCTCTCTCCTCCCAGATGGAGATGGAGAGAGCTATACAGGCCCACAGGGGAGAGCGAGTACCCATCGCACCCCCAGAGGCGTATGGAGGAGCTCCGGAAAGCTGCGAGGGCTTCCTCGTGCAGTGTCAGCTCTACTTCACATACCAGCCCTACCTGACGGATCACGCGAAGGTTGCGTATGTGTCTAACTGACACATACGCCTCACGCTTTCCCGTCTCACTGATAAGGCTCTCGCCTGGGGGGCGGCGCAGATCTCTGGGAATTCGCCCCTGTCCCAGGACTGCGATGCCTTTATCCGTGAGTTCCGGGAGGTATTCCACCACCCGCGCCAGGGACGTGCCTGCGAACAAAGCCTGCTCCGTCTGCGCCAGGGAATCAGGTCCGCCACCGAGACGCGTGCACGCACTGGATGGCCGGCCTGTGGGCGCGGGCTTCATTTCTCACCGCACTGCACCTGTTCGTTTGCACTTCCAAGGTCGCACAGAGTCCGTAAGCTTTTATGTTCTCCCCGTGACTCGTTATCCTGTCACATTAGGACTCCCTTGGTTTAGACTGCACAACCCCGTAATTAATTGGAACACTGGCAGGTTGGTGAGGTGGGTCACGCCCCTCCGTAGGGTCAGGGTCCCCCCCCAGGGTGCTGGTGCAGTCAACCAGCATAGAGAGTCCCAACATCACTGTCCATCAGAGCATTCCGCCGCAATATCGAGACCTAGGAGAGGTTTTCAGCGCGGTAAAAGCTACACATCTCCCTCCCCATCGTCTGTGGGATTGTATCGTCACTCTGAGGGAAGGCACCACTCCCCCTCGCGGCAGAGTTTACCCTCTATCACAAGAAGAGGAGCGCATTATGGGTCAGTACATTAAGGAGGCTCTCGCGCAGGGTTACATCACTCCTTCAACCTCGCCTGCCTCAGCCAGCGTCTTCTTCGTAAAGAAGAAGGACAGAGGCTTAAGGCCATGCGTAGATTATCGAGGGCTCAATTCCCTCTTAGTGAACTATTCCTACCCGCTGCCTTTAGTGCCCTCGGCACTGGAGCAGTAGCGGTGACTTGGTTCACTAAGTTAGATCTACGCAGCGCCTATAACCTCATCCGCATAGACAAGGGGGATGAGTGGAAGACGGCTTTTAGTACCACCACAGGGCACTATGAGTACCGTGTCTTGCCTTATGGCTTGGCTTCTGCTCCGTCATACTTCCAGGCATTCATTAACAATGTTCTACGGGAGTACCTGAATAGATGTGTCGTCGCTTACATCATTCTCATCATTCTCATTCGCATTATGTGACATTCTCATCTATTCAAACACCTTGGAACGACATGTGCAGGATGTACGAGCATGCTTCCAGTTCCAGGTGACCTACCGGCCCGGCTCGAAAAACACCCGTGCTGATGCCCTGTCTCGTTCCTTTCCTGGGAGCATGGAGTCTACCAGCGATGAGCCGGTGTTGCCTCCTGAATGCTTTGTGGGCGCGGTCGACTGGGAGAACGACAGAGCCATCGCTGCTGCCAACCCACACCCAAGCTGTCCGCCACACCGCAAGTATGTGCCCCCTGTGCAGCACACTGCATTAATTAGCTGGGCACACACCTCCGTGGGCATGGGACATCCAGGAACCACCAAAACCGCCCAGCTGCTTAGCGCACGTCACTGGTGGCCTAGATTACATTGTGATGTGCTGGCACACATAGCCTCCTGCCCAGACTGCGCATGCAGCAAAGTTCCACACACTCCACCTGCAGGTAAGCTGCTTCCTTTGCCTGTTCCGGAGCGGCCCTGGACACATATAGCGCTGGACTTTGTAACCGATCTCCCTCCCTCAGAAGGCAACATGGTGATCCTCGCCGTCATCAATCGCTTTTCTAAGATGGTGCGGTTTGTGCCCCTGCCCGGTCTGCACACCGCGTGGGAGACTGCGGATCTCCTGTTTAGGCACATGTTCCGGCAATTCGGCCTGCCCGAGGACATCGTGGCGGACAGGGGACTGCAGTTCACCTCACGTGTATAGCGGGAGTTCCTCTCAAAGTTGAACATCACTCAGGCTAACGGGCAGGTGGAGCGGACGAACCAGGAGCTGGGGAGATTCCTGAGAGCGTACTGTAGTGAGCACAACGACATCTGGTGCTCACTTCTTCCATGGGCGGAGTACGCACAAAACTCCCTGGTACAGGCCAGCACAGGTTTGACTCCGTTTGAATGCGTGTTTGGTCGCCAGCCGTCCCTTTACCCATGGAACGCTCCTGCGTCAGACCAGCCAACCATAGAGGAGTGGTGCAGAAGGAGTGAGAGGGTGTGGGCAGACACCCATCTCAGGCTGAAAGAAGCAGTCCGGCGCTTCAAGCTGAAGGCAAACCGCAGGAGGAGCGAAGCGCCCTCCTACCGGATCGGAGACAGGGTTTGGGTCTCCACGGGAGATGGGAGACTGAGACCACGTGGTAAGCTGGGGGATCGCTACGCCGGTTACAGAATCAGTCTGCCAGAGAACCGTCGCATCTCACAGGCCTTCCACGTCTCTGCTCTTAAAACTGCCCGAGAGGGACCACTGAGCGACAGTGGGACCGCTAGGCCACCCTCTCCTCTGCAGCTTCAGGACGGTCCGGCGTACCTGGTGCACTGGCTAGTGGACTCCCGAGGAAGGGGTAGAGGCCTTCAGTACTTGGTGGACTGGGTAGGCTACGGGCCTGAAGAGCGCAGTTGGGTTCCGGCCTCCCAGGTGCTGTGGCCCTCCCTCATCGCCTCCTTCTACCGGGCTCATCCCAACCATCCTGCACCACGGGGTCCTGGAAGACCTAGGGTTCATCGGCTGAATGCTCTTTTGTGTTGTGATATGGATAATAAAACTCCAGATGTACAACCAGTGCCTCCGGCGGCCTCTATACCCCCGTCACAACATGCAGATGATCTCATCCAAAACAGCTGGCATGGCCTGGCTCAGAGATGACTGGGATATCCCCGACTGGTCTGCCAGTTCTCTTTGAAATGAGCCAGTCGCCAGGAAGCCGAGCGCTGTCAGACCTGTAAAGGAACTGGCAATGCGCAACTCCTCGCATTTCTCTCTCCAAAACTGGACCCAACTCAGCACAAGAGGACAGCTCTTGGAAATCTGAAACGGCTTATAAGCCACTCATCATCATGGGCTAAAAAATCATAATGGTCACGGAAAACGCGCTCTCGGTGAATTCGGCCATTAGCAATATCTTCCATTAATGCCAACGCTGCCATCTCCCAAGAACTCCAGCGCAACATTTAATGCATATTTATATAATCAAGGCTTAGTGGAAACACGTTGAATGATTATTTCAGTATGGCAGAGAAATTGTCTGATTAATTTACTGTTTACTTTTCTCATTAATTTACTTTATTTTACCCAATAAGGGCTTACTACAATGTGTGGGTGAAGGATATCTTAATAGTTGTAATTTCAATTCATCACCTCTAAGTGTCGCTAATTGATGAAAACACATTAGAAACATGCGTACGCCTGAGGTGAAGGTGTTGTGGGTGTACGCACTTTCTCACATTCAAATCACATTTTGTACATCTGACCGTTTGCATGAAACATAGCGTACGCAATGTTTTTGTGCGTACGCACCGTTCTTACATGAGGCCCCAGTTCCCTAACCGCCAGGCCATGACTGGCATCTTCTGACCTTCCAAGATTCCAATAACCCAGTCAAAAACTCCACTGCTGTCTCTCCCTAACATTTCCATGCCTCCACTGGAATATCATCTGGTCCACCTGCCTTACCACACTTCATTCTCCGAATTGCAGCCCTAACTTCCTCCTTGCTCACCTGGGGCACTTCCTGATTCACAACCTTTACCTCTTCTAACCTTCTTTCCCTTTCATTCTCTTGATTTATCAGTTCCTCAAAATACTCCTTCCACCTTCCCAAGACACTCTCCTCACCAGACAACACATTTCCATCTTTATCATTTATCATCCTAACCTGCTGCACATCCTGCCCATCACGGTTTGTCTTTCTGGCCAATCTGTACAGATCCTTTTCCCCTTCCTTAGTGTCCAACTTCTCATACAGCTTGCTGTATGCCTTCTCTTTAGCTTCTGCCACTGCTCTCTTTGCCTTATGACACATCTCCTTGTACCTCTGTCTACTTTCTTCATCTCGCTGAAAATCCCAATTCTTTTTAGCTAACCACTTTCCTCTCAAACTTTCCTGAACTTCCTCATTCCACCACCACAACTCCTTGTCTATCTTCCTCTGTCCTGAGGTCACACCAAGTACCTTCCTAGCCACATCCCTCACTGCATTTGAAGTCTCATCCCAGGTATCCAGAACACCACCACCATTACCCAGTACATGCCTCACCTCATCCCTGAATTTTACACCACAGTCCTCATCCTTTAACTTCCACCACCTGATCTTAGGTTCCGCTCTCACTCCCTTCCTCTTCTTCACCTCCAAAACCATCTTGCATATCACCATCCTATGCTGTTTAGCTACACTCTCCCCTGGTAACACCTTACAATCACTAACCTCTTTCAGGTTTCGTCTCCTACAGAGGATATAGTCGACCTGTGTGCATCTTCCCCCACTCTTATACGTTACCCTGTGCTCTTCCTTTTTCTTAAAGTAAGTGTTAACTACAGCCATCTTTATCCTTTTAGCAAAATTTACCAACATTTGTCCTTCTGTATTCCTTTCTTTAACACCATATCTACCCAACACCTCCTCATCACCACTGTTCCCTCCACCAACATGTCAATTTAAATCTGCTCCAATAACCACTCTCTCTTCTTTAGGAACCTGCAAAACAACTTCATCTAACTCTCTCCAGAATTCTTCTTTCTCCTCCATATCACAACCTACCTGACTAGCATAAGCACTGATGACATTCATCATCACCCCATCAATCTCTAACTTTACACAGAACACCCTGTCACTTACTCTCTTTACCTCCACTACACTCTTAACTCATCCTTCAGGATTACCCC
Organism: Brachyhypopomus gauderio; assembly: GCF_052324685.1. Lineage (NCBI taxonomy): Eukaryota > Metazoa > Chordata > Actinopteri > Gymnotiformes > Hypopomidae > Brachyhypopomus > Brachyhypopomus gauderio. The sequence continues at coordinate 22,410,805 of NC_135215.1, read as the reverse complement.
TACTCCATTTCTCTTCCTGTCTACACCATGATAGAAGAGTTTGAAGCCACCACCAATGCTTCTGGCCTTGCTCCCCTTCCATTTGGTCTCCTGTACACACAGTATATCTATCTTCCTCCTCTCCATCGCATCAGCTAGCTCTCTCCCTTTACCTGTCATAGAGCCCACATTCAACGTACCAACTCTAACCTCCACCTTCCTGCTCTGCCTCCTCTCCTTCAGCTTCAGAACCCTCTTCCCCCCTCTCCTCCTCCTCCTTGTCCCAACAGTAGTACAATTTCCGCTAAAGCCCTGTTGGACAACAGCACCAGTGGCGGTCGTTGTTAACCTGGGCCTCGACCGATCCGGTATGGAATTGCTATTTTTGATCCACATCATTTGATTTGGTGCAGTTTTTACACCGGATGCCCTTCCTGACCCAACCCTCCCTATTTATCCGGGCTTGGGACCTTCTCAAGGACTACCGAAGGAGGACCATGTGCATCCAATGGTTCAAACATCCTGAAGTTGGTGCCATGTATCAGGATGACAATGCACCAATATACACAGCAAGACTGGTGAAAGATTGGTTTGAAGTTAAACATCTCCCATGGCCTGCACAGTCACCAGATCTAAATATTACTGAGCCACTTTGGGGTGTTTTGGAGGAGCAAATCAGGAAACGTTTTCCTCCACCAGCATCACGTAGTGACCTGGCCACTATCCTGCAAGAAGAATGGCTTAAAATCCCTCTGACCACTTTGCAGGACTTGTACATGTCATTCCCAAGACAAATTGATGCTGTATTGGCCGCAAAAGGAGGCCCTACACCATATTAATAAATTATTATGGTATAAAACCAGGTGTTACAGTTTCATTGTCCAACATATAATTTGGACAACATTGTACAACATATAAAATACTTTGGAAACCCATAGGAAAGTATTCAACCATAAAAATGTATTCACTCTCACTTATGTTTCATAATTCCATGCAATTTGAGGGCATTTGCATATAGGACACATGGATGAGATTTAGTCGTATAATAGAACAAAGTTCCATAGTCTTGTAGCTATAGCACCAAATTAACTGCCACTCATTGACTAAAATATATTAACTGCCACTCATTGACTAAAATATATTGCAAGAGACAGGGGCAATGTAGAGAGGACACAAAGGTATGTAGGAGCAAGCTCATGAAGGACCTAAAAGTTGTGTGGCTATTGCATGGTAACTATATCATAGGTATGAAGTTTGAATTCACTGATGATATCTAAGCAACTTATTAGGGAGACCACTCACATCGGTGACTATCCAACCCTATCACCATTTATCTCAACAACAGTTCCCACTCTATTCCTACCATCACCTCCTCATGCCCATCATTATGTACTTCCCTATCCAAATCCAATCCCTGTGTGTGCCAACAGCATTTAGTGCTGTCCAAAATATTATAGCATGCAGCATATTAAAGCTAAACCTCTATAATAACCTCTGTAAAACCAGTCTGAAGAGGCTGGTGTCCTTTCTATAAACAGTCAAGGTGAGTGAGGAAGGGGAATTGACATGTGCACGTTTATATACATATAATGAAGGACAAATCAAGAGATAGGTGAGACACACAAATATAGGGAAAGCTAACAAGGAGCATGGCACAACAACAAACACACATAAAACACATGCACACAGTGGATTGCACCAGGGGTGCAGGACAGGTGTGTGTGTGTGTGTGTGTGTGTGTGTGTGTGTGTGTGTGTGTGTGTGTGTGTGTGTGTGTGTGTGTGTGTGCGCGTGCGTGCGTGTGTGTGCATTACCATTACATAACCCAGGATCAATTGTTTTGTCACTCACATTGATGTGTGTATACTACATCTGAAAGGCCTTGTACTGTTATTCGGGTTTTCTGCTGAAGCTCCACCTTATTATTTATGAATGTATATATAAATGGATACATTTATATTATTCAAAAATATATACTAAAGCTCCTGAACTGAAACAGATATCCTCCTGAATGTATTCTTGGCTATTGCTGTGGACAACCTGGCAGATGCAGAAAGCCTGACATCAGCTCAGAAAGAGGAAGAGGAAGAGAAGGAGAGGAGGAAGCTGGCTAGGTAATTAGACAAGAATGTATGCCACACTCTAAATACCTCTAGGAGTAATGGTCTTAGGACTTGGAGAAAGTTTGAGTTTGAGTTTGTTTCTATGAAATAATTTAATAACTTTTATCTATTTTAATACATATGTATTACGCATTTTCGTGAGTCAGGTTTAAAATGTTCTGTTATTGTGCTGGTGTAATGTGATTGAAGCAGAACATAAGCACTGAAAAGAGCAATGTTTATTAGGAGCAATTATACAATCAGCGGGCTTAGAACAGTCTATGGTCTAAAAGCCAGAACAATCACACATTGGAACCAAACTGGAGTACATAATACACTAGGAGCAGAACGTGAAATCAAACACAAAACGGATTAACAAGCAAAGCTTGGTTTAAATGCAGGTAGCCAGAACATAGAGAACAACAAAATACACAAAGTAATGAAAAGACAACAAACACCTAGGAGAAACTATGTGAAACTATAGAAGCTGGTCAAATGTTTATTACCTCAGCAGTCAAAAATGTATTACTGTGCGTTCTTGAAGCTATGACAGTGCAAATAATAAACACAATAAACACAGTGTAAATAAACACAAAACTTTAGAATTCTTGGATTTCAGCAGGAAAGCCCTTGATATATTTTCCAAGACATATATAACTGAGGTGTTTCAGTCTGCAATTTCGTAGTTTTGTGTGACCAAATTCAAAATCAAACAATTTATGAATATTTTAAAGCAGAAATCCAGAAAATGCCAAGGGGTCCACAGATTTTCTATTATAAGTATGAAACACTTTACAATTATACATGTTAAATTTGAGCTTTGTTTACTTGTGAACATTTGCTTATATAAAAATTAGCTTTTAATGAAATATTAAGTTATTATCAGAGGTGTCAATTCCAGGTTCAGAAAGTAAAAGTCCTCACCAGGACTTTGCTCAAGCTTGCTAGATTTTCTAATTAGTGCAATCCAGGTAAAATTAGTGGAATCAACACAATCCAGGAAGCCTGAGCAAAATTCTGGTGAGGACTTTTACTTTCTGAACCTGAAATTGACACCTCTGGTTATTATAGGCAACTTACAAATATTTTCACATTCAGCTCATTTTGTGCATGGTGAGTAGTATTTGGGAAAGCTTGTTTTCAATGTATGATTACCACAATGACAACAGAATGACCAGCCCAGAGAAGCAGCAAGACAATGAGAAACCTCCAATAGAGGAAGAGAAACAAGAGGAGAAGATTGAGCTGAAATCAATCACCTCAGATGGAGAAACACCAACAACCACCAAAGTAAGATATATACAGACACACTCTCACAAACAAAAACATAAAGTTATCAGGTAAAATGATAGCCATGAATGTGATTTTTCGTGTTGTTGTGTCAGGAAGCCATGTCAATAAAATACTGGGTATTTTAGCTGTCATATGTAGTGTACAGATATGAATGAGTAACTTAAAAGTTCTTTGCTTATTAAGGACATCTGAAGCATCGTGTTGTTCTGGAAACCTTGTGTACTTCACAAGTTTTACTACCTATGAACACACTACAATACAGTGTGTCATGCAACGAAGGCCCCCTGCCGGCCGCGCATCATCTGCATTGGCAGTCCTGTTGTTGTGACATTGTCCTCGTTCCTCAAGTGGACGTGGCCCATTAGCAAAACTGACACCTAAGAGCCGTTTGTCTTTTTATATAAGTCCTGTCTTTATACCAATTGACTGCTGACTATTGTATCTTTCATCATATTTTGCAGTGGTGCACTTCAATCATTAAATCGTCAATTTTTGCTGAGACTGGCATGATTGCTTCCTTCTTTTTTTGCACTGCCTTGCCTGTCACACATTGCAGTTACTTCCTGGAATCTTCTAAGGTTTAAATGATGATCCAAAGTACACATATGTGCTTCATACAGGCAAATAATTGAAGCTTTCATGCACTTCTTCTCTGGCATATTTTCATATTGCTTTCTGTATGAATCTGATAAAATTGTCCTTTTTGAACCCTAACATAATACTGGTAATACTGTTTTATGTCTTATGGTTCTTTGCCATGTATTGTCCTAGTAATTCATCCTATATTATAATCACACTATCTGGTGCTCTCAGAAACAGGATGGATTGCCTACTTAGTTCTTGGTTCCTGTCTAGACTGCTTTCTAATGTCATCTTATGTTACCTTGAGTTTTTTTTCTTGCCTCCTTGCTTTTTCTGACTCCTTGCTCTTTAGAGATCTGATAGTGATCATTATGGATCCGTCTGTGCGAAGACATTTACGCATAGAATGTATATTGTATGGAGTTTACAATAGCTTGATGTAAGCCTCAGCAATTGCAAGTTATCTAATATTAGTGTTGTGTGTGTGATTTGCAGATCAACATTGATGACTACACAGGGGATGAGAATGAAGAGAAGAATCCATATCCAGTAAATGACTTCCCAGGTACCACAAAGCTATTTTTGAATGGCAAAGGATCAGTACCCAGTATCAAATAACTGCAGGCAGACAGCTCAATCAGACAATCAATATGAAAACCATATTTTTAATATATAAATATCTTTATATTTTTAAGCAAACATATTATATTATTATGCAAACAAAATTATGTTTACATACAGTATGGCTTCAAGTGCATAATAAAGTACAGGGCACAAAACATAACAGTCATTGCCTGGTGGTAGAGAACTGGGGCCTCATGTACAAAGACTTGCGTGGATTTCTTACTAAAAATTGGCACGTACAAATCCAGAAAATGGATTGTATGAATGTATGAAACCGTGCGTACGCCGGAATCCACGCTGCGCTTTAATTTGTCCTGGCTCTGGGTTCGCTGGGTGCTCCACCACCTCCAACCATGCAGTTTGTAAGGATGTACGAATCATTGGGTTGATCCAGGCCAACGTGCCACTACATTAGTAAGGCACATTTTTGCATCACATATTATTTGCACGTTTATGGAATTAAAGTGCTTTCTATTCACATAGAAAGTCGATCGCTCTGATTACATTAGGGAAACCGGCGATCGCTGCAAATTGCGCTTTAATGTTTGCCTGGTCAACCACTTCATATGGGAACTTTATATACCTAGCTGACATGCAGATGATCCCATCCAAAACAGCTGACATGGCCCGGCTCAGAGATGACTGAGATATCCCCGACCGGGCTGCCAGTTCTCTTTGAAACGAGCCAGTCGCCAGGAAGCCGAGCGTTGTCGCAACTCCTCGCGCTTCTCTCTCCAAAACTGGACCCAACTCAACACAAGAGGACAGTTCTTGGAAATCTGAAACGGCTTATAAGCCACTCATCATCATGGGCTAAAGAATCATAATGGTCATGGAAAACGCGCTCTCGGCGAATTCGGCCATTATCAATATCTTCCAGTAATGCCAACGCTGCCATTTCCCAAGAACTCCAGCGAAACATTTAATGCATGTTTATATAATCTAGGCTAAGTGGAAACACGTTGAATGATTATTTCAGTAAGGCAGTGAAATTGTCTGATTAATTTACTTTATTTTACCCAATAAGGGCTTACTACAATGTTTGCGTGAAGGATATCTTAATAGTTGTAATTGCAATGCATCACCTCTAAGTGTCGCTAATTGACAAAAACACATTAGAAACTGCGTACGCCAGATGTAAAGGTGTCGTGGGTGTACGCACTTTCTCACGTTCAAATCACATTTCGTACATCTGACCGTTTGCGTGAAACATAGCGTATGCAATGTTTTTGTGTGTACGCATCGTTCGTACATGAGGCCCCAGGTCTTGTGACTAGAGGGTCGTGGGTTCAATTCCCAGACCTGAGGCCATGACTAAGGTACCCTTGAGCAAGGCACCTAACCCCAACTGCTCCCTGGGCGCTGGGCTCGGGCTGCCCACCGCTCTGGGCACGTGTGATCCACAGCCCCCTAGTAATCACTAGTGTGTGTCTGTGTGTGTTCTAAGTGCACAGATGGGTTAAAAGCGGAGGACAAATTTAGATTGCGGTGAAATTGACAAAATATGGCACATTTAACATTTAAAAAAATAACTGTGCTCTTAAAGATCTAATACTTCACAGTAAAGATAAGGTCCATACCTGTACCTTGTGGTCAGATGTGACATCCTTATTGTTACATCTACACTAAGTGATACACCTGTTTAAAAGCTGGTGTAACATGAAGCAATCGGAGTGTAGACGCATTTGCTGAGAGGATTTATTGGGGGGCAAATCCATAATCAGAGTTGTTAAAACGGTCCAAGACAATTTACCAGTGCAGAAAAAAACTGAAAAAACACAGCAAAGTACAAGCATGAAATAAGAACTTCAAAATCACAAGGACTTCAAATCACAAAAACAAAAAAGCACAAAAACAAACATAAAAACAAGACCTGACTAACAGTTACGGTAGCAGCTGTACTTGACAGCTGGACCTGCAGGCCACCACACTTTTTTTGATTCAACTCCTTTGAACACAGATGTTTAATGTTAGAAATTTGTCAGTAACCTTTCATAAATTAAATATAGCTACTATGTATACAGTATTATATATCAGAGATATATACAAATGTCACAAGTCAATACGAGGATAATCTTAGGGACAGGAGATGGAAAAAAACTGTTTTATATATTAGCAGTATTGATGGCTAAGTAGCTAGCGAAACAAAAAAAATATATAATAACTATACCGGTGTGTTTTCAGTGCCTTATGAAATGTCATGTGGTCATTCCAGTGCCTTTAATTTGTTTTCCACATTCTTTACATGTCACTGTCCTTCGGTTATGTCCAAGGATTTTAAACTCCCTATAGCCAAAGGCTCCATATATGGTACTCCAGCCGAAGCCATGGCACCCTTGTTTGTTTACATGTCGTCAAGTCATACAGAGGACATACAAATTGCATTATTCTCCTTCCCAAGTTACAGCAAAAAATAACAACATGAAAGTTGACTAAGAAGTAAAATAAAATTATAATAAAAGAATAATAAAAAGAGATACACTAACTGTACAAGATCAGAGATATAGACATACATGCGACAAAAGACACAATAGTGCAATACAAGAGTAGTAAAGTGGTAAGAATGACAGTACCAGTATAACATGTATAGACATTAGTGCAATATAGAGATATTAAAGTTTATGGCTGGTAAAGTGAACAAGTGTGTACAGTTCTTTTAAGGACACAGTGGTAGGGGGAATTAAAGTGGGTAAGAAAGTGCAAGTGTGAGCAGTAGTGCATGTATGAGGTGGGTGAGTGCATAAAAGTTCTTGAAAGTTTTGTTACCAAGTTTCAGTACTGTGTTGATCAGGATGCTGTGTGAGTGTGTGCAGGGGTTAGAAGGGGGAGGTGGGGCACGGAGAGTTCAGAATCCTTACAGCCTGGTGGATGTAGCTGTACCTCAGTCTGGTGGTTCTAGCCCGAGACTCCGCAGTCTCCTTTCTGATGGCAGTAGGCTGAAGAAGCTGTGTAGTGGGTGGGTAGGATCTCCTGCCCGGCAGAGGGCTTTTCATGTGAGGCGGGAGCTGAATAAGTCCAGAAGGGAGGGGAGAGAGATGCCAACGATCTTCTCATCTGCACTCACAATGCGCTGGATGGTCCTGCAGCAGGATGCTTTGCAGGCCCCATACCATCAGAATGCTCTCGATGGCCCCACTGTAGAAGGTGCTCATGATGCGGGTGGGGGTTCCAGCTCTTCTTAGTTTGTGGAGAAAGTAGAGCCACTGATTAGCCTTCCTGGCTAATGATGCTGAGTTGGTGGTCCAGGAGAGTTCCTCTATGACTTGCACACCCAGGAACTTACATTTACATTTTATGGCATTTGGCAGATGCCCTTATCCAGAGCAACTTACATTTTTATCTCATTTTTATACAAGTGAGCAATTGAGGCTTAAAGGCCTTGCTCAGGGGTACCTCAGTCATGACCTCAGGTCTGGGAATCGAACCCACGACCCTCCGGTCACAACACCAGTTCCCTAACCACCAGGCCATGACTGCCCGGAACTTGGTGCTGCTCACACTCTCCACAGCAGTACAGCAGTACAGTTGAACAGGGGAGTACACAACAATGTCCTTGGTCTTGTGTATATATATATATATATAATATTTTTAGAAATAGAGAAGTGATGTACAGAAGTGAACAGTGAATCTTATTAAATGAACATCCAAATGTCAATTTGTGAAGCAGACAGACAGATAAACATAAGGGACACACATAAGATAAACATAAGGGACACACAGATAAAAGATATAGATTCTCATTGTTGATTAGTAACTCCTTTTACAGCAATTACTTCAAACAACCTCTGTAACCATAAATGAGTGTACCGCCCACTTCAGATCTTGCCACAGCATTTCTATGGGATTGAGGTCCAGAGTGCAAATCTTCTTTCTCTTAAGCCATTCCTTGGAAGTTTCATTGGAAAGCTTTGGGTTGTTGTCTTGTTGCATAATCCATTTCCATCCAAGTTTCAACTCCCTCACTGATGGCAGGAGATTCTGGTCAATAATTTGTTGATAGGGCCTGGGAATGGAAGGTTCCCTGGAGGAGGAAAAGCAGGCCCAGACCTTCACATTTCCACCACCATGCTTCACTTTTGGGAGGAGTTTCTTCTCTTTATATGCAGTGTTGACTTTTCTCCAAATATGGTGCCTGGGATTGTGGCCAAATAATAAATTTTTAGATTCATCTGTCTGAGAATGGTCGTTCATTTCAAGTGCTCTGCAAGAGCTCTCTGGCATAGTTTAAATAGGCATCTTTGTACTTTATTAAGAGCAGAGGCTTCCTTCTACAAATTCTCCCATGAATGTCATGTCTATTGATTTTTTTACCTGATTGAAGAAGCATGTACATTTATCACAGATGCTGCAACAGACGTCTGCAACTCTCTGGAGGTGATGTGTGGGTTGGCCTTTACCTGAATTATTTTTCTGGTGCTTCTTGTTTTGGTTACCCTCAACTTCTGGGCAGAGTTGCAGTGATGCTGAGTGTTCCATTTGTAAATGGTTTGTCTTACAGTGGATGGATGGAGCTGGAATCTTTTGGAGATGGTCTTGTAGCTTTCCCCAGACTGATGGGCTGTCAACACATTCTTGTCCTTGGATGTCTCCTTTCCTCTCAACATTGTTGATCTGTGTGCTTTACACCTTGGCATGACAGTGGTTTGGTTGTTTTATTCTCCCTTTTAATCATTGTGGCTCAAATCTTTTCCCAAGGATGTCTCACTTGATTGTTCTGCTTAATTGATTTCTTGAGCACTCACATTTGTTTTACCTGAGTCTTTTACCTAATTGACTTTACCAATGTAGCTGTGGTTCATTTACTTTTACATATACTCTGATTCCATGTTTCATTCATATACAAATAACTGGTGACGATAAAACGAGTGAATCATGGTAAAACAACAGAAAAATCTAAACTACTCAAGGAGTTCAGTTTACAAATTACAGTTTGCTTGTAAAATGTATAGCAGTATATTTAGTACAGCTATAAATTAGATTATGTAATAAAGTGACCATTTAATGTATCAAAATAGAGATGGACCCTTGCTGTAGTTATAATAGCAGTAAACTAGTATGATGGTGTTGAACATATAACCTCTTCTGTATTCCATGAATATGACTTCCATAACAAAGTTGTTGGATTCACTGTCTCTTTCTCCTGCCTACACCACAGGAGAGGAAGATGATGAGGAGCCAGAGATGCCAGTGGGTCCAAGGCCACGGCCACTTTCAGAAATTCAGCTGAAGGAGAAAGCTATTCCCATGCCTGAGGCCAGGGCTTTCTTCATCTTCAGCCATACCAACAAGTAAGATGGTTTTGGCCTAGAACCTCACCTTCTTCTCCAGTCATATATTCTTTATCAGCACCACACAGCCATCTATATTATCTGATTGCAGAAGGATGAGTTTCAGCACTTATGTTTTACTGTTCCTTAGTTAACCCTCGCACATACACGGGTAGAAATCTAATGATGCTTTTCAAGACACTCACTCTCTTTGTCTCATACTATCTAGCCTACTCTCTTTCCTCTTCCTGTCCCCTTTTTAATTTCTCTCTCTCTGTCTCCCTCTTTTTCTCTCATAGGTTTCGGGTTTTGTGTCATAAGATTGTCAACCACAATATCTTCACCAATCTCATCCTCTTCTTCATTCTGCTGAGCAGCGTTTCTCTGGCTGCAGAGGACCCAGTGAAGAGTGACTCATTCAGAAATCAGGTACAGATGTGCTTACCTTTTCCTGACGTTGTGTAGCTCTGTTACATGTGGCATAGAGTCTTTGATATGGGCATATCTGTTTTTCCTTGCAGATTCTAGGCTATGCAGATCATGTGTTTACAGGTCTCTTTACGATAGAAATCATATTAAAGGTAAAATTTGAGATGTGTTTACTCACTGCACCAAGATTATCATTACATCAGTTCATTATTTGTACATATTTGTATCTGTCACTCCCTATTATACCTAATTCTTACTATAACAAAACTATTTTATACCTAATTCACAATATAATGAATCCCTTAACTATCCTGTTTCTCATATGTGCAGATGACAGCATATGGAGCGTTCCTCCATAAGGGATCTTTTTGTCGTAACTACTTTAACATTCTGGATCTGGTGGTCGTCAGTGTCTCTCTCATCTCCTCAGGGATTCAGTGAGTACAGGCCATATCTTGTAGAGGCAATGGTGTATTTTGCAAATCCATCAGAATATGTGTTTGTACACGCATTATTTTTTAATAGTGTGTGGTGCGTAGCTGACTGTAGCATAATGGTTAGTTGTAGTTGCAGGTTGTTTTGATTGTCATTGCGGGTGCCAAACTCAGGTCACATCAAGCCTGTGAGTTTGATTTATATAATGTAATTGAACCAAATATCCATTTATTATGAATGTTTTATTCACAGAAATGTATATTTTTATAGCATTCACTACTTACTGTACATCTCACTTTCATTTAAAAGTGACCACAGACAGCTTTGCTAGAACCATTAATGTATTTAAGTTTATGTTAACAACATATAGAGAAATCACTAAAGAATAATTTTGATGCAGTGTGTGGAGACTCCACACACTGTGTCAGTCTGTGTTTCCCAGGAACTCTCAGCCTGAGCTTTGTTCCACTTTATTCTCTGCCCCACAGGTCGAGTGCCATTAATGTAGTGAAGATTTTGAGAGTTCTCAGAGTCCTCAGACCCCTGAGGGCCATCAACAGGGCCAAGGGACTCAAAGTGAGTCAGCATATCTCTTTCTCTCTCAGAGAGCTCTATCAGTATTCATGTGCCTGACACACACTCAGCATTTTACTGAGGATATGTTTATTTAAACCTACAGCACGTAGTGCAGTGTGTGTTTGTGGCAATCCGCACCATCGGGAACATCGTCATCGTCACTACTCTGTTGCAGTTCATGTTTGCTTGTATTGGAGTACAGCTATTCAAGGTCCGAACACACATGCAGCTTACATGTGTTTTGAATTATTCTGCATTATAATTAGGAAAGGGCACTTCACATACGGCTTAATCCAGGCTCCAAATATTCTCACTTCTGCTTTTCAGGGCAAATTCTATTACTGCACAGATTCTTCCAAACAGACACAAGCGGAATGCAGGTAGACACTGGAAGTTTGCCTGCACCATGGAAATAACTGCTTAGAGAAAAACTTGATTTCATGTTCAACTTTACAATATAACAAACCTTGCTAATATAGTGAATTCTTTTCTGTGCATGCGTGTTTCACAGGGGGACTTATATCCTATATAAAGATGGTAATGTTGGGAAGCCGGAGAGAGCTCAGCGCACCTGGGACAACAGTGAATTCAACTTTGATGATGTTTTGCAAGGCATGATGGCCTTGTTTGCTGTATCCACTTTTGAGGGATGGCCAGGGTATGTCTAACACAGAGACAGACAGACAAACAAACAAACACACACACACACACACACACACACACACACACACACACACACACACACACCCACTTGATGCTCACAGGAAGGTATATGTTAGTTTTAGTCTATTCTCAAATGCGACAAACATCGACACACATTAAATACCTCAACATAAACAAGAACCAAGTGCAACGCATAACGATAAAGAGACAAGCAACAAGTGCGATGGATGAACACACACACACACACACACACAGAACCACACCCAAAGGAAATACATATATGGACAAAAATGGATGGGGAGTACACATACACACATCCAAAGGGAGGGGTCAGGGGCTATACCATGACAACATATGGCAACGTAACAATATATGGATTAGTAATTGTAATGAACAGCGAGAGAGACGCTGAGTTAAGCTTTTGGAATGAGAGCTGTTAAGTCTAGTAAATAGACAGGCATTATTTTTTTATTCAAATAACCTAATGTTGTTTGTGCTATATTTAGCCATAAAGGTTAGGACCATAATTTAAAAGGGAGACTTTGATTATGAAGTGAGAATACGAGACAAGGGGGTGGAGAGTTCTGTTGGCGGGAGTTGTTGGAAGAAGAAAATGGTGTGCACAATAAAAGGTTATTGTTGAATTTATAAATTTTTGTAATTTCTTTGAGTAACAGAGCAAACCATTTCCATGAAGTTTATTTATTCATTTATGCTGGTGGTCTTCCTGCAATCATCATACAGGATTGTACTATATGAGGGAGCATAATTTCCATTTGCCTCCATTTCCAGTTTCTCTTCACGGGGCTCTTACAGCTTTTATTTGAGAATTTAAATACTGCTAGATGCAAGTGGCACACTTAGGCTTATATATGCCACTGGAGATCATGTGGAGTGTTGTGCGCTTTTAGAGAGAACAGAGAGAATTTGTGTATTCCAGGAGTTCATGTATGAGTTTATAAGTTCATGGAGTCTGGGATTATGATGATGTCATATACTAACTGAGCATCAGTAAGCTGTTAATGAAGCAGATCTTTACAGTTTAGTAATATTCTGCTTATATTCTACAGTTTAGTAATAAAGCAGCTGTAATATTCCTTCCTGACTTGCAGGCTCCTGTACAAAGCCATAGACTCCCATGCTGAAGATGTTGGACCCATCTACAACTACCGTGTGGTCATCTCCATCTTCTTCATCATCTACATTATAATAATTGCTTTCTTCATGATGAACATCTTTGTGGGTTTCGTCATCGTAACATTCCAGGAGCAAGGCGAGCAAGAATATAAGAACTGCGAGTTGGACAAAAACCAGGTACAGAACAAGAAAAGAAAGGGTTACAAATGCATGTGTCATAATGACTACCATTTGAATTCAATCACTCTTTTTATAGAGATAATTACCAGGAGATCATGATTCACTTTCAACCATCTATTTTGGAACTGTGTGTACACAAAGACAAGACCAGCTGAAAAATCCAAAATCCTAATATTAAGGATTACAAGAGAAACTTGTAAACTGTTCTTACCATAAATTTATGTCCGTTTTTATTGATTTTAGCTACTGGAGAACAAATATGAACACCGAATATGTTTGTTTTATTTATAGGCTACAATAAACTCAAGTGCAAACTTTTTTCAGATCAAGACCAGTGCTTTCACAATGACTATTCATTCTGAAAAGAAAAGTCTACTAGGTTTTAGTCTTTTCTTGAAATCTTTGAGGAGCTAGTGACATTTGTTAAACTGACATGGGTTTCGCACAACAGATGCATACATAAAATCGGAGAAAGTAGAATGACATTTAGTGATTTGTTGAATACAGATGTCTAAACTTTTTTGTTTGTTTTAAGCTACTCATGAATATTGCCATTTAGTCTCATGAAATGATGAGATGAAATGTATCATCCACATTTGTTGACAAAATTCAATTGTGTGTGTTTTTTCCTGCTTGTCTGCTTCCCTGTGTGCTGTTTCCATGGTACAGAGGCAGTGTGTGGAGTATGCGCTAAAGGCACGACCACTACGCAGGTACATTCCCAAAAACCCATACCAGTATAAGGTATGGTATGTGGTCAACTCCACCTACTTTGAATACCTGATGTTCACCCTAATCCTTCTCAACACCATCTGCTTGGCAATGCAGGTAAGTATACTCAACAACAATTTTTATACATACATTTTACACTTTTATTCAGTTGAGTATACCCAATACCTTATACCTTATATATATACCATATACCATATATATATATACACATGTATAAATATACACACTATATTGCCAAAAGTATTATATATATATATTAGGGGTGGGACGCGATCAAAAAAATTAATCGAATTAATCGTAAGCTTTGTAATTAATTAATCGAAATTAATCGCATTTTAATCGCATTTCAGTATTTAACATGAGAAATATTCATTTAAGTTTGAATGATGAATGAATCAATGAACATAATCATAAACTTCAACATCTTGTTTATTTTTCCACCAGTCTACTACGAAGACCAATATATGTGTAGTGTGCAGAAAACAGTTCAGAACATTGGAAATTCTGACCAAAAATGTTGTTTAATTTAGGGAGTTTTGCTCAGGATATTGGAAGAATTGAAGTAAATCAGAAGATGTTTTTTAATACCATTTTAGATGGTAGACTTTCTTTAATTTCCCAGGCCTCTGCCACAGGCATCTCCATAGTGCCTAGAAGTGGTCTTCTGCATGCTCAAAGCAAATGACTGGATCTTCATCATCTATAGATTCATCATCTATAATATGAGCTGTCACACCAAGATAATTCTTGTTGCTAACAGAGGTCCAGTGATCCCCAGTCAGAGCCACATTTGTGGCACTCTTCACAATAACCTGTTTTAATTCTTTCCTCATCATACAGCTGCTGGATTTTCTTCGACATTGTCTTTCTGGGGTGAGTTTCCCAAAACGTTCTTACGTACGAGGTTAAGAAGTACCTGGCGCTAAGAACGTTTTGGGAAACTCACCCCTGGACGGTAGTTCGTAACTTGCATCAGTTGACGCAATTCGCAGCGCTTCTTGTAAGCATTTATCTTCGACCACAGGGAGCATCATGTATAAACGCGTGCGGAGTCGCGCGCCATTCGCGAAAGTTTAATCCAGTCTTAATGGTCCAATGAAGGTAATTTAAAAACCAGAACGTTTCCTCACAGGATGTGAATTACGGACGTTTGGTCACCCTATCGTACTAGGAATACATTTAGCAGCTAAGTTACCATTACTGACCTGCGCGTTAAGCTGGGCGTACACTGTGCGATTTTTGGCCCATTTTTAGCCGATTTTTCACTCGTTTCGGCTCAATTGCGTGTCGTGCATAGTATAGTTTACACAGGTAAACGAGGAACGATTCACACCTCACGACCAACTCCCGATCAGAAATCGCAGCGTCGCAAGAACATCAAACATGTTTGAAATTCAAATCGCTCCTCGTGAGAGTATCGCACTGTTGAAGCAGCTCCACGAGCCGACTCTCCCTGCGATTTAGTCGTACAGTTTGAGCTGGAGCTGAGTACACGATTTAAAATATCGCACAGTGTACGCCCAGCTTTAGCCCCAAAATGTTTTGCGTTGAGGTGGTAACGGTGGAAGTGCTCCTGTGATAAGCGAACTCCTTCCTACATAAAGTGCAAATAACACTATTTTTGTTTGTACTTCCATCTGGAAGTTTCTTATATTTAAATTTCCCATCCACCAGCGTAGCCTCTTCAGTCATCTCCATCATGCTCATCTTATTGTGCGTCCATATAATCTGTATGCCCGGAACTCGCGCACTGAGAAACATTCCACGGTGCAAAAGTGTCTCGTCCGTTAAATGCGTTAAAATGCGTTAACTTTTTTAGTGCGTTAATTTTCCTGTAATTAATTAATCGAAATTAACGCGTTAAAGTCCCACCACTAATATATATATATTATATATATATATATATATATATATATATATATATATATATATATATATATATATATATTATATATATATATATATGTATGGCGGTCACTCCTGAGGAGTATGACGACCCCGGCAACTTCTCTCGTGCGAGTATAATCCTATGCGGTGGAGGCAAGTCCGTCCGCAGTGACGACAGGAGAGTTGGGAAGCAACTGGCACTGGCACTGACTGGCACTGAGAGCCTCTAGTCGCACGTTGCTGGCTGCGCCTCTGGGACTCTGCCCTGAGTTGACTTTCCACACTGGTGATGGACTGTCTGCAGTGAGCTCTCCAGACCATGCGGTTCTGAGCTGCAGCCTCCCATGTCTCTGCCTCGATATTGCAGATTTTCAGGTGGCTCTTCAGGCAGTCCTTGTAGCGGAGCTTCGGGCGACCAACACTTCTTCTTCGATTGTGCAGCTCACCATAAAAGACTGCTTTAGGCAGCCTTGCTTCACTCATGCGAAACACATGGCCAGCCCAGCGGAGTTGGCACTGGGTAAGAAGAGCGTCCACACTGGGTATGCCAGCACGTCTTCTAACCTCTACGTTGCTGATGCGATCCTGCCAGCGGATTCTGAGAAGATGGCGCAACTGAGCCATCTGCGTGCGCTGAAGCTGGTTGACATGGCGACGATACAAGGTATAAGTCTCTGCAGAATAAAGCAGGCAGCTGAGGACAACAGCACGGTATACCTTGCATTTGGTGAAAAGTCGGATTCCAGGCCGTTTCCATACTCTGGTCTGAAGCTTCCCATATGCTGCAGAGGCTGCACTAATGTGTCTCTCCACTTCCCTGTCCAGGCTATTGTCACTGGCAAGTGTGCTTCCAAGGTAGTTGAAGCTCTGGACTGACTTGAGTGGACGCCCATTCAGTTTCAGTACAGGGTCAGTAATAGCCGCGTGGCGAGGAGGCTGAAGCATGACCTCCGTTTTTGTGATGTTAATAGTGAGCCCTAGGCTCTCTGCCACTAAATGGAAGGCATCCAGCATGTTTTGAAGCTCTACCTCAGAGTGAGACACCAGAACCGAATCATCTGCGTATAGCAGTTCCCTGGTACAGACTGTGCACGTCAGAGTCTTGGCTTTCAGGCGGCGAGTATTGAACAGGTTGCCATCTGAGCGTGTTAACAGGTATACTCCACCCTGGTCAGGGCAGAGCTTGAGTACAGCACTGAGATAGAGGGAAAACAGGGATGGGCCAAGCACGCACCCTTGCTTGACACCCTGCTTCACTGTAAACTCCTCAGACAGCCCTCCGTTTAGTGAGACCTGAGCCATCATTCCAGTATGTAACTGCGAGATGAGGTTGGTTAACCCGTCTGGGCATCCGTACCTGTGTAGAAGGGTCCACAGGCATTCTCTGTTCACAGTGTCGAAGGGGCATGTGTACAAAGGGACATTTTGTTCAAGTGCCTTCTCTTGCAGTTGCCTCAGTGTGAAAATCATATCCACAGTTGATCTGCCAGCGCGAAAACCACATTGCGATTCTGGCAGTGTAGCATCCAAGATTGGTTGTAGGCGTTTGTGGATAATCTTTCCCAGAACCTTTCCTGCTGTTGAGAGAATAGAGATGCCTCTGTAGTTGCCACAGTCCTGCTTGTTACCCTTCTTCTTATAGATGGGGATAACCAGAGCATCTTTGAAAGCTTTTGGCACAGTCTTCTCATTCCATATGGCGGACAGAACATCATAGAAAGCTGTAATGATAAGTTCCCCTCCTTTTTGGAGGACCTCTGCCTGGATGCCATCAGTCCCAGGAGATTTGTTGACGGCGAGACTCCGCACGGCCGTCCTCACTTCATCTAAGTCCAAGGATTGGCATTCGAGGTCTGATTGAGCAGCTGGTCAAAATAATAATAATAATAATAATAATCTTTATTTGTATAGCACCTTTCATACATACATGTAACTCAAAGTGCTTTACAGTATAAATAAAAGAAACATTAAAAGGAGATAAGACAAAGACAAAAGGAAAATGTTAAAAGAAATTAAAGATAAAAATATTAAAATAACAAAAAGTAAAAAAGTAAAGTAAATAAGATAATAAAAAGTAAAGTAAATAAGATAAAACTATTAAGATAGAGTTTCTTAACTAAAAGCGGATCTAAACAGGAATGTTTTGAGACTGCTCTTAAAACTATGCAGGGATGAAATGCCTCTGAGCTCTTCAGGAAGATAATTTCAGAGCTTTGGGCCATAGTGGCTAAAAGCACCCTCGCCAATCTTTAATCTGCTTTTAGGAATCACCAGTAGATTACTGTTTGAAGACCTGAGAGACCTGACTGGAACATATCTAACCATCATTTCACTCAGGTAAAGAGGGGCAAGACCATGAAGACATTTAAAAACCATGACTAGAACCTTAAAATCTATTCTAAAGCTGACAGGTAACCAGTGCAGTGAGTGGAGTGCAGGTGTAATATGATCTCTCTTTCTCCTGCGGGTCAGAACCCTTGCAGCCGCGTTCTGAACTCGCTGTAGGTGCGAAATAGAGCTCTTTGGAAGAGCAGATAGAACAGCGTTACAATAATCTAGCCTTGATGTGATAAATGCAAGTTTTTCACTGTCAGCAGGAGAGAGCATATCTCGGACCTTAGCGATGTTTCGAAGGTGAAAATAAGCTGTCTTGCATGTAGTCATGATGTGTGATTTGAAGCTGAGCTCATTATCAAAGGTGACGCCCAGGTTCTTAACACATTGTCTGGCATTCAGATTCATTTGATTTAAATAAGTCTGGACATCATTCCTTTGTGAATCACTGCCAATAACGTGTGTGAACGTGTGTGAACGTGAAAATGTGAATGCCATCTTTGCAAGATGTCATTTTTCTCAGTCAGGAGCGTGACTCCATTGGTGGCCATCACAGGGGTGGATTGGGGGTCCTCTGGTTTAAAGACAGTCTTTAACACCTGGTAGTAGCCTCGAGAGTCACCAATATCAGCCATTTGTTGGATTTCCTCAGCTTTCTTATTCCACCAGCTGTCTTCCATGTCCCTTAATGCACGCTGGAGTTTGGATTTAGCTCTAGCAAATTCAGCTCTAGTTCTTTGACAGGATGGATTGGTAAGACAGGCCAGGTGTGCACTCTTCTTTATTTTAAGCAGTGCCTCAACCTGGTCATTGCCATCGTCAAACCAGTCCTGATTCCTCCTCCTGGGAAACCCAAGGGTATCTTTGGCGGCTTGGTATAGGCAGGAGCAGTAGTGCTGCCATTTATCACATGGAGTAGAGGCTGGATCTAAAGTTGGGAAGAAACGTCTATTGAAGGTGTCAGCAAGAGTGCCCTGAATGCTAAATTCTCGAAGCTTGCCAACATCCAACTTCCTGCTGGGCTTGGGGGCTGTCCTCTGCCTGGGACGATGAACAGAGACCCTAAGTCGACACCTAATCATGTAGTGATCGCTCCCACATTCCGCACCTCTCATTGCTCTGGTGATGCATACATCAGACACATGGTTATGGCTAATAAGGATGTAATCCAGAAGATGGGGGGTGGCCAGACCGTGGGTGTTTCCATGAGAAGAAATGGTTTTCAGAAGTGTTAAAGAGGGTATTGCTAACTGTTAGTTTGTATTCATTACACAGCTGAAGGAGGAGCTCCCCACTGCTGTTACTAGCACCACGACCGTACTTACCAAGGACCTTGGGCCATGCTAGGTGGTTGCTGCCAGCTCTGGCATTGAAGTCACCAAGCACAACTAAGGTGTCAGTACGTGGAGTGCTGCAATTCGGTAAGCTGGGGGGAGAAGCCGGTTAGCGATGGCAAAGCCTGTGCCAGAGGTTCCTTGCAGCCGCGAGCCTCTGGGTAGGCCTGACCAAAAGAAGGTGTGGAACTTCTCCTTCCTTTCGCCAGTGTCAGGGAACCTCATCTCAGAGAGAGCAGCAATGTCAACCCCAGAAGCAGGGGGTTTAGGGCCTAAATAGGGCCGCCTGGTCACCCAGGAAGGACCTCACAGTTCTGTCACCCTTCAGAAAGCTGTGCGACCATCATTCCTGAGTTGCGCAGATGCAAGTTCTTACTGCCGACTTCCAGTTTCTCAGACCTGCCAGCACCGCAAGAGGGCTTGTCGCTCTGCGACTTGGGAAGAAGAGAGAGAACAAAGAGTTGCCAGTGTGGCCTGCACGTGACTTAAGGTGGAGAGAGCATTGTGCAGGTACTCGTCCACCCTCTGGATCACTGGGCTGGAAGGTCAAGTGGCAAGAAAAAGGAGATATCTAGACGACTTGTCCAAACCAGTGATTGCCCCGCAGTATCAACCTTCTGCTGATTGTTCTGCCCAGCTGTTACTTTGAGGATATCAAAGACGCCTGGCCAGATGACCTTCTGCCATTACTCCGGAGATGCCGAAGACACCAGAAGGGCAATCCACCACCTGCTGCCGTGGCTTCACTATTTAACCCATAAATGGGAGAGATTAGAGGATGGGCTGGGAAAACCTCAGCCCTTTAGTAGGTCTTGTTTTTAATCCTACAGGGTGTCCTCCCACCCTCCACCCGAGGCAGAGCCAGGGGGGGTTGCCGGTTTAGTCGCCGACGACCCGACCACGAGGCAGGTTGTACAGGGTTACATGGTACCCGTAGCAAATCAAGCGACCTGACCTGACCAAATATATATATATATATATATATATATATATATATATATATATATATATATATATATATATATATATATATATTAGTGGTGGGCCGTTAACGGCTTTAACGGCGTTCGTTACTTTCATACTCTTATCGGGCGATATAAAAATTATCGCCGTTAATCTATTCTTAAAGTTGGGTTGGGAACTGGGTCAAAACTTGATAGTTTTGCTCGGCTGTATTCCTAACCAAATTGCACAGTAGGGGCGAGAACGAGTTTTCAAACCTGTGAATTACAAATCGTACGTGTGTTTACATGCAGCCACGAAGTCGCCAGGTTTGCTTCATGGAAAATTCATTTTTAGGAACGTAAAGTGTTACCGGAGCGGAGCTCGGAGCGGTCGTTTTCTGCATGGTCCTAGCGCTAGATTCGTCGCTATTTAAATATTTATTTTTAACCATTAAAACTGCAGAGGACCAAAACCGGCTTTTGTAACTTCTAGATTAATCTATATTAAAATGGCTCATATGCGTGCTACCCAAGTAAGTAGTCTTTGAGATAGGGTTCCTTAATACAGAGGGTGAATTAGACCAGGGGCTCATCTCCTGTTTCCAAAATGCATCAATGACTGCTTGAGGAAGCTGTTCTACTTTGATTCTTGAAGAAAAAAAATATGCTCAATAAAATGTAGGCTACTTGTGTTCAACGGTTTATTCAGTTAAACATGAATTTGTAAGCCTACATACTGTACATTAAAAGGGGTTGATAACATGTTTATTCAGCTAAACATGAGATTTGAAATGTAAGCCAACATTTAGTACATTTAACCTGTTTTCGGCAGCGGTGACTCTTCCCCTGGGCTGCATCAGTGCTTGACCCAGCGTCAGCAGCATTAGCAAATGGGTGCTTTGCATTTACGTGGTACTTCAGACTGGTAGAACTCCTACAATAAACTAATTCCTGGTTGCATAAGGTGCAAACCACTTTAGTCTTGTCAATGTCTCCATTAGGAAGCTTCCTAAAAATGAATTTTCCATGAAGCAAACCTGGCGACTTCGTGGCTGTCTCCATGTAAGCACACGTGCGATTTCATGTGGGTGGTAATTCACAGGTTTGAAAACTCGTTCTTGTCCCCTACTGTGCAATTTGGTTAGGAATACACCCGAGCTAAACTATCAAGGTGAAAGTCAACGTAGTTTGCTTACCTATTTTGACCCAGCTCCCAACCCAACTTTAAGAATAGATTAATGGTGATATTTTTTATATCGCCCGATAAGAGTATCAAATTAACGAATGCTGTTAACGCCGATAATGGCCCACCACTAATATATAGTCAACTCTCAGCTGTATTAAAAGAAAATGGAAGTGTTTGGGAACAAAAGCAACTCAGCCACAAAGTGGTAGGCCACGTAAACTTGTGGAGCGGGGTCAGTGGATGCTGAAGCATCTAGAGCATATAGTGCAAAGAGGTCACCAAGTTTCTGCATAGTCAATCACTACAGACATCCAAACTTGAATGGCAGAGTCTGGTGTGGATGAACTTGACTGGCCTGCACAGAGTCCTGACCTCAACCCGATTAAACACCTTTGGGATGCATTAGAGTAGAAACTGAGAGCCATATGTGACCTCCATATGAATGGTCAAAATCACTCCTAAATCTTGTAGCCAACCTTCCCTGAAGACTTGAAACTGTTCTTACTGCAAAGGGTGGACCAACATCATATTGAACTCTATGGATTAGGAATGGGTGAAGTGAATACTTTTGGCAATATAGTGTTTATATAGGTGGGTGGATAAATGCTTTAAACAGGCTGGGCAAACTGATTTATGATGTTCAATAACTTTTCTAAGTAATGATTATAAATAGTTATGATCATAAATAATTATGATTATAAATATTTTGGAGGGTGGCTAAATAAGATGAACAGCATGTGAATATTGTCATGTATGCCTGAGTGTCTGTTGTGTCTTTCTACAGCACCATGGTCAGTCGACGTCCTTCAACAATGCCATGAACATCCTTAACATGCTTTTCACTGGCCTGTTCACTGTGGAGATGATCCTCAAACTCATCGCCTTCAAGCCCAGGGTATGGTCTGTCCCCTACATTTACACTGCAGTTATTCGGTCACACTCCATTCCTATATGTAATCAGACCAAATCATCTACAGTGGGGAAAATAAGTATTTAGTCAGTCACCAATTGTGCAAGTTCTCCCACTTAAAAAGATGAGAGGCCGGTAATTGACATCATAGGTAGACCTCAACTATGAGAGACAAAATGTGAAAAAAAAAAATTAGAAAATCATTTTGTCTGACTTTTAAAGAATTTATTTGCAAATAATGGTGGAAAATAAGTATTTGGTCAATAACAAAAGTTCATCTCAATACTTTGTTGTATATCCTCTGTTGGCAATGACAGAGGTCAAACGTTTTCTGTAAGTCTTCACAAGGTTGGCACACACTGTTGCTGGTATGTTGGCCCATTCCTCCATGCAGATCTCCTCTAGAGCAGTGATGTTTTGGGGCTGTCGGCAGGCAACACGGACTTTTAACTCCCTCCAAAGGTTTTCGATGGGGTTGAGATTGGGAGACTCGCTAGGCCACTCCAGGACTTTTAAATGTTTCTTACGAAGCCACTCCTTTGTTGCCCTGGCAGTGTGCTTGAGATCATTGTCATGCTGAAAGACCCAGCCACGTTTCATCTTCATTGCCCTTGCTGATGGAAGGAGGTTTGCACCCAAAATCTCACAATACATGGCCACATTCATTCTTTCATGTACATGGACCAGTCGTCCTGGTCCCTTTGCAGAGAAACAGCCCCAAAGCATGATGTTGCCACCCCCATGCTTCACAGTTGGTATGGTGTTCTTTGGATGCAACTCAGCATTCACTGTCCTCCAAACACGACGAGTTGTGTTTTTACCAAATAGTTCTACTTTGGTTTCATCTGACCATATGGCATTCTCCCAATACTCTTCTGGAACATCCAAATGCTCTCTAGCAAACTTCAGACGTGCCTGGATATGGACTGGCTTAAGCAGGGGGACACGTCTGGCACTGCAAGATCTGAGTCCCTGGCGTCGTAGTGTGTTGCTGATGGTAGCCTTTGTAACGTTGGTCCCAGCTTTCTGCAGGTCATTCACTAGATCCCCCCTTGTGGTTCTGGGATTTTTCCTCACCGTTCTTGTGATCATTTTGACCCCACGGGCTGAGATCTTGCGTGGAGCCCCAGATCAAGGGAGATTAGTAGTGGTCTTGTAGGTCTTCCATTTTCTGATTATTGCTCCCACAGTAGATTTCTTCACACCAAGCTGCTTGCCTATTGCAGATTCAGTCTTCCCAGCCTGGTGCAGGTCTACAATTCGGTTTCTGGTGTCCTCCGACAGCTCTTTCGTCTTCACCATAGTGGAGTTTGGAGTGTGACTGTTTGAGGTTGTGGGCAGGTGTCTTTTATACTGTTAACGACTTCAAACAGGTGCCATTAATACAGGTAATGAGTGGGGGAAAGAGGAGCCTCTTAAAAAAAATTACAGGTCTGTGACAGCCAGAAATCTTGCTTGTTTGTAGGTGACCAAATACTTTCTTTTTAAATTTTCAAAATTTCTTCTAAATTTAGAAATTTTCTAAATTTCTTCTAAATTTTCTCTTTTTTTTCACATTTTGTCTCTCATAGTTGAGGTCTACCTATGATGTCAATTACAGGCCTCTCATCTTTTTAAGTGGGAGAACTTGCACAATTGGTGACTGACTAAATACTTATTTTCCTCACTGTATGTGGGTAAACTGCTAGAACCTTTAGAACATACTATAGAACAGGGGTAATCAATTAAATCTTTCTGCGGTCCATTTTTGGCAGATAGCTCAGACCTTAGGTCCGGGGTTGCGGTGGCGAACGATAGTTGTTGGGCGGGGGGTGGGGGGTA